>NC_083586.1:52859736-53199736 GCF_027579695.1 Neoarius graeffei
ACGAACGAAGACAAATTATTTGCAGTAAATAAATAATAATTTTCGGAACAATTAAGTGAAATTGGATCATTTCCAACGGTACACCTGATGATCTCTCACGGCACACTAATGTGCCACGGCACAGTGGTTGGGAATCACTGTTCTAGAGAGCCCTGAGCCTGTTGTAATGTGTCCGACGTTCTTCATAATCAAGAACCAACTTTAAGTTGGTGTGCCTTGATGATCAGGTTTAGTCGTTGATGTGCTTCAGACTCCAAAAGGTTGAAAACCTTCGCTCTAGAAGACCAAGTCAGATTCTAGTACTGTCTAATAATGGGAAACTACTGGGAGTGCTTATGCGTGAACGGAACAGAACCACTATATAACTGGGAAAGAGGGTTTTTTTTGTTTGTTTTTTTGAGACACTTAAGTCATTAGCACAGTGAAGCAACAACAACACGTAAGCTTACAGTCAACAAAGAAAATCATGTGTGTTCAGAAATGAGGAAACTGAAGATGTTCTTTCCTATGAATGGTACAGTACTGTTCCATTTATGAGCAAACAAGGATCACATTACATTACAGGTATTTAGCAGATGCTTTTATCCAGAGCGATTATATATAACGTACCCAGAGCAGCCTGGGGAGCAGTTGGGGGTTAGGTGCCTTACTCAAGGGCACTTCAGACATTCCTAGTGGTCAAGGAATCAAACCAGTGACCTGAAGCTGCTGCTTCTCTAACCATAAGGCCATGGCTTCCCTCGTTATTCCTCCATATTAATTTTCAGTGTAGTCAGGAACTGCTTGTTGGCAGTGGCAGTCATTCTGAGAACATGGCATAAGTTGAGCGAAAATGCCAAGTATAAACCAACTCTCAGGTTGTGTTTGAAACAAGAATTCTACCAAAGTGTGTTACTCTTACAATGGAACTGTTGAATTCTCAATCTGGATTGGTCAGAACCCCAAACAGGAAAAATGACGGTGTATATTTTATAAGTAAAATATTGTTAGCATTGGCAAATACCTGTAGGGGGGGACTTGTTGTTACTGGAAGGTAGTCAACAGTGGTGTGGTAGTAGTAACTCTGCCCAGTTCATATTTTTATTCCTTATAAAAAGCATCACATACCTTCATGGGAAATGTATGAGTCCGGGTAAAATCCAGTTTGATTGACTCCAACCCTGAGCATTACTTGTCAAGGCTTGCTGATAATGTCCAGGGTTGTGCTAAGCTTTTAAGCTATCGAATTTATAGATTTCATGTCATATCGGCCCAACAAGAATCTTTTCCCGAGCTTTCCCATAATACAGCGCTGGACTACGGTGGCTTGAGCACACACCGGAGACATTTGAAGGCACTTGGAGGGAACTTCAGACACTGATGCCGCCCTTTAAACCAGGTGCATTAGTTTGAGTGGCAGGTTGACAGCTCCAAGTAGGCCACAAGTTGGTGAGACGAGAGCTGTGTGTCAGGAGAGGCTTGGAGAGACCGACAGGATATCATACAGCAGAAGGGGAAGCATCCACACGCGCCAAGCCGAGTTAGGCTAAGGTTGACGCAAACGCACACATCCGAGGCATCGCTATCGCTCACGTCAACTTGACAGTGTAATGAGCAAAAGAAATATGAGGCTCTTCTACTACAATCAGCATTTTAATAAGCTACCTGGGACACTGAGGCATGAGGAGAGGAATGATCTATTCCAGTGCAATACAACACAATATTATAAAGGCAGCAATAATTCATGCATGTGGCAATGAGTCATAATGTTGGATCAGAAAGCTGCTTTTATTTGGAGTTGTCGCTCTGTGGATATCTGTTTTAAGAAATGGCAGTTATCAGGGTACAGTTCAACCAGTGCTACCAGTATAACCTCAGATATGGAAAAGGCAAATGGCATCTTCAGGATACGTTTTCTAAGGAAAAGAACACCATGGTGCAAAAATAATCCTTCTCATCCCAATGTTGAGTATTTTCCTAGAACAGTTTTTTTTTTAAATTCTGCCTATATCATAGCATAGAAAGTTGCCAGTACTACCAATTAATTTTTATCCCCCCCCCAGCATATAATACAGGGGATATATACACTACCGTTCAAAAGTTTGGGGTCACTTTGAAATGTCCTTATTTTTGAAAGAAAAGCACTGTTCTTTTCAATGAAGATCACTTTAAACTAATCAGAAATCCACTCTATACATTGCTAATGTGGTAAATGACTATTCTAGCTGCAAATGTCTGGTTTTTGGTGCAATATCTCCATAGGTATATAGAGGCCCATTTCCAGCAACTCTCGCTCCAGTGTTCTAATGGTACAATGTGTTTGCTCATTGCCTCAGAAGGCTAATGGATGATTAGAAAACCCTTGTACAATCATGTTAGCACAGCTGAAAACAGTTGAGCTCTTTAGAGAAGCTATAAAACTGACCTTCCTTTGAGCAGATTGAGTTTCTGGAGCATCACATTTGTGGGGTCGATTAAATGCTCAAAATGGCCAGAAAAATGTCTCGACTATATTTTCTATTCATTTTACAACTTATGGTGGTAAATAAAAGTGTGACTTTTCATGGAAAACACAAAATTGTCTGGGTGACCCCAAACTTTTGAACAGTAGTGTAGTTATCGATCTGTCCGTCTGTAAACATTTTAGTTTCCAGAGCATAACTCAAACTATTAGGAACTTTTTCACGAAACCTGACAGTTACGTATGTTAAAGGAGAACTGAAATTATTTTTAAACTTGCTTTATTTCTTAATTAACGTGTTATTCAATTGTTTTAGGTTTTAGTAACCTTATATCATGACTCGTATTGGCAACTAATTGCAATTAAATATTATACTTATCAGCCTATTCGGTTTTTTAGCCATGTTGAATTTAGTTCATTTGGTCCACGGCAGGCGTCGCTTATCCACATGATCTTCACGAGACTTCGAAACATGAAGTGTCAGCCAGGTGTCAGTGCCGCCATTTTGAAAACTGTTTTCCAAACGAAGTATTGCATAAAAACAAGTTTAAATGACGACGATTACTGCCTACTTGTTTCAAACTTTCCTGATCGCTATCAAAACAAACAAAACTTCCGGCTTGATCATGTCAGCATTCGAAAGAGGGCGCGCGCGTCTTTTGACAATGTTGGTAGATGTTGGTCACTTTGATTTCCGCTGTACGTTTTACTTCCGTCCTACAATGTCTCGCACAGGTCTCAGCGAATCCCGTTTACGGCCATGGCTTTGACATATGGACTGATATATTACAGAGCATATTTCAAACACTTATAACTTGCTATAGCAGCGACAAAATAGCGATCAAAAATGCATTCCGATATTTAATAAAATGAGAAATAGAATTTTGATAAGGGCGGCACGGTGGTGTAGTGGTTAGCGCTGTCGCCTCACAGCAAGAAGGTCCGGGTTCGAGCCCCGTGGCCGACGAGGGCCTTTCTGTGCAGAGTTTGCATGTTCTCCCCGTGTCCGCGTGGGTTTCCTCCGGGTGCTCCGGTTTCCCCCACAGTCCAAAGACATGCAGGTTAGGTTAACTGGTGACTCTAAATTGACCGTAGGTGTGAATGTGAGTGTGAATGGTTGTCTGTGTCTATGTGTCAGCCCTGTGATGACCTGGCGACTTGTCCAGGGTGTACCCCGCCTTTCACCCGTAGTCAGCTGGGATAGGCTCCAGCTTGCCTGCGACCCTGTAGAACAGGATAAAGCGGCTAGAGATGATATGAGAATTTTGATAAAAAAATGTGCCTTCAGTTCTCCTTTAAGTGACCAGAGGAGTTGTGACTTTTGACGTTTTGGGGATTTTTATTTATTCGTTTAATCAATCAGTCAATCCCCCGATCCAAAAGGTGGGGGGTATACTGGTTTACCTCTGTCCGTCTGAAACACCCTTTTTCTCAGCAACCACAAATCATAGCCACTTGGTACCAAACTTCAGCTTGGGGTTCTATACCGTTTTCAGGTCTGTCGCACATCGACTTCCTGTTTACCGACTGAATGTATTTATGAAATGCACAGTGTGGATTTATGAAATTTTCATAACACTTTTCTCAGCAACTACAAATCACAACTGCTTGATATTTGGTACCGAGCTTCAGCTTTGGGTTCTATACTGTGTGTACCGTTTTCAGGTCTGTCGCACATCGACTTCCTGTTTACCGACCGAATGCATTTATGAAACGTATAGCGTGGATTTTGACACTATATTTCAAAATGACGGTTTGAAATCCCTGGGGAGAGAAGCTGCTCTTTACTTACTTGTTTCAGGGTTCATTATTTGCTGAAGTCAACATTCATAATAAGTGTCCTTTTCCTTCGATTGCTTGCATTCTGATATAAACGAGAGCAGGGGGATACGTAAGTGAGCAGTAGCTCACAGTTGATCTTGTTTTTTCGATATTTCCATGGCAACCAATTCAACATTGGAATATTTGGAGTGGGGTTTCATGTGGGAGCCGAGGGGGTAGATCATCTCCTGATGACTCTTGCTATACTTTTTGTCCATTTTATATTATTTTTTTTAATGTCTGTGAAAGGGGTTGGTTCTTATCACTTCTTTATCACTATTATAGCAGCTATAAATATAATGAAAATAATAATAATAATATAATGAACGCACTAAGATACTCCTGGGAATTATACTGATAAAGTTCAACTAGATGACCAGCAAGAGTAATAATTAGTAATCTAGTTTAACTTTATGAATATAATTCCCACTAGTATCTTGGTGCGTTCATTATTATTAATAATTCGTTTATTGCTACACAGCCTCCACCCCACCCCCCAATTATACTATTGCTGTTGCATTTACACTTTTTATCAATGAGGTAATTGTATCGTGTAATTCCTTCATTTTGTCTCAGATAATTTTTCCTGTTAATATCCTAGTATTGCTCAAATTTCAGATTTGACTTATTTTTAATGTGTCTCCAATATTTAGTATGATAAGTAAAGGTTTTTTTTTTTTTTTTTTTTTTTTTTTGTATCTCAGGCTAGGAAATTTTCTTATCTTTTATATTTAGCATTATAAGTTTAACAATTTGGATTTTGGATTTTTAACATTAGTAGAGTATGTATATTTAGCTTTTATATCAGGTGAAGAGCCATATTTGTGGAAACTCTGATATTAAACCTTTATTATCATTATCTGTTTAATAATTATTCCATGAAATCGAGTCATACATGAGCTGATCGCCAACGAGGTGCGTAGTACAGAGTTGGCTGTAAGCCATGCAAGACAAGATTGAGTGGATTAACTGTTTTATTCTCTCCACATTTACTGGATTTTGAGAAATGGAGCATTTTTATTTTTAGCAAATTCGATAAAGAAAAACGTCCGACAAAATCATTTCTGCTTAGCGGATATGTGACAAATTGCATACGTGTGTCGTAAAATATTCAAATTTTATTTTTCTTTGAGCTTTTGAACCAGTCTCAAAAAAAAAAAATTGAACAAATTTTAATGCTTGACGATGAAGAATGTCAACAAACTGGCAAAATGACAGTAGCAATTTGTGAAAAATGCTATCATGATAATTCTTGAAAAATAAGAGATACGTTCCTTCCATCCATCCATTATCTGTAACCGCTTATCCTGTGTAGGGTCGCAGGCAAGCTGGAGCCTATCCCAGCTGACTACGGCAGGGATGAGTTTTCTGCTTTTCGGCGGATTTCCGCTTTTTCTGAGCAAAAATCGATATTATGCCAAATCCGTTGAGATGTTTTTTTCATTGAGGGGGGTTGGGGTATGTTCCTTCGTGATACTCAAGTGTACGATGATGTTACATGTTTACATTTCGTCATCTTTAGTCTCGCCAAGTCTCGCGGTAGAATACGTGCTATCTACAATGTAATTGGCCAAAACATCACTGGGGAGAGCATGATAGCCAATCATAACAGTTCTTACAAGAGTGTGGGAGAGAACAAAAGCCAATCATAACAGTTCTTACAAAAGTACCCGCATCTGTTCTATTTTATCGAAACTTGCACATGTTCATCGTCACTGCGCTTCAAAAATACGTTTCTCTTTCGTATCGGCGTTTTTACTCAAAATGCCGAATACAATTGACAAGCGAGACGAAGCGAAGGTACGTGAAATCAATGCTGGTATAAAAAACAGAGAGGACTGACAAGCTCTTGTCTTTGGCCAAAAAGCTGAAGAAGTCGAAATGATCAAATGAAAATGAGAAGTGACTGTGAACTATAAATAATTGTATAAAGTGTACACAGACATTATCCCATAAACTTAGCATTCGTTTCATTTAGTACATTGAACATGTATATGATAGATAGTCAGTAAATCTGAATTAATGCTGACAGTTTTGAAAACTTAAATATTTCAAAAGACTTTTTGAAATCATATGCAACTAATGAGGACATAGGGTGACTGACCTTTTCTCCCTAAGAAATTTTATTTAATATATGAACATTTTAATAATTAATAAAACTTACGTTTAATGTCAATTTAGTTTGTCATTTTTGTTGATCATGAATTATAACCATACCCTTGAATGTAGAATGTGACTTTATTTTGAATTCAAACAATACTCCTATTGATTTGAAACATATTTTCATGTAAATATATAAAAACGACAACAGATTTTTTTTTTATCTACTACAGCTCAGATTGAAGGAAAAGTGGTTTGTAAGGCCTTATTTTTCAAAAATTTTCCTGGGGGAGTATCCCTCCCAGACCCCCGGCTTCGGGCGCCATCTTGTTTTCTGCTTTTTTGGTGACCACCCACTCTCATCCCTGCTACGGGCGAAAGGCGGGGTACGCCCTGGACAAGTCGCCAGGTCATCACAGGGCTGACACATAGACACAGACAACCATTCACACTCACATTCACACCTACGGTCAATTTAGAGTCACCAGTTAACCTAACCTGCATGTCTTTGGACTGTGGGGGAAACCGGAGCACCCGGAGGAAACCCACGCGGACACGGGGAGAACATGCAAACTCCGCACAGAAAGGCCCTCGCCGGCCACTGGGCTCGAACCCAGAACCTTATCGCTGTGGGTGCTTCAGTAACGCGGTCCTCCATTTTGTTTTTCTCGACTCATGGTATATGAGCTGATATCTGAGTAGTAGAGTAGCCAATCGGCGCGCCTGATTGCTTATATCCAGTGAGCATGGATAGAATAAAAACGGTTGTTCCCTCACCTCACCTCACTCTCTTCCATAGTTACGAAGAAAAAAAAATCGAGTGTCCTTTTACCAAGAAACTGCAACGTCTTTTCACTTCTTCAGACGTACCGCTGACACTGAAGACTCCTTCCATAAATGTTAAATAAACATTTCTTACAGAAAACACAACCATATCACTGTTGAATAATACGTTATTCAGCCAGCATGTTACTAATGTTACTCGTCTTGGATTACACAGCGCATCCAATATACTAGTCCTTGAATGAGCTGTTACGATAAAAACAATAACGTATTTGTACGAGTGCAGTAATGTACACAAAACTGCTGTTTAAGAAAATTTAACCAGTGTTTTGTGACCAATCAGATTTGAGAATGCAACAGAATTATGGCGTTAGACCCAATATTACACCGTATTTGGTGTTTTATCGATGTAAGAGGTGAAGGCTTAAGGGCACGTGTCCATATCACACACATGGCATATCACATCTTTCTTTGTGAGGCTACTGGTTGGATGAACTCTGCTGTCCTCATAAACCACCTCTCTGTGCGTTTCTATTCAGGGATCTCATCAAGAAGTTTCTGGTGATTGACCGAGCAAGAAGACTTGGGAACATGAAGGTGAGAATGATGATCTAGTCAATTGACGTGACCTTGTACTTTATTCATCAGAGAGCGAGGGTTTAAATTGGGATTTATGACGTGGCGAAGACCGTAACTCTTTTAAATGAGTGTCAATATTGACTTTGATATTACAGAAATGTGATTTTAAAACTAATATTTTGGTCATTTAAGTAACTTTGTCAGTTTTGGCGTCGAAAACACACCAGAATATTTCCTGATTTCTTCCCCCCTCACACCCCTTTTTCTAGGGAAGAGATATGATACACAAGCTGGTAAACTAGCACCATTTTGCTTTAATGATCAACAGCACTAAGTATCTTGCAAAAGTATTCATCCTCCTTGGTGTTTGTCCTGTTTTGTCTCATTACAAGCTGGAATTAAAATGGATTTCTGGACGGTTAGCACCATTTGATTTACACAACATGCCTACCACTTTAAAGGTGAAAATTGTTTTATTGTGACACAAACAATGATTAAGATGAAAAAAACGAAATCCGGAGTGTGCATAGTTATTCCCCCTCCAAGTCAATACTTTGTAGAGCCACCTTTTGCTGCAATTACACCTGCAGGTCTCTTAAGGTATGTCTCTATTAGCTTAGCACATCTAGCCACTGGGGTTTTTGTCCATTCCTCAAGGCAAAACTGCTCCATCTCCTTCAAGTTAGATGGGTTGCGTTGGTGTACAGCAATCTTCAAGTTATGCCACAGATTCTCAGTTGGATTGAGGTCTTGGCTTTGACTAGGCCATTCCAAGACATTTAAATGTTTCCCTTTAAACCACTCCAGTGTAGCTTTAGCAGTATGTTTAGGGTCATTGTCCTGCTAGAACGTGAACCTTCGTCCCAGTCTCAAACCTCTGGCCGACTCAAACAGGTTTTCCTCCAGAATTGCCCTGTATTTAGTGCCATCCATCTTTCCTTCAGTCCTGACCAGCTTTCCTGTCCCTGCAGATGAAAAACATCCCCACAGCATGATGCTGCCACCACCATGCTTCACTGTCGGAATGGTGTTCTCAGGGTGTTGGGTTTGTACCACACATTGCGTTTCCCATGATGGCCAAAAAGATCAATTTTAGTTTCATTTGACCAGAGAATCTTCGTCCATGTGTTTGGGGAGTCTGCCACATGCTGTTGGGCAAACTCCAAATGTGTTTTCTTCAGCAGTGGCTTTTTTCCAGCCACCCTTCCATAAAGTCCCACTCTGTGGAGTGTACGGCTTAAAGTGGTCCTATGGACAGAAACTCCCATCTCTGCTGTGGATCTTTGCAGCTCCTTCAGTGTTATCTTTGGTGTCTTTGTTGCATCTCTGATTAATGCCCTCCTTGCCCGGTCTGTGAGTTTTGGTGGGTGGCCTTCTCTTGTCAGGTTTGTAGTGGTGCCATATTATTTCCATTTTGCTATAATGGATTTAATGTTGTTCTGTGGGATATTCAAAGTTTGGGATATTTTTTATAACCCAACCCTGATCTATACTTCTCCACAACTTTGTCTCTGACCTGTTTGGAGGCTCCTTGGTTTTCATGTTGCTTGCTTAGTAGTGTTGCAGAGTCAGGGTCCTTCCAGAACAGGTTGATTTATACAGACATCATGTGACAGATCATGTGACACTTTGACTGCACACAGGTGGATCTTAATCAACTAATTATGTGACTTATGAAGTGAATTGGTTGGATCAGCTCTTATTTCGGGGTTTCATACGAAAGGGGGTGAAGACTTATGCACATCCCAGATTTCTGTTTTTTCATCTTAAGTATTGTTACAATAAAACAACAATATGCACCTTTAAAGTGGTAGGCATGTTGTGTAAATCAAATGGTGCTAACCCTCCAAAAATCCATTTTAATTTCAGCTTGTAATGCAACAAAATAGGACAAACACCAAGGGGGATGAATACTTTTGCAAGACAACTGTAGGCGTCTTAATTGAAAGAACACATTTTCACAAATAATGCTTGCATTATTTGAAATGCAAGCATTTCTCTTTGTAAGTCAGACTGTATAATCTAATAATTAGCTGGGGGCCAAGCACCAAATGTGCATATTGTACATTTTTCCCAATTATTACCTCCACCAACTTTGTTGGAGGAGGTTATGTTTTCACCTCCGTTTGTTTGTCTGTTCCCAATGTAACTCAAAGTAGTGAACGGATTTTGATGAAATTTGGAGGAAAGGTGAGTCATGGGCCAAGGAAAGATTGGTTAGATTTTGATGCAAATCCAGATATGTATGTGGAGCCAGGATTTATTTATTTATTTATTTATTTATTTATTTGTCTTTTCCCAACATAACTTAAAGCAGTGAATGGATTTGGCTGAAATTTGGTGGACAGCTTTAGTATTATCCTAAGTTCAAGTGATTTGATTTTGATGTTGATCTGTGGCTTAGTGGAGGTATACACTTCTAGTTTTAGTTAGTTGTTCTGGGGGTTTAAGTAAGGAATTAAATGAATGAATGAATGAATTTGTATTTTTTTAAATGAATGAATTTATTTTTATTTTGAACATGTATAAAAATGTATGTAACTATTTGTACATACAAAAGAAAGAAAACGAGAAATTAAAAAAAAATAACAAAGAGCTAAGACATTACAAAACACCACACATTGTTCGAAAAGGAGTGGAAAGAAGTACAATACTTTTTTAATTTCCCACCCCTTTTTAACTACCCTGAAATCCAAACTACATTAATACACCTATAAAAATATATACCATATATACACTTCATGAATATCTATATAAATATATAATTACACACACACTTCATAAATATATATACACAGTTCATAAATATCTAGTACATACCTATCCCTGTAAATATGAAGATATAAACTATCCCCATAAATATGTACCATATACTAAGTTAGTTCTAATATAACAATCAACCCCATTCTATTTATCCCTCATCATCCTCCATTGACATACTTCCTCTTCTATATACTTTTTAAAAAATATTTTTTGTACCTTTTTTTAAACAGATTTATATTTGCACTTTGTTTTATTTCTGTCTCCAGTCTGTTCCATAAAGTCACCCCACAGCTCGATACGCACATGCTTTTCATATTTGTTCGAACCTTTGGTTTTTTAAAATTTAGGTCTCCCCTTAGATTATATCCCCCCTCTCTCTCACTAAACATTCCTTGTATATTTTTTGGCAATAGATTATTTCTCGCTTTGTACACTTGTTAGCTGTTCTAGGAAGATCATTCTCAACAGTTATTATAACAAACCTAACATTAATTATTTTCCTAAAACAACAGTTTTATTCCTCTGAAATAGTTGGGGGCCAAGGACCTAATGTGTTGTATTGTATGTTTTCCCAATTATTACCTCTGCCAACTTTATTGGAGGACATTGTTTTCACATCCTTTTGTTTGCTTGCCTGCTCCCAATGTAACTCAGGAAGTAGTGAATGGATTTTGATGATATTTTGGAGGAAAGGTAGGCCACAGGCCAAGGAACAATTGATTTTTAGTTTTTGATGCAGATCCAAGGTTGGGTTGTTGTTTTTTTTGGTCTTTTCCCAATGTAACTCAAAGTAGTGAACAGTTTTGGATGAAATTTGGTGGACAGCTTTAGTATTATCCTTGGTTCAGGTGATTTTGATTTTGATGTTATGTGACTTGGCGGAAGTATACACTCTACTGAGTGGCCTTTTATTTTATTTTATTTTATTTTTTATATTTTCTTCCACATGGGAGTCTATAGCAGCCCATAGAACACTTCGTCCACTTTTTTTTTTTTAAATGAAATTTGACACAGTGATTGAGGACAGTGTCAAATTAGGCCAGACCTTTACAGTAATAACTCCATAATCCAATGCCAAAGAAATGTGATTCCACTTTCTCTGATTCTGGCTCATAATGATGTATGATGTTAATTTCCACCATATTGGATTTTCTGGTTCGTCCATAATGTGCAAATGAATTTGATGGCAAAGACATCAACCAGGAAGTGAGAACATAATAATTAGTTTATTTATCAGTGCCTTTGAAGATACCCAAGGACACTGTACAGTTTAAAATCCAAGAACAATCCACGTTACACAACAGTACGCAAACTCGAAGAACACTGTACACTCGATGAAAAACAGATACACAGACAGAACTAAGTAACAGAAATTTTAAGAACAGCTTTATTCATCGCACGTACACTTGTGAAATTCCTCTCTGCATTTAACCCATCTGAAGCGGTGAACACACACGTACCCAGAGCAGTGGGCAGCTATGCTAATAGCGCCTGGGGAGCAGTTAGGGGTTAGGTGCCTCGCTCAAGGCCCCAAAACTGGAGCCCCAAGGCCCCAAAACTGGAGCACCTGGAGGAAACCCACACAGACATGGGGAGAACCTGCAAACTCCACACAGAAAGGCCCCTACTGGCCACTGGGCTCGAACCCAGAACCTTCTTTCTGTGAGGTGACAGTGCTAACCACTACACCACCGTGCTGCCCATAAGAAAGGTACTAAAGAGCAGCACCAAGGAGGGGAGAGACAGGGTGGGTGGAGATAAAAAAAAGGAGTAAACTATGGAAATACGGAAAAAGGCGATTTTGTTTGTTTTTGAGCAATGGGAGCAGTTAAGAGGCAGTGGGAAAAGCAATTCCGAAGAGGTGTGTTTTTCAGCAGAGTTTTGAAGGTGAGTAGTGTTGTGCATTGGCACAGTGTTAGTGCCATATCTTGGCAAGTGTGATGTCCAAAAAAAAAAAGCCAAAGTCCCTCTCACACCAGAATCTGGTCTTCCCAGGCAGTCTCCTGTCCCAGTACTAACCAACTCTTTTTAAGGCGTATGGGCGCGGTGCCTATCTCGGTTTCAATAGCCCTCGGCCTCTCGCCTATTATACAGCTAAGGTTACAGTGGGGGATTAGTCCTCTGGTAACCGCAGGATTTTGACTTCCCCACTTGCATCTGTATTGCAGCGTGCCTTGCCAGACGGTAGTAGGTACCATTTTTGTGGCTACTACCTCAGATGACCCTTTTCCACCAAAGCAGTTCCAGGGCTGGTTCGGGGCCGGTGTTTAGTTTGGAACCAGGTTTTCTGTTTCCACTGACAAAGAACTGGCTCTGGGGCCAGAAAAACCGGTTCCAGGCTAGCACCAACTCTCTGCTGGGCCAGAGGAAAGAACCGCTTACGTCAGCGGGGGGGCGGAGCTGTTAAGACCAACAACAATAACAAGACCGCGAAAGATCGCCATTTTTAAGCGACGAGAAGCCGCAGCTGTACAAACGCGAAGTCATCCATTATTATTATTGTTGCTGCTGTTGCTGCTTCTTCCGTGTTGTTTTTGCTTCGATATTCGCGCCAAGGTTTATGCAAACGTAGCGACGTAACTGATGTATACAGCGACGTAATGACGTATACAATGACGTAACTGACGTATACAGCGACGTAATGACGTGGCTTCCCTTAGCACCCCGAGCTATGGAAAAGCAAACTGGTTCTCAGCTGGCTCTCAAGTTGAACGAGTTGTGAACCAGCACCAGCACTGGCCCCGAACCAGCCCTGGAACTGATTTGGTGGAAAAGAGGCAATAGAGGCAAAGTGAGCCAGTACCCACTATGTCACTGTGTTGTAAGAATGAGTGTAAAACCTCAACCCTCCGTACGTGCTGCTACGGGTGGTCTACGGTAAAAAAATTTGGCAAAATCGTGCTTGAGACTTGCGTGACACTTGCGTGTGTTCAGTGCCGTAGAAGGTCGCAGACTGCCCATGGAGACTTTTGGTCCTGCACATGCAAATTCTACGGGTCTTGCGACAAATCAAGAACGCATACGCTACCAGTCCTCTCAGTAACTGCCGGCAACCAGCGATTTTGCCGCCTACAAACGCTCCATTGCCAGCTACTCAGTGGTTTTTCAAAGAATTGAAATTCATAAGTTTTTACTTCATAATTTATACTTCATAAAAATAAAATTTTGCATTCAGGATCACTCAGAATTCACCATTTAACATCTACATTTTCAAAATTTTCCGGGGGAGGACCCCCGGACCCCCCTCTTTTTTTCTTTTCTTTTTTTTTATACAACGCGGCGGCGGCTAACGCAGCCTCCACTCAGCTTACGCTTAACATGGATCCCAGACGTCCACTATTTAGCGGAATTCCGCTATTTTTCAAGCCAAAGTGTTTTTTTTTTAAATCTCTTGTATATCCGTTAAAAATATGTTTGTTTAAGTAAAATGACCAGCAGAATGCGTTCTGATTTGGTTTGCTTGTTTAGTGATGTTTTCGTCGGCTTCGTTTGTTCTCGTTGACATTCGGGAACACTCGGAAGTTAAATTGATGTAAATACCGCGAGACTGTACGCGATAGAACGAGAAAACAATATGGCTGCGCCCATTTGCTAGAAGACGTATTTTAACTCCGTTCGTGCTTTTGTTTCTAATGCGTTGAACTGAATTCAATATGTCGTGGAAAGCGTAGTTGCGCTTAGCCAGAGAGGAAATCAAATCCAAGAAGAGATTAATGAACGTGGTGAATACAGAACTCGAAACAAAAGCTCATGCGAACAGAGTAGCCAAGAAACTATCCAAAAGAGCGCTGCAGGAGCATCAGAAAAAGCAGAAGGAAAGATCAGAGAAACAAAAGCAGAGAAAACTGGAGGAAAGATCACAGAATGCACCCCGGAAAAGAGCATTAAACTCCTCTGCAGTGAAACCTTTCAAAAAGAGAAAGGTTTAAATCAAATATCTCCAATATTTGCTGTACATATGTATATATCTAATATTACTGAATCATTGATTTCTGCTCATATTCATGATTTTTGAAAAATGAATGTGGCTTATATTAGACTAGTATTGACATTAAGCCTCAGTCACAACCGGCCGTACGTGCTCCTACAGCCGGTCTACGTGCAAAAAACACAAGAAACGCACGGAGGGCGCGCGTGTGACGTGCTGATTTTCGAGCCGTAGACTGGCCACAGACCGGCCGCAGAGGTTCTTTGTCATGTCAAAGAAACTCTACGGGCGCTTACGTTTTTTTCAGGTTGCAAGACAAACTTACGGCCAACGTGCATCTTTCTCCACGAACAAAAAAAATGCAGCGATTTGGGAAACGCCAAAAATCGCACTGCCAAAAAATCGTACGTCCGGTTGTGACCTAGGCTTTAACTCGAAACAAAAAAAAAAAAGAGATGAACTATGGATACTATTATATTATAACAAAATCAGTGGAATACTTGGGCAAGTATATTCTTCAAAGCTACATTTTCATCTAATTTTTATTAAAAAAAAATTTTTTTTGCCACTTATGCCATAGATTACAAAATATGGCATCAAATAGAGACACATTATTGTTAAATTCTGTTGCTTTTCTATGTTAAATCTATGTAAAAAAAAAAATTTTCTGTAGCATCTTTAAATGTTAAAATCTCAACAGTTTCAGGGGGCTTCGCCCTGTACCCCCAACAGGGGCGCTGCCCCTGCACCCCGCAAAGGGCTTGCAGACCCCTTGACCCATGCTGATAGTTCCTTACATTCCTCTATATTTTTTTTTTCAATTACTGCTGGGATCCCTGGCTTAACCTCTGCCTACTACTCTTTCTTACTTGCCCCTTTCTCAGAAATATATTGAGAGGGCTGCACTACGTACGGGACCCGTACTCCTTTTTGTACGCCTGAACCAAGTCAGCAGCGCGGCGAGTAGGGGCTTTTTGCGATGACGGTAAGACGCATGAGTGACGCACGGTCACTGTATGAGTGCCGTGCGTCAGAAATACGATACAAGTATTCCACACTTGCTATTTGTGCGGCCCGCAAGACAGAAGTGCATCTCACTTTCTACCCCGATGTGTGGTGTGCACACGACCTGCACGCAACACGAGGGGCAAGACTCTGGGTATATATATTGGGAAGGAACCGATCATGTAGCGTGTAGCATTGTAGAAAGGAAGAAGACCACCTCATTTGCTGTTTTTATTTGAGTATATGTTTAATTTACCATGCAAACGTCAAATAATAAAACCTGTGTATAAGGGAATAACGCATTTTATTACACTATAAAAAAAATCCCAACTACATAGCCCAACAGTTTGAGCACTGAAACACACTTTGACTACGAGCTACTGTCCTGCCCCTCGTACTCCTGCTGAGTGGTGGGACGGGGTGTCGAGATGTCCTTGTCCTGATCACTGAGCATGGCACAATGGCCTGACAGTGATGATGGTATTGCAGTGTCCTCATGCTGGGCGTTGTTAGCTGAAACACACATGAAAATCAGTATATATAATATTAATTACATAAGCATATACAACCCCAATTCCAAAAAAGTTGGGACAAAGTACAAATTGTAAATAAAAACGGAATGCAATGATGTGGAAGTTTCAAAATTTCATATTTTATTCAGAATAGAACATAGATGACATATCAAATGTTTAAACTGAGAAAATGTATCATTTAAAGAGAAAAATTAGGTGATTTTAAATTTCATGACAACAACACATCTCAAAAAAGTTGGGACAAGGCCATGTTTACCACTGTGAGACATCCCCTTTTCTCTTTACAACAGTCTGTAAACGTCTGGGGACTGAGGAGACAAGTTGCTCAAGTTTAGGGATAGGAATGTTAACCCATTCTTGTCTAATGTAGGATTCTAGTTGCTCAACTGTCTTAGGTCTTTTTTTGTCGTATCTTCCGTTTTATGATGCGCCAAATGTTTTCTATGGGTGAAAGATCTGGACTGCAGGCTGGCCAGTTCAGTACTCGGACCCTTCTTCTACGCAGCCATGATGCTGTAATTGATGCAGTATGTGGTTTGGCATTGTCATGTTGGAAAATGCAAGGTCTTCCCTGAAAGAGATGTCGTCTGGATGGGAGCACATGTTGCTCTAGAACCTGGATATACCTTTCAGCATTGATGGTGTCTTTCCAGATGTGTAAGCTGCCCATGCCACACGCACTAATGCAACCCCATACCATCAGAGATGCAGGCTTCTGAACTGAGCGCTGATAACAACTTGGGTCGTCCTTCTCCTCTTTAGTCCGAATGACACGGCGTCCCTGATTTCCATAAAGAACTTCAAATTTTGATTCGTCTGACCACAGAACAGTTTTCCACTTTGCCACAGTCCATTTTAAATGAGCCTTGGCCCAGAGAAGACGTCTGCGCTTCTGGATCATGTTTAGATACGGCTTCTTCTTTGAACTATAGAGTTTTAGCTGGCAACGGCGGATGGCACGGTGAATTGTGTTCACAGATAATGTTCTCTGGAAATATTCCTGAGCCCATTTCGTGATTTCCAATACAGAAGCATGCCTGTATGTGATGCAGTGCCGTCTAAGGGCCCGAAGATCACGGGCACCCAGTACGGTTTTCCGGCCTTGACCCTTACGCACAGGGATTCTTCCAGATTCTCTGAATCTTTTGATGATATTATGCACTGTAGATGATGATGTGTTCAAACTCTTTGCAATTTTACACTGTCGAACTCCTTTCTGATATTGCTCCACTATTTGTCGGCGCAGAATTAGGGGGATTGGTGATCCTCTTCCCATCTTTACTTCTGAGAGCCACTGCCACTCCAAGATGCTCTTTTTATACCCAGTCATGTTAATGACCTATTGCCAATTAACCTAATGAGTTGCAATTTGGTCCTCCAGCTGTTCCTTTTTTGTACCTTTAACTTTTCCAGCCTCTTATTGCCCCTGTCCCAACTTTTTTGAGATGTGTTGCTGTCATGAAATTTCAAATGAGCCAATATTTGGCATGAAATTTCAAAATGTCTCACTTTCGACATTTGATATGTTGTCTATGTTCTATTGTGAATACAATATCAGTTTTTGAGATTTGTAAATTTTTGCATTCAGTTTTTATTTACAATTTGTACTTTGTCCCAACTTTTTTGGAATCGGGGTTGTAGATACTGAAATGAATGTTTAAAGCATGTGTATTTACCTGTGGAAATCCTTCTGGCAGGGTGCTGTGCCTTCTGCCGGCTTGAAGCCATACTTCTCCCTGTCCGTGCAGGGCTCGCCGGTCATCAAATTCTTCCTCCTCCTCCCCCTCTGCTGTTTCAGGCTGGGTTACTTCACTTTTGCTCGCTTCTTCTTGGGTCCCATTTTCTAAACTTTAAACTGAAAATGTAAAAAATTTTCCCACAAAATATCCAACGTTCTTCAGTCAAAAGACCGATGCAGAATGCTGCAGACACGCTGGGTTTATACCCACTCCTGGCTTGCGTCACACACAAGTTATGAGTGATTGTAACTTGCTAATCACATGCATCAGACACGTGTCACAAGTGCGGCCTGAACTCGTAGTGCAGGAAACTGGTAAAATGCAAGTCTCGCACACTCCACGCTCACTGAACACACACTGATCGCGTGCGTCAGATATATGCTTTCCACGGCCGAACGGCGCAATTTTTCCCACGCCTCAAGGAAGTCAGGTGTGCAATCTGTTCTTGACAAGTACTTTGCCCGGACTCCTCCCCCAAACTTTCCCCCAGGTTCACCACAACCCTGCGGCACGGCTGCGAGCTACCAAACCCTGCGACCCATGCGTGTCCAAAACACTTACGGCGGGTTCTGAGTGAGGCTTAACAATAGCGCACTGTGTGCATACGTATCAGCATTACAATCACCAGAACAGCAAATCGTGATCTCACGATACAAACAGTTGATCTCGCGTTATCAAAGGTACACAAGAATGAGTGATGTCATCGTGTTGTAAGAATGAGTGTAACAATAGTGAAACTTCGTAACCAATCAGCACTTATCCTGATCAAGTTCGATTACCCGTTCTTCTACTTGAGAAATTTCGGAACCAATCAGAATTTGTTATTGTACCAAGTACGATGAAATGAAAAGCTAACCTTAAAGTGCAAGACCACATAAAAATAGAACAGACCACAAAAAACACACACGACCACATAAAAATAGAACAGTACACAGAACAACATACATTTTAAAAAGTAACATAAAGTGCATATTGCATTCGTATTATTGCGCTATTGAGGTGATAAACTAATAAGAAATAAAAGAAACTTCGTTATAACTTTGTAGTATCGGAAAATAATCTGCAGATAAAAAGATAAATGAAATTCACCTCGTGGTTCACCAAGGCTACTGATTCAATATCAAGTAAGTGGGGTTTATTTTGAGAAAATTTACCTTTTGTTTATCACAGCTTTTGTTTGGTCCTTCTGAAAGGTCAAATGAAAGGTTTTGTAAGTTTTTCTGAGCTTTTTGGCAGATAGATTGAAAATATTTATTTAGGGGAAGCCCTAAATGGTTAGAGAAGCAGCTTTGGGACCGAAAGGTCGCTGGTTCGATTCCCTGGACCAGCAGTACTGGCTGAAGTGCTCCGGCAAGAGTGGTGGTGTGCCTTGTGTCTGATTTAGCCAAAGAAAAGCTGATGATGTGATCATCAGTTTGGGTGATGCCGACCCAAATGAGGCGAAAAAAAAATTGATAAGCTGATACCAAACTGGGCGGCACGGTGGTGTAGTGGTTAGCGCTGTCGCCTCACAGCAAGAAGGTCCGGGTTCGAGCCCCGGGGCCGGCGAGGGCCTTTCTGTGTGGAGTTTGCATGTTCTCCCCGTGTCCGCGTGGGTTTCCTCCGGGTGCTCCGGTTTCCCCCACAGTCCAAAGACATGCAGGTTAGGTTAACTGGTGACTCTAAATTGAGCGTAGGTGTGAATGTGAGTGTGAATGGTTGTCTGTGTCTATGTAACGGCCCTGTGATGACCTGGCGACTTGTCCAGGGTGTACCCCGCCTTTCGCCCGTAGTCAGCTGGGATAGGCTCCAGCTTGCCTGCGACCCTGTAGAACAGGATAAAGCGGCTAGAGATAATGAGATGAGATGAGATTTTGGAGATCTTTAAAGTGTATGAGTTTGCATGTTCTCCCCGTGTCTGTGTGGGTTTCCTCCGGGTGCTCTGGTTTCCCCCACAGTCCAAAGACATGCAGGTAGGTCACCATGGGATGGCCTTGGGCTGTAGTGCCCAAGAGTGGTAGTGCCACTTTTGTGAACGAACTAAATTTTGTTGTACATTTGTGCAGTGATGATAAAGACATTCTATGTATTCAGTGGTGCTTGAAAGTTTGTGAACCCTTTAGAATTTTCTATATTTCTGCATAAATATGACCTAAAACAACATCAGATTTTCACTCAAGTCCTAAAAGTAGATAAAGAGAACCCAGTTAAACAAATGAGACAAAAATATTATACTTGGTCATTTATTTATTGAGGAAAATGATCCAATATTACATATCTGTGAGTGGCAAAAGTATGTGAACCTCTAGGATTAGCAGTTAATTTGAAGGTGAAATTAGAGTCAGGTGTTTTCAATCAATGGGATGACAATCAGGTGTGAGTGGGCACCCTGTTTTATTTAAAGAACAGGGATCTATCAAAGTCTGATCTTCACAACACATGTTTGTGGAAGTGTATCATGGCATGAACAAAGGAGATTTCTGAGGACCTCAGAAAAAGTGTTGTTGATGCTCATCAGGCTGGAAAAGGTTACAAAACCATCTCTAAAGAGTTTGGACTCCACCAATCCACAGTCAGACAGATTGTGTACAAATGGAGGAAATTCAAGACCATTGATACCCTCCCCAGGAGTGGTCGACCAACAAAGATCACTCCAAGAGCAAGGCATGTAATAGTCGGCAAGGTCACAAAAGAACCCAGGGTAACTTCTAAGCAACTGAAGGCCTCTCTCACATTGGCTAATGTTCATGAGTCCACCATCAGGAGAACACTGAACAACCATGGTATGCATGGCAGGGTTGCAAGGAGAAAGCCACTGCTCTCCAAAAAGAACATTGCTGCTCGTCTGCAGTTTGCTAAAGATCACATGGACAAGCCAGAAGGCTGTTGGAAAAATGTTTTGTGGACGGATGAGACCAAAATAGAACTTTCTGGTTTAAAGGAGAAGCGTTATGTTTGAAGAAAGGAAAACACTGCCTTCCAGCATAAGAACCTTATCCCATCTGTGAAACATGGTGGTGGTAGTATCATGGTTTGGGCCTGTTTTGCTGCATCTGGGCCAGGACAGCTTGCCATCATTGATGTAACAATGAATTCTGAATTACACCAACGAATTCTAAAGGAAAATGTCAGGACATCTGTCCATGAACTGAATCTCAAGAGAAGGTGGGTCATGCAGCAAGACAACGACCCTAAGCACATACCAGTGTGGCAGCTGGGGCGTGGTCAAGCGCCAGTCTGTGACCGGAGGGCGGAGTCAGGGAAGGTAAGTGGCAGAATCACTACACCTGATGTCAATTAACCTGTGTTTGTGTGTCTTCCCAGTGATCACACCCTATATAAAGAGCGAGAGAGCAGAGGAAGTGAGCTCTCTCCCCAGCCAGACGACTTGTGTGTGTGCATGGCTGAGAGAGTGATTGTTGCGTCTGAAAAGAGCAAAAATAAAGAAGGTTATTAAACTTTATTCTGGCCTGCCGTCTTTCTGTGCTCCTCCCCCTCCTACAAACTGCTACAACCAGTGAATCCTAAAGGAAAATGTCAGGACATCTGTCCATGAGCTGAATCTCTAGAGAAGATGGGTCATGCAGCAAGACAACGACCCTAAGCACACAAGTTGTTCTACCAAAGAATGGTTAAAGAAGAATAAAGTTAATGTTTTGGAATGGCCAAGTCAAAGTCCTGACCTTAATCCAACCAAAATGTTGTGGAAGGACCTGAAGCGAGCAGTTCATGTGAGGAAACCCACCAACATCCCAGAGTTGAAGCTGTTCTGTACGGAGGAATGGGCTAAAATTCCTCCAAGCCGGTGTGCAGGACTGATCAACAGTTACCGCAAACGTTTAGTTGCAGTTATTGCTGCACAAGGGCGTCACACCAGATACTGAAAGCAAAGGTTCACATACTTTTGCCACTCACAGATGTATAATATTGGCTCATTTTCCTCAATAAATAAATGGCCAATTAGAATATTTTTGTCTCATTTGTTTAACTGGGTTCTCTTTATCTACTTTTAGGACTTGTGTGAAAATCTGATGATGTTTTAGGTCATATTTATGCAGAAATATAGAAAATTCTAAAGGGTTCACAAACTTTCAAGCACCACTGTACTGGTATTTGCTACAGTATATTTACTGTCTGGACATGGGATCAGAAAACGATTTTATTTATAAGCAGTAGCCACATGTACCCATCGGGGACTTGTTTTTATGATGGTCTTTGGTATGACCCTATGCAGTCAAGTGTGATTGTATTCAGACCAAATTTTGGATCTCACTGAATGACCTCAACTAAAGGAGTCTGAGAAGTTTGGTCTGAAACTAGGAAGACCTATCTTTAGACAAAAACATGGCGAAATTTTGATTTTCTACAACATTTTGTTTCTGAAATCTACAAACTTTTTTTTTTTTTCTTGACCTGAAATGCTTCCCTTTTATTTGTGGTCGGGATTTATATAAAGTTCTCGCAGCGTGATTGGAAAAAGGAGAAATTGTATTGACGGATTTCCTTCAGACTTCAGCACAGAAGCTTTGTGACTGACTGACTTGAAATTGAATAGATTTGGCTTTAGTCCATTTGGCAACGAAACAAATTGTTCCAAGCGTGCCGTAAGGGGATGACACTTGGCGAGCAGAGTTTTGGATATATTTAAGACTGTTAAACTGGCTCCTCATACGGTTTGTGCGTGCAATTGGCGAAAATCCAGGTCGTTTGGGGCTAATTGCCAGATTTGATCAACAGCGACATCCAATGGGTTTTCCCAGACTGCACACACACTTGAAAGAAATTGAACATGGTGCTGCTTTGGCAACAACGTAGCCTCCGTGTGCTGATCTGCTCTTCTAAAATGCATGCTGTCTGTGGTGAATTAAGCAAAAAGATTCCAAACGCATGGAAAGAAATCTGATCATGGTGTAGAACTTGGGTGCCTTACAAGATTTTCTTCTACAGAATTACCACACGGAGGAGCGAGCATGGAAAGTGGAGCAGGGAGTCTGACTTGAGTTGCTGGGCTTCGATCCCCCAATAGGGTCACTTAGGATTGTTTTAACCAGGTGTAGGTTTCCAGTTATTGGCAGTCATGTTTCATATTGTCCTCTGTTGAAGCAGATTTGCCGAATTAGGCGTGCATTTGGAGTGGCAGCTGAGGCGTGTTGGGTCTCGGCGCTGTCGTCATCGGTGCTGGGAAGTTCTTGAATGCATATGCATCCGTTCCCATTTTTCCCTCAACTGTAGTTATGGTAATAAAACCACAGATGATTATTCATAGCAAATGTGGATTGTCTTACCACTCGTAAGCTCTTCTTTTTTTGTGTGTGTATGTGCACTCTCTAGCCATGACGTGCATCAAAACATGGCATCCATGCAGAAAGCATGCTTAGATGAACAACTTCTCTCACAAAGGTCTTTGTGTTTATTTATTTTATTGCAGTCAGGATAATTTCTTCCTCATCTGTCTCGTTTTTCCATCGTCTCTGCATGAATTACTAACTTCATGCTTAAAAGACCATGAGAATGAAAGAGCGTGAAGAAAAGAAAAGCAAGCGTACCCATTGACCGAGAGATGGACACTCCGGCAATACGTCAACTCAAAGATCAATTCGAGATGTTTTGTAGCGCTGAAGTCCTCTTACGGACGTGTAACGTTTCCTGCGTGAGCGTTCGTTTCTTTTTCCTGCATCCTCGTCTCTCACTGGCTACAGATCACCATATTGAAGATGAAAGGTCTCCGAATTTTCACAATTCTACATGATATCAAGTGAATCTTGCCCAGATAATGCCATATGCATGAGATTTCTCTTTGGCTATGCTCCCATAGAGAAAGAAATGCTTTACGTGAGCACGCTTATGTGTTGTTGTTGTTGTTATTCTTATTTTGGAGATTGGGCGGCACGGTGGTGTAGTGGTTAGCACTGTCGCCTCACAGCAAGAAGGTCCTGGGTTCGAGCCCCGTGGTCGGCGAGGGCCTTTCTGTGTGGAGTTTGCATGTTCTCCCCGTGTCCGTGTGGGTTTCCTCCGGGTGCTCCGGTTTCCCCCACAGTCCAAAGACATGCAGGTTAGGTTAACTGGTGACTCTAAATTGACCGTAGGTGTGAATGTGAGTGTGAATGGTTGTCTGTGTCTATGTGTCAGCCCTGTGATACCCTGGACAAGTCGCCAGGTCGTACCCCGCCTTTCACCCGTAGTCAGCTGGGATAGGCTCCAGCTCGCCTGCGACCCTGTAGAACAGGATAAAGCGGCTACAGATAATGAGATGAGATGAGATTTTGGAGATCTTTAAAGTGTATGTCAAGCTTATCGTAATGCTTTAAAATGAATATCATTAGTAACAACCAAAATGAATTAATAAAACGGGGGGAAAAATAATTATTTATTTTATATCAAGCACAAAGCTATCGATAAATCCCGGATCCCGGAAAAAGGCAGCCTTGCCCCAGGGCTAATCTCGCATGAGGTCATGCGTGGAACCCCGGTTATCTGGGTCATTTCGGTTCATCTGACTCCATACTTGTTTACTTGCTGAAATTGGATATTGTTGGAGTCTTACAAAAATAACGCTGTGAAAGCGCCGCGTTGTGTTTGGATGCTCAAATCCGTATACGACAGGACATACAGTTCACGAATTTCCGAGAAATTACACCAATCTAAAGCGATAGTGGGTGAAGTTTGTGCAAACAAAGCAGGCGGGTTTCGTGTCGATTTCCGACTAATAATAAATCTCATTCAAGTGTTCACCACCACCAGAACCACCACATGGGAATTATTGGAGCAAAACGAAACAGTTTATTTAATAAATGACATTTGATCTGACATTTGGACAGTTTGTCGATTCCCCTATTATCATCCACTTCGTATTTTCTTTCAGTAATTACACTGAATAAGTGTACGCTTTAAAGGTATTTCTGTATTTATGAGGTACGTGTAAATATTTTGCACTGGCCAGCTTGGAATAAAAATCCACAAACCAAGCTGTGTTTCCAATTCTCGCTGGCTGGTGGTGCGCTATCTGCGGTGAGCGGGACTGTCATGAACTGGCGTCTGAGGTGGGGTTTACATTAGACCGTATCAGCGGATCATCAGATTAACGTTTTTAAAAACGATTCGCGTGCACACAGCAACGCCAATACACGGATACGCTAATCACATGACTAATTCGGCACGTAAGTTGAAATGTGTCAGTGCGGCTCATCGCTTCCTCCTCAGCGGCTGCGCTCCAAATCACTCCGCCCTGAACAGCGAGTGCCCTCTGGAGGGTGCGCACTCCGGCCCTGCGCAGCTCACAGAGCGCGCGAGTGTAGTGCACGAGCAGTGATTCGGGACTGAGCCGCTGTGCGCAAGTCACTTATCACTTGCAAGTGGAAGGATGGCAAGCCTAAAGACCATCATAACTACACAATGGGCAGTATTTGCAGTATTTTCATACTTTTATACTCTTTAATGAAAGGTGATACAAGGCGGAAGTCCGCGCCGTTTTTCAGCAGTCGCGTCACATGACCAACGCCAGCGAATCAGGAAGGTGGATGTCACAGTGACGTTGTCCAATGAGACGCCAGCTAGAGCTCAGCACAGCGTATCCGCGTATTCTCAATGTTTACACAGCACCGGAGCTGACACGATCTGGATTGAATACGTGGACGCTGGCGGATTCCCATTTCCCGGCGTTTCCAGGCGTTTTAATGTAAACGGACAGTGCATCCGCGAAGAAAACGAGACAGATACGGTCTAATGTAAACTTGGCCTGATTCTCATCTTGGGGGCTCAAAAAGAGAACCATTTACTCCGGAATATCCTTGATAAGCTTCTGCCCCTTCATCCGACATGTACTGTAAGAATCCCAGTCACTATCAGAATTCTCTCCAAAACGTGATTCTATATCGAGACTGGTCTAACCACTGCTGTGTATGGGAACAAAATTGATACCTGGATTGTTACACGTGTGATGTCACGCACCCCTTCGGGATCTTCCGCGTCAGTCTTGGCAGATTCCATGAAAATCGGCTGGTTTTACTGATTTTCCATTAATTTATGGCCTTTTGGATCAGCTATGGTTCAAAAACACACGGTCAATCAACATAATGATTGTTGCTTTGTGCAAAGGGGAAAAAAAGTGTGATTTAGGGACATTACATACACTTTAAAATCTGAGGTTTAGTTCCTTTGCTTCTCTTTCTGAAGTCATTTACGGAGGTCTTTATGTGCTGCTTATTTGGCAGAATGGAGCAGAAGATGTGAAAAAGCACAGGTGGTTCAAGACTATAGACTGGGATGCAGTGCCCTGTCGGAAACTAAAGGTAAATCTCTCTCTTGCTCTCTCTCTCTCATACAGTATATTTAGTTTCAATGTTCATATGACTTCCAGCGTCGCAGATCATAACCAACATGTTACAGTGGTGTGGCCAGATTCGACCCAATGACCTTTTCTGGGGTGGGGCTCTAATGGATCCTCCTGTATGTGTAGGATGCCCATTGGACAGGATCCCAAATAGTAGCTAATAACAAACTGAAGAAATCCATTGTTATTACTCTAAATGATGAATATTATTATATGACCTGCACATGCACGCTCTTAATAAACCCATTGGGAAAAGTCACACGACTGGGCAGATACGGGTTTTTGAATCCGGTCCGGAAAAAGCCGTACCGTATGTGGCCCTGGACCCATTTCCCTCGCTTCCGCCATTAATCTGAAAAAATGACGTTTCGTTATCGAGTCATCATCAGATGAAGGGACTGAACTGACTCCACTGCCAACTCAGCTCTATTTTGTTTTCAAGTCAAAGTTTGTTTGTGTGGACTGAATAGGCTTGTATCGATGATGTCTCCTTGAGCTGACCCGAGTCTGAACTGACTTTTACTAATGATGTCATCTTAAAATCATTTCCATTCCGAGAGAACAGGAAAGTCAGTTGTATTTAATAGAATTCAAACTCGTGCAAAGGTGATTTCAGGATGTAAATGGTTTGCGGTCAGTCAAATAAAAATTGATTGGTTCGTTTTTCGCACACCGTTGTTCATTGTTTTCCACCGTGTATGTCCATTTAAAAAAAAAAAAAAAATGGTCATATGATAAAATGCTTATTGACGGAGTTCGGTTGGACCGGACGGGAAAGTATTTGGCTCTTGGTCATTTGTACGGCGCGACCTCGAGTCAAATATTTTCCCGTCCAGCCCGCCTACTCAGTCAATAAGTGCATAATATTAACTTAAAAACAATTTGACCCATATTTGCTCACCTGTTTATTCATTTTGGTCATTGACGCCAAAGAATAGTTCACTTCCTCTGTTAGCGAGCTCAACCCACTGGTTCTTGGATGATATTGCACTCCTTGACAATCCTTGGCATTGGACAGTGATGAAATTGACTTTCCAAGAGATGTTGGAGTGATTTATTCCTGCAGTGTATCATAAATGCAATGCACATTATTAACCAACCAAAAATGCAACAACAGGAAGACAGAGTCATCTGTATCCCCCGCCCTATATACCAACTAATATACCAAGTTTCAAGAAATTATTTGTCACATTTTTCAAGTTCTGCTGCAGGAAACCAACCCTACCTCAGCAGCCCATGGCATAAACCCACTGGACCTTTGGTCCAGATGAGCTAAAAATGAACATTTCTCACATTTCTTAGTATCAAAAGGCACATATACATTACTTAATCAACACATACACCAACTTTCAAGACCATACCACTCATAGTTTTCGAGTTCTGCTCCGGAAACAAAACCTACCCCTAAGACTAACCTGTTTCCATGGAAACATGAAAAATTAAAATTTCTTAGTAGGAAAAGGCACATCTATATCACCTTGTTAACATGTATACCAAGTTTCAAATCCGTATCATGAATAGCTTTGGATATATGCTCCGGAAATGAACATTGCTCTTAGAAACGAAGTCAAAATCTATTTTTTATGTAAAAATTTGAAAAAAAAAATTTTTTTTCCAAAATGGCAAAAGGCACTAGTTCACATGTTGCTTGATATGTATACAAATTTTCATGAAGATATCTTCATTAAGTTTTAAAGATATGGCCCAGAAACGAAAACACGGACGGACCCACTCACCCACCCCATTTCTGTATCCCCTTCCAAACTTCTTTCGGGCAGGGGATAACAAATTTAGAAAATAAAACCAAAACCTCAAATTCAGAAGCATGTTCTCATTGATTAACTCAAATGCTCATTGCTGATTAGACACGGCATCTGACTGTAACAGGGAAAAAGAATTGCACTTGTTCAGTCAGTTATCTAAAGTAACTTCGAGTTTAATGCAAATTAGTCCCAGTGGACTCATTATGGTTTCCAAAGCTGGGGTACGAGTTTAGACTGGCACTGTTCTCTCTCTTTTCAACACCTGAAGACCTCATTCTTTTTTTTTTTTTTTTACAGCCCCCCATAGTTCCTAAAGTATCTCATGAAGGCGATACGTCCAACTTTGAAGCCTACCCTGAGGATGAGTGGAAAAAGGAGACTCCAGTGTCGCCAAAGGATCTAGAGATTTTCAAGAACTTTTGAAAACGGACAAAGAGGGAATAAAGTTTTCCTCCACTGGTGCAATGCGTCCATTCCGCTACTGTTGGCCAGCCTCAGCCTGCTCTTCCATCGCATCTTGATTGACAACACTGAGAACATTTGGAGAACAAATTGGCCATCATGTTGACCATCAACATCATCCTCAAGATCAAGTGTGGAGAGGAAGAAGCACTATTTATTCGTTTCTCTGAGCCTACTTTTCTTATGCAAAAAAAAAAAATGCAGCAAGATCAAAAAAGCCGAGAACACGCTAGAAGCCAGTAGCACGATACGGTTTACATCAATATAAGCTATCGGAAACCAATTTCGGCTGTGTTTGTTGTGTGGCAGTGATGTGTGAAATAGAAAGCCAGAGAACCCAAAGTGTTCCAGTTTTTACATTTTCGATCTAGATGTCGGACAGTTTCTTATTCGTCCAGGTTTGTTCTTATTTAAAGGTTTTTATCGTAAACTACAAGTAATGAAACAAACGTGATGTGATGTCTTAAAGTAGGGCTGCATCGTTAGCCCCCCCCCCTTCTATTTTCTATGGTTTAAATGGTGTCCAAGAAAATGCACAAGTGCATGTTTATGCTGTTTGGCTACTAGGTTCATTCATTAAAAGTGAGTTCATTTTAAAAGAAGTGCATCCTTCATGTGCAGCCACGTGACAAAATAGTGTGACGTATGCATCCGCCGCCATGTTGGATGATCGACAAAGCCAAAATGCAGTCTCGTGCGAAGAATAACTGTGAATCATAGCCGACGTTTTCAAAATCTTATGATTCCCTGGAGTCCTCTGTCAAGTCAAGATTCAGAGGAAAAGTTGAAATTTGTAGCTTTGACTTGTATGTTAAAGCCGTCCGAGTATACCGAGGATTTAGCCTCATTACCACTGATTTGAATACCCTGATATCAGCGTGAACAATCTCGTTTGACCAAAAAAAGCGCACGAGTAAACCGAAGTTACTGGGTTACAGGAACAGCACCGCTAATATCTCACCTGGCAAAGTTCACCCACGTTGTTCTCCTTGTGTATCCAAACTCGCTCAGGTTTGCACTGCTTCTATAATCTGGCTTTCTTGGCGGATCTTTCATTTCTCCTGTTGATATCGCGAGATGAGTTTTTCAGCTTGATCTTATCATGTCCTAATTTGAGGGTTGGTTGGTGCCCAACAGTGTTGGGCAAGTTACTTCAAAACTGTTTTGCATTATTTATTACTTGTTACTGTCATTTTAAAGTAATTAGTTACATTACAATGTTACTTACTTACGCCTACCGCCCAATTTTGGGCATAGGCCACGAACAAGTGCTCTCCAGTCATCACGATCCTGGGCGATCTTTTCCAGTTGTCCCCATGTATAGCCAGACCTCTTCACATCTGCATCTAGTTCACGGCGCCAGCTGTTTCTTGGCCTGCCCCTCTTCCTTCTCCCTTGTGGGTTCCAGAAGAGGGCCTGTCTTGCGGTGTTTGATGCAGGTTTGCGAAGGGTATGGCCAACCCACTTCCATCTTCTTTGGAGGATCTCTTCTTCTACAGGCTGTTGTCCTGTTTGGTGCCACAGCTCCAGGTTATTGATGGTATTTGGCCAGTATACTACATTACAATATTACTGTATTTAAAATGTAAGGCATTACACTACTATTGCATTACTTTTAAGTTACTCTCACCAAAATAACTGGAAGTGTGGATTTGTCAATCTAAATGTAGCTCGAGACGCTCAATTAGCTCATCACACATCCAGTGGA
Organism: Neoarius graeffei; assembly: GCF_027579695.1. Lineage (NCBI taxonomy): Eukaryota > Metazoa > Chordata > Actinopteri > Siluriformes > Ariidae > Neoarius > Neoarius graeffei. Next base: position 52,889,669 of record NC_083586.1, read on the forward strand.
AGGTGATGTGGTATCTGACTGAGCTAGGCTTACGGTTAAAAACATTAGAATATAATAGCCACAGTGATGGCTCAGGGCACAATACAAGGAACAATCATCGCAAGAACAGACAAAAGGTGAAAGTCTGGCAAACTGTGATAGAAATATTGTAACTTAAGGCCTATTCATATTAACATTAATTGAACTGTATTGTAATGTCTAAAGATATGACAGGATACAAAATTAGCATTTCTATGCCTTTATTGTTTTCAAGTTTACAGCATTAAGCATAGTTTATGCTTCATAAAAAAAAAAAAAAAGATTAGCCCTAAGGGATATGACTCCATTTCAGAAATTTAACAAAAATGAACATATTATGGCAAATCGTAGCCTACGATAAAACTGGCCTGAAAAAAAAAAAAACCCACAAGCCTTTTAAATCACAGCTAGACAATGACTATTAGCTATATGAGGCTACCCGGTCACATTTCGAAAAACAGAATTAGAAATAACAAAATCAAAGTGCTTTTAATGATATTGAAGTGCTTAGGCATATTAGCCCTCGAAGGAAAGGCAGCTCAATCACTTTAGTCTGACTTCCGACCAGAAAAAAAAAACCTCAGTTATACAGGACAAAAATGTAAACAAACTGTCAGCATATCTTCAACAACATACTCCGCCACAAGTCTCCTAACCTCCTGAGGCTGAAGGAGCATCTCAGAGCGGCAGAACATTAATTTTGGCTGCTTTGTGATTTTATCGCCACTCATATCACCTTCGCTTGCTTCCTTGCTAACTTCTTGTTACTATTGCACCTCTGGAAATGCTTAGTTAAATTACTGGTGCTATTTCGGGAAGTGGACAGTTCTTTAGGTTTAGCACACAAAGTGCATTTGACTACGATGTTCTTCACATCCTTATTTTTCACAAACTTAAAGTAATGGGCGTGTGCCCATCTGGAGAATGTGCTATCCGACGTTAGATCAGCTGCAGGTTCACTCATCTCTCTCTTCTGTCTGACTAGCCTGAAGGAAAAGGAAGTGAAACATTTTGCGCGGACGTTTCACCTCTGCTGATCTTGCGGTGATTTTGGCGAATTTGTATGAAGAAAAAAACCCCAACACTTCATTCCAGGTTAAAAATGCATTGTAACGTGCGTTACTGACATTTTGTACCGAGTAAAATATTACCAAATTTTTTTCTGTAATGCCTTATATTACTGCAAAAAGCAATGCATTATAGTAATTCGTTACTTTTGTAACGCGTTACTTCCAACACTGGTGCCCAATCTGGGTTTGCTTTATCGCGTAGGTTTGCCAGTGCTCCTGCAAGCTGAGAAGCAGAGAAAGTGTTCACGCTAAAGCCCAAAAGTTCAGTTTAATCAGCGGAAAATATAGCTTTAATTAGCAATGAACTCTCTTACCAGATATAAAGTGGTCACCACACATCACGTACGCGCAGGTCCGATTAGCTTTTTCCTCAGTTAAGTTGTTACGATTTATGTTTTTGAACCACTGCCAGAGCACGGCGTTCTCTGGACAGTTCATCTGTTTTGTCGCGGTTTTTAATTATTGTGGGAATTCCAGGGATGTGATTTTTTCCGCAAATTCGCGGAATTCCGCTTTTTCACCTCAAAATTTGAAAAAAAAAATTTTTCCGATTTTTCGCTCAAAAATCCGTATTCATATCCTATTCGTTCCGACTTTCAGTATTTCCGTCATTGAGATGAAACGAGGTACGTGATTGGCCCATCGCTCTGTAACAACCAATGAACGCGCTTGTTAGATAGCTGTACGTAAGCTCGCTTCAAACAAAGAGTTGAAAGATGGCAGCCTCCGTGATCGAGCGTAAAGATGCAAATCGAGTTAAAGAAATCGACAGAATAGTGAAAAACAAGTTCCGCTGGGAATGGTTGGAGAAAGAGGTTGCTACAGACGTTGGACATAAGACTGTGAGACATTTGTTCAGCGATTTCGTTCTTTGGGGAGAGGGCAGAGGTCTCTGGCTGTCAAGTTTGGGGATGCTGGGACCTCCCCTGCCCGAGCTACGAGCGTCCAAAGTCGGGCTGGAGCCCGGGATAGAAACGAAACCTAAGCGGAGCGCCGCGGCTCGCCTCGGGGCGAATTACGTCCCGAGGCGCGGGGCTAGTGCGCCCTGCCCGCGCTGGTTCTTTGGGGTGTGTGAGTGAGTGTGTGTGTGTCAGAATTGCATGTTGACCATTAAATTGGCTTGAATTTGTTAATCATGACAAGTTTTTTCTTGTGTGTTTGCTTGCCATTTTAGTACAATTTTTAAGTCAGAAAACCCCAGACCCCCGGCTAAAATTTTCAGATAATTTCACCAGCCCCAAATCACATCCCTGGAATTCTGAAAAACTGTTTGTCACGTGTAGCACTATTACCATGGTTATATCCCGGACACAATGTAGACCAGGGGTGTCCAAACTGATCCATAAAGGGCCGTGTGGCTGCAGGTTTTCATTCCAGCCATGCAGCAGCACACCTGACTTGGCTCATTCAATCAACTGAACTGTCTTCACACAGTCAAATACTTGCAGCCACACCCACCCTTGATTAAAGGGTGGGTGTGTCAGTTGATTGAATAAGCCAAATCAGGTGTGCTGCTGCATGGCTGGAATGAAAACCTGCAGCCACACGGCCCTTTATGGATCAGTTTGGACACCCCTGATGTAGACACTGTCTTTCTTCAAAGGCAAAGAAATCAAAAGAAAATCACGAAGCATTGCATAGATGAAGCGCTGGCATCTTGGTGGTTATCATCCAACATGGCGGACTTCCAGTTTGGAAAATAAGCGTGACGTCACGTGCGCACACAGAATTATCTTGCTGCATTAGTTAGCTTGGCTCGAGTTGGGTTGCACTCTAGAACAGGTTTTGTTTCTTTTCAGAAATACACTTCCCTCCAACTGGAGGTCAAGAACATTTTTCTTTTGTTTTCATTTCATCAGAATCCCTTGATACTGAGGACCAAAAGTAGCTGATTGTCAAGAACCATACACTGGATAAGAGCTGATATTTTCACTCAGCTAGTACGAGATTTCCTTTAAAAAAAAAAAAAGACGGTGCTGTCGTTTTCTCCTCATGGTATTTTTGCAAAATATCAAATTTGTAGTCTATGTTCCATTTACTGCCTTGATTATTTGTGAAATATTACAGCCATTTAGCAGACGCTCTTATCCAGAGCGGCATATAACACACCCAGAGCAGCCCAGGGAGCAGTGGGGGTTCGGTGCCTTCCTCAAGGGCACTTCAGCCATTCCTGCTGGTCCAGGGAATCAAACTGGCGACCTTTAGGTCCCAAAGCTGCTTCTCTAACCTTGAGGCTTCCATGTCGGTGTCTGTGTGACTGGTTTTTCACAATCTGTATCGATGCATCCCTATAATACACTCTCTCTACCAAATGTTGGTCAAAAGTAGACTATTTTACTTGTCAACATGACCTGGTGCTTTTTGACTTTGACTGGTCACGTTTGTTTACGTTGAGGTTTCCTGCACCGTCAGGAGCACGAGGCGTCCTCACGTTCCTCTTATGAAGCTGCGTCCTCGTCGTCGCTTGTAAATGAGTGCATGTGTGTAAGTAAACTTTTAGCACTTGCCTAAGGTGGCCTTATATTAGGATGTGTAAATTGAAACATAGTCGGTGTTTTGTTTTGGTTTTTTTTGTGTTTTTTTCAGAAAAAGAAATGGTACGAGTGTGTTTGAAGCAACTGCTGCAGTCAGATCACTTTTTTTTCCTCTGGAACATTAAAAACTCTGTATAGAGACAGGAGACTTGAGTTTACTGTTAAATTAATAGTGTGTGTGTGTGTGTCCCCGTCCAAATCAAGTTCTTTTGACTTTCCCGAGTGAATAATTTCACGTTTTCTACAGAGGTTGCATGACTACTGTACTAATTGAACAGTAGTTCTGAAAAGGACTCCACTATTTGTCGAGTTCATAGTTAAAGCAAAAAAAAAAAAGTTTCAGGACGTAGCTATTTATAGCTTGTTTGATTTTGTGGAGTAATTTGTTTTCTGCACAAATCAAACAAATGTTACAAAATACAATTCAGCTTTAAACGGGACGTTTTATAAAAAACTTCCGCTTTTCAGTACTTTTGCACATACAGTACATCTGGGTATCTGGAGCCGACCAAGCCACAAACTCGGAAATAATCCACCCAGTCAGTTTGTTTTGTGCCGCCTACACTACCGTTCAAAAGTTTGGGGTCACTTTGAAATGTCCTTATTTTTGAAAGAAAAGCACTGTTCTTTTCAATGAAGATGACTTTAAACTAATCAGAAATCCACTCTATACATTGCTAATGTGGTAAATGACTATTCTAGCTGCAAATGTCTGGTTTTTGGTGCAATATCTCCATAGGTGTATAGAGGCCCATTTCCAGCAACTCTCACTCCAGTGTTCTAATGGTACAATGTGTTTGCTCATTGCCTCAGAAGGCTAATGGATGATTAGAAAACCCTTGTACAATCATGTTAGCACAGCTGAAAACAGTTGAGCTCTTTAGAGAAGCTATAAAACTGACCTTCCTTTGAGCAGATTGAGTTTCTGGAGCATCACATTTGTGGGGTCGATTAAATGCTCAAAATGGCCAGAAAAATGTCTCGACTATATTTTCTATTCATTTTACAACTTATGGTGGTAAATAAAAGTGTGACTTTTCATGGAAAACACAAAATTGTCTGGGTGACCCCAAACTTTTGAACGGTAGTGTATTTCAGAAAACATGAGCTTCAACAAGCCGTTCAAGAGTCGGCTCCACTTTCTGTCGAGCTCATTAGAATAACCCCGCCCCTTCTCTGAGTATCTCCACTTATGGCTTGAGAACTGCCTTTTTGTGAATGAATGTTTGAGGAAAGTTCAACCTGATTGGCCACCAGAAAAATAAAGGGCCCTACCTCCTTTTGGGGTGGGGGGGGGTAGTTTGAGGTGAGCAGTGGCTCATTATGAAAGATAGAAAGAAAAGAAAGCACAACTTTATTCATCACACACTTGTGAAATTTCCTCTCTGCATTTAACCCATCTGAAGCAGTGAACACACATGTGAGCAATGAGCACACACACATACCCAGAGCAGTGGGCAGCCATGCTAACAGCGCCCGGGGAGCAGTTGGGAGTTAGGTGCCTCGCTCAAGGGCACCTCAGCCCAAGGCCGTCCCATATTAATCTAACTGCATGTCTTTGGACTGTGGGGGAAACCGGAGCACCCGGAGGAAACCCACGCGGACACGGGGAGAACATGCAAACTCCGCACAGAAAGGCCCTCGCCGGCCATGGGGCTCGAACCCGGACCTTCTTGCTGTGAGGCGACTGTGCTAATCACTACACCACCGTGCCACCCCATCATTATCATTTCAAGGAACAAGTGCTGAAATCAGCCGTGTTGAACAGGGCTGTTCAGACGGGAGGAAACGGGAGCTGTGGTGTTTTGTCACGGATATTTCATTAAGACCCCAGGGAACGGTGTCAAGTTGTGGAAAAGGGGTATAATATGTCACCTTTAATGCTGGGCTTTTAAACCTTTTAAAATCGATTCTTAAAATGTACGAGATTGCGGCTCAGCTGAAACAGTTGATTCTGAAACGGAGCGTGCGTAGCATGGCGTGGGAACTTGTTACAGAATGCGATGTCTTCAGCAGCACCTGAAAATCGTGTGTGTGTGTGTGTTGTTTTTTTTGAGCTGGCATGAATCATCGATCTGACTGTAAACTAGTTAAGTGAAGGTAAGATTAGATAGTGATGTGCAACCCGTGGCTCAGAAAGCCAAAAAAATAAAAAGAGGAGTGGGATTGAAATCAGCAGCTCCACACTTCACTTCATGCCAAGTGATATATCGAAGTGTTAACAGTCCATTAAAAGAAAAGAAAAAGATCAACTTTTCCCAGGTAGTTTTGTGCATTTGACTGTAGATTTGTACATTTTTAGGTAGAATTATTTGGCTTCTCCTTATCGTCTGCCTCTCTGTTTTGTTTTTTTCTTTCCCCACTGCTCCAACTAGGGAACATTCCCACTGCAGCAACGAATCAGTATACGAGTTAACTAGTCTATGCAACCTGTAGTACAATACCAGTCTAACGAATGAAAGAGAACTGATTTTATGTTTAACATTCTTAGAAAGATTCCTAATGAAGCTTTACACACTCTTGGCAATCTTCCCAACCTGCTTTATGAGGAGTTTCACCCAGGACACTTTGGAGAATATATATATATATATATATTAGTGCTGTCAAAAATGTCGCGTTATTAACGCGTTAACTTGACTCAATTTTAACGGCGATAATTTTTTTATCGCGAGATTAACGCTCTGTGACATGATGTAGGTTTTTCATAAGCTTTTGAAACTGCCAGGAACTTGGAACATAGACTTTGCTTAGAAAACCGATAGCAGCTAGACTGTAATGCCACGCCCCGCACAGCCAGAGTCCTCTGCCCTCCCCCCAAAGAACGCGCGCGGGCAGGGCGCGCTAGTAGAGATGGGATTTATGGCTCTTTGATGAGATCCGCATCTTTGTGATCCGTTCTTTGAAAAGAGCCGTTCAAAAGACTGGCTCATTTGGCTCTTTTTAAATATTTATTCAGTTTTAAGAAGACAGCGTCTAAAGAAGCCAGATCCCTCTGAACCGTAAACTCAATGCTATCCCAGAAATCCTTCCTGTAATATGCAAATTTGGCCGCCTCTGATTGGACAGCGCGACGCATCAACAGGCAGAAAGTGTAAAAGTACAAAATGTGTTAAGTGAGCTGAAACAGTAAAGATCAGATTCAATGCAATATTTATCAACGAACAACTTAAAGTTAATATAATAGTGTACTTTATATTATAATCAAGCATGTCAAGCCTACCGTCACTGTGTAACCTGTCTCTCTGAGTTGTAGACTAACTCAAGCAGTAGATCACTTCACTCATGGTTCTTTTGCTAGCCCCGGTGTTCGGCTTAGGTTTCACTTTGCAGTGGCTGTATCAAGACGTGTTATGCTTTGCAATACAAAGCAAGCCCATTCACGTTTTTATGCTGATAAGAGAATTACAATGGTTTTTCATGTGACAAAAATGTGCGATTAAATTGCGATTAATCGCGAGTTAACTATGACAGTCGCGACATTAATCACGATTAAATATTTTAATCGCTTGACAGCACTTTATATATATATATATGTGTGTGTGTGTGTGTGTGTGTGTGTGTGTGTGTGTGTGTGTGTGTGTGTGTGTGTAAAATATGGCCCATTCTATAATCGGAGGTACATTTCAAGTGTTGACTCTGTCAGTCATCGTCAACTCTGTTATCGTTAAACTGAGTAATCCGTTAAAAGAATCGATGATAACGGAATTGACGTTTCCCACCATTTTCTGTCTTAATGCCACATGCTAACCTCAAACTAGCTGCCGCACGGCATGTATAAAAACAGAAATTTATGGATTTTAATCATATCGGGTTTTTTTTTTTTTAATGAGAGATTCAGTCCAATATCACAATAACAGACGTGACGAATAATTAATCTGATGTCTGATTTTGTTCGGATTAATGAGAGAAGAAACAACATATACCTCACTGCCTTTCTGAAGTTTCCCGCCAGAGGAAGTGACATCACTCGGTGCGGGTGTCACGCGTATTATTAATAAAAGTCTTTGTGGATTTTATGCGGTCTTATAACAGAGTTGACAAGAACATTGGGACGGATAAGCGTATCTTTTCATTACTTGAAATTTTACAAAATACAGAAAAGTGTCTATGCAATTATAGAATAAGCCCCAAAAAACAGATGGTTAGACTGAATCACTTCCTGTTTATTCGAGTTGAATGGATGAATCAGGAGTCAAAGACAGACAGTAATGTGGGGGAGGGGTGGGAGTCATTTAGTTAATGTTTTATGGATAAATTGGTTCTAAAATGTACATCAAGCATCGATATTGGTGAAAGTTTGTCGAGTTTGCATTATTGCTCAAAACTGATTTGATAAAGATTTCTTTTGTGGAAAATAAAAGGTTTATCTCAGAGCCGCGAAATGTACCCCGAATTCTAGAATGACCTATATGCAACCCTGATTCCATAAAAGTTGGGACAAAGTACAAATTGTAAATAAAAACGGAATGCAATGATGTGGAAGTTTCAAAATTCCATTTTTTATTCAGAATAGAACATAGATGTCATATCAAATGTTTAAACTGAGAAAATGTATCATTTAAAGAGAAAAATTAGGTGATTTTTTTAAATTTCATGACAACAACACATCTCAAAAAAGTTGGGACAAGGCCATGTTTCCCACTGTGAGACATCCCCTTTTCTCTTTACAACAGTCTGTAAACGTCTGGGGACTGAGGAGACAAGTTGCTCAAGTTTAAGGATAGGAATGTTAACCCATTCTTGTCTAATGTAGGATTCTAGTTGCTCAACTGTCTTAGGCCTTTTTTGTCATATCTTCCGTTTTATGACGCGCCAAATGTTTTCTATGGGTGAAAGATCTGGACTGCAGGCTGGCCAGTTCAGTACCCGGACCCTTCTTCTACGCAGCCATGATGCTGTAATTGATGCAGTATGTGGTTTGGCATTGTCATGTTGGAAAATGCAAGGTCTTCCCTGAAAGAGACGTCATCTGGATGGGAGCATATGTTGCTCTAGAACCTGGATATACCTTTCAGCATTGATGGTGTCTTTCCAGATGTGTAAGCTGCCCATGCCACACGCACTAATGCAACCCCATACCATCAGAGATGCAGGCTTCTGAACTGAGCGCTGATAACAACTTGGGTCGTCCTTCTCCTCTTTAGTCCGAATGACACGGCGTCCCTGATTTCCATAAAGAACTTCACATTTTGATTCGTCTGACCACAGAACAGTTTTCCACTTTGCCACAGTCCATTTTAACTGAGCCTTGGCCCAGAGAAGACGTCTGCGCTTCTGGATCATGTTTAGATACGGCTTCTTCTTTGAACTATAGAGTTTTAGCTGGCAACGGCGGATGACACGGTGAATTGTGTTCACAGATAATGTTCTCTGGAAATATTCCTGAGCCCATTTTGTGATTTCCAATACAGAAGCATGCCTGTATGTGATGCAGTGCCATCTAAGGGCCTGAAGATCACGGGCACCCAGTACGGTTTTCCGGCCTTGACCCTTACGCACAGATATTCTTCCAGATTCTCTGAATCTTTTGATGATATTATGCACTGTAGATGATGATATGTTCAAACTCTTTGCAGTTTTACACTGTCGAACTCCTTTCTGATATTGCTCCACTATTTGTCGGCGCAGAATTAGGGGGATTGGTAATCCTCTTCCCATCTTTACTTCTGAGAGCCGCTGCCACTCCAAGATGCTCTTTTTATACCCAGTCATGTTAATGACCTATTGCCAATTGACCTAATGAGTTGCAATTTGGTCCTCCAGCTGTTCCTTTTTCGTACCTTTAACTTTTCCAGCCTCTTATTGCCCCTGTCCCAACTTTTTTGAGATGTGTTGCTGTCATGAAATTTCAAATGAGCCAATATTTGGCATGAAATTTCAAAATGTCTCACTTTCGACATTTGATATGTTGTCTATGTTCTATTGTGAATACAATATCAGTTTTTGTGATTTGTAAATTATTGCATTCTGTTTTTATTTACAATTTGTACTTTGTCCCAACTTTTTTGGAATCAGGGTTGTACATTTATTTCAAAAAAGTGTTCTCATGTTTTGATTAGTAGCGTGTACTGTGAATATTCATCATTAAAGTAGACGACAGTGAGGGGGGAAATACACACCGTACAAATCACAGAAGTTGACAGCTGGATCTTCCACTACACGTCAGCCTAATCCACTGCACAAAGGTTCAACAGTCATCACTATGGCAACACTGAAAATATTATGCCCCACCCTCTGAAAGGAAAAAAAAAACTGATTTGTTGCAAAAAAAATTCCAAGTGTGAAGCTTTTATTAGGTCTTTTGAGATTTACCTAGTGTTCTTGATATTAAAAAAAAAAACCTCTGGATTTTAATATTCAGCAAATTTTTGTTAAATGTTCTATCGGTGCAGAAATAGGAAGCAAAACACTGTACATATCTGTTTTCTGCACATGTTGGTGAATGTGTAATACATGTACTGCTGCGCCGTCTCATGCATGTCTTAGACAAATGTTACTGGTATTATTATTTTCTCTTTTTTTTGGAATCATAGTGTTCTCAGCTTTTTTTTTTTTTTACCTCTTGATGTCTTTTCCTACGGTGAAAACCCTAGCAATATTTAAGCTCTATGAACTTTATATATTGCTTTAAATAAAACAGGAAATTTTTATACTGATTTTTAATGATCTTTTTTATTTCTGTTCTGTAGTTTGTTAATATTTGGTTGCTTTTTTTCCCCCCAAACAGTGTATTTAAAGTGGTGCAGTATTACCTGCTGTTTACAAGAGCGGGGAAAAAAAAACTAGAAAAGAATAAACCTTTTCATGTGGATGGTGCTCTGACGTTTTTGTCCTCTTTATTTATCAATCTATTTATTTATTTATTTAAGATAAAATCCTGCGCAGAAGTTCCGCTGATTCTGATTTAAAGTGCCATTCCACCATTGGATGTATTGTTTGGCATAAAATACAATATATTTTGACAACATATATAAATGGTATCACTAGATAGAGAAATATTTTAGCTTCAAAATGATATATCAAACATAATTTTTTGACAACGACAAGTATATTAATTTTGCGACCAAAGTGACCTACCCTTTTAATTTCTGCATGTGATGTCATCGGCAGGTTCCCCTTCTTGTGTACCACGTGACGTGGCACATATTATCAGCAATGGCGGATAGAGCGCGATAAAAATAATACCAATAAATCTAGCTAATACCAATAAATCTAGCTAACTGAAAGATTAACTCAAAAATTTTCGCAATTTTTTTGGCCCCCATATACGAGGATAAATGACTCTCTCACTTTGGGGGTTTCCTGGTCTAAAAATAGACCGACACGTGGTACACAAGAAGGGGAACCTGCCGATGACATCACGTTTCACTACCGCGCGGAAATTAAAAGGGTAGGTGACTTCTCATCTCATCTCATTATCTGTAGCCACTTTATCCTGTTCTACAGGGTCGCAGGCAAGCTGGAGCCTATCCCAGCTGACTACGGGCGAAAGGCGGGGTACACCCTGGACAAGTCGCCAGGTCATCACAGGGCTGACACATAGACACAGACAACCATTCACACTCACATTCACACCTACGCTCAATTTAGAGTCACCAGTTAACCTAACCTGCATGTCTTTGGACTGTGGGGGAAACCGGAGCACCCGGAGGAAACCCACGCGGACACGGGGAGAACATGCAAACTCCACACAGAAAGGCCCTCGCCGGCCACGGGGCTCGAACCCGGACCTTCTTGCTGTGAGGCGACAGCGCTAACCACTACACCACCGTGCCGCCCACTAGGTGACTTTGGTCGCAAAATTAATATACTTGTCGTTGTCAAATTATGTTTGATATATCATTTTGAAGCTAAAAGATTTCTCTGTCTAGTCATGTTGTCATAAAATATATTGTATTTTATGCCAAAGAATACATCCAATGGTGGAATGGCACTTTAACAGATGCTCAGAACAAGACTGAAATATTCAAACGTGCAAACATGAAGGTTTCTCTGCTAAGCGCCAACTGAAAACCAGCACTGTAGTAACTAGTTATTAATATTGTCACGCATTTAAAACCTTTAACATGCTGTGATTTTCTACAAATTATTTTTTGTGCTATTTTGATTGGCTGAGCGAACTGCAAATAATGGTCTGCTCATGCGCAGTGACTTTTTGTACTTTTGTATTTGGAGTTCTGTGAGATGTAAATAAAACGGTGATCGTATCTGATTTTCTTGGTTATCATTTGACTCGTCATACAAATTTGTATAATCGGTGTTCAAAAAAAATAATTTGAACAATGAAACAATTATTGAACTCGGTTTTCACAAAATATCATTTGTTAGTGTCTGCTTTCAGCATTGGTAAATAATTGCTGTTTGCTCGCTCCCCCTTTTTTTTTTTAATCACAATATTTGTTCAATCTCATCCAATAATTGCTGACTATTAAACATGTAGAACCAGGAAGAACCAGTTAGCAGGACAGATTCTTCACCATGGCTGGAAATAGATTTATATGACTGCAACTGATGAATTCTTGTACTCTACTTACAATTGCTTTTTGCTCTTTCATGTAATCATCATTCCAAATCTCAAAGGTCTCTTCTCTTTTCTAGCCAATGACTGTATGCTATATACAGTGGTGCTTGAAAGTTTGTGAACCCTTTAGAATTTTCTATATTTCTGCATAAATATGACCTACTGTAAAACATCAGATTTTCACCCAAGTCCTAAAAGTAGATAAGGAGAACCCAGTTAAACAAATGAGACAAAAATATTACACTTGGTCATTTATTTATTGAGGAAAATGATCCAATATTACATATCTGTGAGTGGCAAAAGTATGTGAACCTTTGCTTTCAGTATCTGGTGTGACCCCCTTGTGCAGCAATAACTGCAACTAAATCTTTCCGGTAACTGTTGATCAGTCCTGCACACCGGCTTGGAGGAATTTTAGCCCATTCCTCCGTACAGAACAGCTTCAACTCTGGGATGTTGGTGGGTTTCCTCACATGAACTGCTCGCTTCAGGTCCTTCCACAACATTTTGATTGGATTAAGGTCAGGACTTTGACTTGGCCATTCCAAAACATTAACTTTATTCTTCTTTAACCATTCTTTGGTAGAACAACTTGTGTGCTTAGGATCGTTGTCTTGTTGCATGACCCACCTTCTCTTGAGATTCAGTTCATGGATAGATGTCCTGACGTTTTCCTTTAGAATTCGCTGGCATAATTCAAAATTAATTGTTCCATCAATGATGGCAAGCTGTCCTGGCCCAGATGCAGCAAAACAGGCCCAAACCATGATACTACCACCACCATGTTTCACAGATGGGATAAGGTTCTTATGCTGGAATGCAGTGTTTTCCTTTCTCCAAACATAACGCTTCTCATTTAAACCAAAATGTTCTATTTTGGTCTCATCCGTCCACAAAACATTTTTCCAATAACCTTCTGGCTTGTCCACGTGACCTTCAGCAAACTGAAGACGAGCAGCAATGTTCTTTTTGGAGAGCAGTGGCTTTCTCCTTGCAACCCTGCCATGCACACCATTGTTGTTCAGTGTTCTCCTGATGGTGGACTCATGTACATTAACATTAGCCAATGTGAGAGAGGCCTTCAGTTGCTTAGAAGTTACCCTGGGGTCCTTTGTGACCTCGCCGACTATTACACACCTTGCTCTTGGAGTGATCTTTGTTGGTCGACCACTCCTGGGGAGGGTAACAATGGTCTTGAATTTCCTCCATTTGTACACAATTTGTCTGACTGTGGATTGGTGGAGTCCAAACTCTTTAGAGATGGTTTTGTAACCTTTTCCAGCCTGATGAGCATCAACAACGCTTTTTTCTGAGGTCCTCAGAAATCTCCTTTGTTTGTGCCATGATACACTTCCACAAACATGTGTTGTGAAGATCAGACTTTGATAGATCCCCGTTCTTTAAATAAAACAGGGTGCCCACTCACACCTGATTGTCATCCCATTGATTGAAAACATCTGACTCTAATTTCACCTTCAAATTAACTGCTAATCCTAGAGGTTCACATACTTTTGCCACTCTCAGATATGTAATATTGGATCATTTTCCTCAATAAATAAATGACCAAGTATAATAGTTTTGTCTCATTTGTTTAACTGGGTTCTCTTTATCTACTTTTAGGACTTGTGTGAAAATCTGATGATGTTTTAGGTCATATTTATGCAGAAATATAGAAAATTCTCAGGGGTTCACAAACTTTCAAGCACCATTGTATCTGTCAAATGATCTCTGTTTAGCATCCAACAATCAAGAACTGGGCCGATTTGTTGTCTGATGTGACCTGCTTATGCTATACAATGGAGATAGCGCTATAGTTATTTGAATACAGATAAGCCACAAGACTGCAGTGCTGAAGTTGAAGATGAGGATGAGGTCCTGACCCTACCTCACAAAACAAGTGGAGTAAACAGACTCGTATAAAATGAGCCATCTCCTTTGCCTCCCAAGAAAGCATAATAAGGTAAGTTCATAGAACATAGACTAGAATAGAATATATCTTTATTGTCTGTCATTGCATATTCACATCCTACCAGTGCAATATCTGGTTCATTCTAGAATTCGGGCTACATTTCACATCTCCGAGATAAACCTTTTGTTATTTTCCACAAAAGAAATCTTTATCAAATCAGTTTTGAGCAATAATGCAAATTATGACAAACTTTCACCAATAGTGATGCATGATGTACATTTTAGACCCAATTTATCCATAAAACATTAAATGATTCCCACCCCTCCCCCCACATTATTGGCCGTCTTTGACTCCTGATTCATCCATTCAACTCGAATAAACAGGAAATGATTCAGTCTAACCATCTGTTTTTTGGGGCTGATTCAATTAACGGTTATAAAATCAATTGCATAGAAAGTCTATTTTCTGTACTGTGTGAAATTTCAGTCATTTTTTTTTTATCCATCCCAATGTACTCATCAACTCTGTTATAAAACCGCATAAAATCCACAAAGACTTTTAATAATATGCGTGACACCCGCACCGAGAGATGTCACTTCCTCTGGCGGGAAGCTTCAGAAAGGCAGTGAGGTATGTTACATTTCTTCTGTCATCAATTTGAGCAAAATGTTGAGGATTTTACACCAACAATAGATTAGATTAATTATTGGTCAAATCTGTTCTTGTGATATTAACGTGAACTGCTCACTTTTTTTTTCCAAACAATAATATGATTAAAATCCATAAAATTCTGTTTTTACACACGCCATGTGGCAGCTAGTTTGAGGTTAGCATGTGGAGTTAAGACACAAAATGGTGGGGAATGTCAACTCTGTGATCGTCAGTTCTGTTAATGGATAACAGAGTTGATGACCGAGTCAACACTTGAAATGTGCCCACAATTATAGAATGAACATACACACAAGACATTCACACTCTGCTGTTTTTTAATTACACAGTTCCTTTAAAACAAGCAGCATTTAATGCCGTTATACTTCTTGGGTAAAAGCTGTTTTTCAGTCGATTTGTTTTTATTTGATTTATTTATTTAGCTTTTGCCATAGGAAGATATCTCATCTCATCTCTCATCTCATTATCTCTAGCCGCTTTATCCTTCTACAGGGTCGCAGGCAAGCTGGAGCCTATCCCAGCTGACTATGGGCGAAAGGCGGGGTACACCCTGGACAAGTCGCCAGGTCATCACAGGGCTGACACATAGACACAGACAACCATTCATACTCACATTCACACCTACGGTCAATTTAGAGTCACCAGTTAACCTAACCTGCATGTCTTTGGACTGTGGGGGAAACCGGAGCACCCGGAGGAAACCCACGCGGACACGGGGAGAACATGCAAACTCCACACAGAAGGGCCCTCGCCGGCCCCGGGGCTCGAACCCAGGACCTTCTTGCTGTGAGGCGACAGCGCTAACCACTACACCACCGTGCCGCCCCCCATAGGAAGATATATATTATATATATGTACATACATCATGGCATGGGAAACCGCAACAGCTTGCGCCAATTACAGTGGCCCCATTGTACCGAATCTGCATGTCTTTAAACTGTGGGGGAAACCGGAGCACCCAGATGAAACCCATGCGGACACGGGGAGAACATGCAAACTCCACACAGAAAGGCCCCTGTCGGCCGTGAGGTTCGAACCTGGAACCTTCTTGCTGTGAGGCGACAGTGCTAACCACTACACCACCGTGCCGCACTGTGTCTTAATTGGCCTCAATAGTCTTTAATGATCCTGTATTAAAAGGATGGAAAGTGCTTTATAATGGCATGAAGAGGAAGGCATTAGCAGGAGTTGCAATAGTGTTAGCCCCACATGTGAAAATCATAGACATTGATTATTGCATGGAAGCCAGAATATTAGTGGCTAGAGCCATCTTACATAGAACTAAATTGAGCATACTCTCATGCTACTCACCAACAGAAGAATACGCAGATTCGACTAAGGAGACATTCTACAATAATCTATCAAGAGTCCTCAGAGAAACTAAGAAAGCCCATTCCTCCTTCAAGATAATTGTGTGTGGTGATTTCAACGCAACAATTGGGACAGACTGCCCACATGATGAATGGTATTGTGTAGGGAAGTTTCATGACCCAGATCCAACTAGCTTCAATGGAACACAGCTCTTACAAGTATCCGAAAACAACAGCTTGTATATCTTGAATACAATGTTCACCACTAGAATCGACGCACACCGCTGGACATATAAGTCTAACAGAGGATACCAGCGCCGCCTTGATTATATCATAGGTGAGTGGTACATTAAAATAGCCATCGTGAACTGCAGATCATATCCAAGTGTCAGCAGCCCTTTCGAATCTGACCATCAGGTGTTAGTTATGGATGCTATGCTGCCTACAAGACATGAGATCTTCAAAATGAAAAAAAGAATCAAAACAATCATACGTTCCCAATGTACGGAGCTTGAGAGACTCTGAAAACATCAGAAACCAATAAAGTGATCAAGTGGAGAGGATCTTGAAACAACAGTTACCGTCTGACCAGGTAGATGTTATAGACAGGCAAATTGTAGATGCTGTAACGAAAGCTTCGAGCAAGGTCATTCCAGAAAGGAAGAAAGAGTGTGATACTAAACCGTGGGCTAATGACGAGTTTTTAGAGCTGATTGCAAAGTGTCATCAATCAAATGATCCCGATGAAAGAAAGGAGCTGTCCAAGCAAATAAGAAAGATGTGCATAGCACTGAAAAGTAAGTACTTCAGTGAGAAGGCACAAAGAATCAATATAGCTAGTGAACAAAGGAATGTGGAGGAAGAAATTCGTTTGTCGAAGACCTACTCTTCAATGCCGAGGAGGAATATGCAAGTAATTCAACAACAGAAGCTAGAGAAGCTTTTCTCCAAACACTTAGGCCAGCGACCATTCCAACTTCAACCTGAGCTGGTTAGGCCAGAAGAATTTCCGTATATATTACCACCTGAAGATATACAACCCATAGATGAAAACCCACCTGAAGCAGCCGAGATTGGACGTTGTCTCGAGATTCAACAACGGGAAGTGCCCAGGAACAGATGGCATTTAGGCAGAACAGCTAAAGTATTCCCAATCTGCAACACTCCTCCAGTACCTAGTCATCCTACTCAATATAGTATGGACGTGTCTTAAGGTTCCCAGTATATGGTTGATATCAGCAATAACGTGTTTACACAAAAAGGGATATAAAAGCCTGGCCGATAATTATCGTGGTATTTCCATCATTGCCATTATGTCAAAGATATTAGCGAGCATAGTCATTGAAAGAATAAGGCCAGTCTATGAAATCATCCTTATGGAGATGCAATTTGGCTTTAAAAGAAATCGATCGGCGTGCGATGCCATTTACATCACAAGGCATATACTCAAGAAAGAGAAAGAAATCCGCTGTATATTTGCTTCATTGACCTTAAGGCCACATATGATTGGATTCCACGAGAAGCACTATTTCGAGTGTTGAACATCCGTCTAGGATGCCCCAAACTGGTCTCAATATTACAGACACTGTATACTGGCACTAACGCTTGCATTAAGGGAGCAAATCAGTACTTCAATACGTATGTGGGTTGTCGCCAAGGCGCCCTTGAGAGTCCACCCATATTCAACATCTATATGGACTTCGCAATGTGATGCGCAAAATACCAAATTTTGAAGCAATGCCCTGATGCAGGAATTCTTATGGAGTTCTGCCTCCCTAATGAAATGTCACCTCGAGAGTACTGAAGACAGGCACCAACATCTGGACGGAGAAGAGTTACAGAGCTACTATATGCTGATGATGTGGCAATCTTCACAAAGAGTGTAGAGAAATTAAACCTGGTCCTATCTATCTATGACAATACCTTTACTCGATTTGGCCCACAGATGTCCTATAGCAAGACTGAGACAATGGCGTTTAATGTCGATGAGGCCATTAAAGATCAGAAGACCTTAGTATCAGTAAATGGGGTGTATATCAAGAATGTCCGGTCATTTCGGTATCTGGGACATGTAATCACCAACATAAGCAATTCAGCAGCAATGTTGCATGCCAATATCGCATCCGCATTTAAAAAGTGGGATGAACTGAAGAACTGTTTAATGGACAGAGAAATTCACTTATCTACTCGCATGAAGATCCTCACGTCCTGTGTCAGATCATGTTTATTGTATGGCATTCAGGCATGTCACATGTCCACCTCAGAGCTACAAAAGGTTGAGTGTGTGTGGAACAATTTTCTAAGGAAGATGGTATCGGGAGGCTATGCAAGGAAAAATGTTCCTCCTCATAACAAGCAGAAAAAGGGTGTCGACCCAGCTACCTTGGTGGAAGGACAGCTGGATTGGGGATTCAAAATATCAAATGAGCGACTACGGGAAATAACAAAATCCAGTTCCATCCAGGATTACGGCCATGTCCAACATCTCAAATACATGGCCCATGTTTGTCGCATGGAGAATGACGCCCTCCAAAAACAGGTTCTTTTTGATAAAAGGACAACCTCAAGAGTTTGGAAACGAGTTGAGGATCTCCTCCAGATAGATCCAATGCAAGCCAAGTTCAATCATTTGCTCAAAGGATGTTTCCCTGAGCAGATGTGCCCTAAGGCCAAGAATGGGCCAAAAGGGAAACTATGATGATGATGATGATGACTGAACTGTCTGCCTGAGGGCAGCAGTTCATACGGAGAGTGTCTGGGTGGGATGGATCTTTTCATAAACCCTGGACTCTTTTGAAGCAGCAGGAACTGTAAAGTTCTTCCAGGGAGAGGAGAAGGCATCTGATGATCTTCTGGGCAGTGGTGACGACCCTCTGGAACGCTTTCCTCTCTGCTGCTGTGCAGCTGGCAAACCACACACTGCTGCAGTATGTAAGTATGCTCTCTATGGAGCAACGGTAGAAGGACAGAGTTAGTTTGAGTGAGATGGTTTAGATAATTTAACTATGTTAGCATGTTTGTTGTTTCTCATGCCAGATTAAACTCTAGTAGTTAATATAATTGGCTCGGCACCAAGTCAAATTCTGGTTAATGATGAATATTTGTTTACTTAAAGGTTATTTTACTTCTGATCAATAATTAGCAGGTTAACTATTTCACAGTTATTCCATGAAATCGAGTTGGACATGAGCTGACAGCCGACGAGGCGCATAGCACTGATGTACAATGAGATTGAGTGGAATAACTGTTTTATTCTATCTGCATTCACTGGATTTTGAGAAGCGGAGCATTTTTATGTTTTGCAAGTTCGATAAATAAAAACTTTATACAAAACGGCCGACAAAATCATTTCCACATAGAATGTAAAAAAAAAGGCGAAATGACAGTCGCAATTATTGAAAAATGCGATAATTCTTGAAAAACAAAAAAAGATACGTTTATTCTACATTTTGTTGCTTTTTTTGTATTTTGGGGGGTTTTGTTTTCGAGTAGAGTTTTTATTTCATCCTTGGTTAGTTCAGCAACACACTCCACCATTTTGTTTTTCTCTACTCACAGTATATGAGCTGATAGCCTAGTAGAAGAGTAGCCAATCAGTGTGCACGATTGCTCATATCCAGGGCATGTTGTTGGAATAAGTAGCATTAGACATACAGTGGGGCAAAAAAGTATTTAGTCAGTCACCAATTGTGCAAGTTCTCCCACTTAAATAGATGAGAGAGGCCTGTAATTTTCATCATAGGTACACTTCAACTATGAGAGACAAAATGAGAAAAAAAAAAATCCAGAAAATCACATTGTCTGATTTTTAAAGAATTTATTTGCAAATTATGGTGGAAAATAAATATTTGGTCAATAACAAAAGTTAATCTCAATACTTTATGTACCCTTTGTTGGCAATGACAGAGGTCAAACGTCTTCTGTAAGTCTTCACAAGGTTTTCACACCCTGTTGCTGGTATTTTGGCCCATTCCTCCATGCAGATCTCCTCTAGAGCAGTGATGTTTTGGGGCTGTCACTGGGCAACATGGACTTTCAACTCCTTCCAAAGATTTTCTATGGGGTTGAGATCTGGAGACTGGCTAGGCCACTCCAGGACCTTGAAATGCTTCTTACGAAGCCGCTCCTTCGTTGCCCGGGCGGTGTGTTTGGGATCATTGTCATGCTGAAAGATCCAGCCACGTTTCATCTTCAGTGCTCTTGCTGATGGAAGGAGGTTTTCACTCAAAATCTCACGATATATGGCCCCATTCATTCTTTCCTTTACATGGATCAGTCGTCCTGGTCCCTTTGCAGAAAAACAGCCCCAAAGCATGATGTTTCCACCCCCATGCTTCACAGTAGGAATGGTGTTCTTTGGATGCAACTCAGCATTCTTTCTCCTCCAAACACAACAAGTTGAGTTTTTACCAAAAAGTTCTATTTTGGTTTCATCTGACCATATGACATTCTCCCAATCCTCTTCTGGATCATCCAAATGCTCTTTAGCAAACTTCAGACGGGCCTGGACATGTACTAGCTTAAGCAGGGGGACACGTCTGGCATTGCAGGATTTGAGTCCCTGGCGGCGTAGTGTGTTACTGATGGTAGCCTTTGTTACTTTGGTCCCAGCTCTCTGCAGGTCATTCACTAGGTCCCCCCATGTGGTTCTGGGATTTTTGTTCACTGTTCTTGTGATCATTTTGACCCCACGGGGTGAGATCTTGCGTGGAGCCCCAGATCGAGGGAGATCATCAGTGGTCTTGTATGTCTTCCATTTTCTAATAATTGCTCCCACAGTTGATTTCTTCACACCAAGCTGCTTATCTATTGCAGAGTCAGTCTTCCCAGCCTGGTGCAGGTCTACAATTTTGTTTCTGGTGTCCTTTGACAGCTCTTTGGTCTTGGCCATAGTGGAGTTTGGAGTGTGACTGTTTGAGGTTGTGGACAGGTGTCTTTTATACTGATAACGAGTTCAAACAGGTGCCATTAATACAGGTAACGAGTGGAGGATAGAGGAGCCTCTTAAAGAAGCAGTTACAGGTCTGTGAGAGCCAAAAATCTTGCTTGTTTGTAGGTGACCAAATACTTATTTTACCGAGGAATTTACCAATTAATTCATTAAAAATCCTACAATGTGATTTCCTGGATTATTTTCCCCCATTCTGTCTCTCATAGTTGAAGTGTACCTATGATGAAAATTACAGGCCTCTCTCATCTTTTTAAGTGGGAGAACTTGCACAATTGGTAGCTGACTAAATACTTTTTTGCCCCACTGTACATATGACAGCAAAGTTCAAGAGGCTGGATTATGTTTTCAGCCAAAATCACATCGTTGCTTTTAAAATTCGTCATCGAACACTTTTTTAGATAAATAATCAAAGCTACATTTCAGGTGAAAATTTGACATTACACAATTTCACCAATTGATATTTGTTCATACTTAAAACTTTCCCTTGAGTACATTTTCAGCTGCATGCGTCCACATTATCTATATTTTTTTCCATGTACAAGTTCTCAGAACTTTGCCCACTTCTGTTCGTTTTGAATAAAGCCGTATATCTATGGTTGAGTGTTTCTTGCCTTGGTTTATTCATATCTCTCCTCAGTGGTATTTTTCAAATCCCCTGCTGGTGTGGAGAAATGGGCCTGTCAACTAATGTGACACAAGACACTTATTGTCAAATTGGCTTTTCAGGCAAGATTATGGAGTTTGTAGACTCCGGCTTTCCACCCAGCGTGTCTCCAAATGCAACTTGTGCACCTCTGTTGAAAAGTTAGCTTTTCATTCTAATGGCTTTTAGAGCAGTTAGAAAAATAACAGTAAGGGTCTAATAGTAACTTAATGGCTTTTCTATAATGATAAATATCTTTAAGGGTTCTCAAACTTTTTACGCTCTAAGCCCCTTTCATGGTTCAAATAAAAAGCAGGGACTCCCTCAGGACAAGCTATTCAAAGAAGTAGGCACAATATTTAAGTATACAATAACATTTTATCTATTTATTGGTGTTTAATGCAGTTAATTAAATTTCAACCCATTTTATTACAGGCGTTTACCAGAAGCTTTTATCCAGAGCAACCTGAGGAGCAGTTAAGGGTTAGGTGCCTTGCTCAAGGGCACTTCAGCCATTCCTACTGGTCAAGAGAATCAAACTAGCAACCTTTTGGCCCCAAAGCTGGTTCTCTAACCACTAGGCCATGACTTCTATTTACTTTTAGTTGATGTTATTTATAGGTATAATTGCTGATAATGGTGGGTTGTGATTTGGTGGTGTAGTGGTTAGCACTGTTGCCTCACAGCAAGAAGGTGCCGGGTTCGAGCCTCATGGCTGACAGGGTGGAGTTTGCATGTTCTCCCCATGTCTACATGGGTTTCCTCAAGGTGTTCTGGTTTCCCCCACAGTCCAAAGACATGCAGATTAGGTAAAATACCCAGGGTTGCACAAGCCAGTGCATACTTAGTGCCAGTCCCAAGCCTAGATAGATTGGGGAGGGTTGTGTCAGGAAGGAAATCCAGTGTAAAACCTATGCCAACTCAGATATGTGGATCATCATGATCCACTTTGGTGACCCCTAACAGGAGTAGCCAGAAGAAAGAATAATTTTGTTAGTGGTTGTGATTTCCACCACTGGCAAAATTAAATGTCGCTGACCCCCTGGTTATGCGACACGGATCCCGCATTGAGAAGCACAGCTCTCTAAGGTATCCATATCTGACAGAAAAGTGTTTGTATTCTGAAAAACTTCCATATACCTCTAGAATTGTCCTTACAGGAAAGCAGAGCAAGTTGCAAAAATCCTTGAACATCAAAATGGCCTTCTCACAATATGACGTAAGTGTCCATAGGTAATATCAAATATTCCGTAATAATCTTCTTAACCAGCCACTCTGTTATGTCCATGTTGCATAGATGTTTTACACGCTATAACTCATAAGTGAGACAACACACCTTCTTATACATTGTATAAACTCAAACACCTAACTCATTCACTGTGACCTGGTGGGTGCTGAATATCATCATCATCATCATCATCTTTCAACAAGTCGGGCTTTTCATGCTCATTTGAGACTTGCTGACCTTCTCCAAATCCAACATGGCTTGTACACATGTAGTTTTAAGGCCAAATTGGATGACGTTCGTAAGGTTATGAAATTCCTTTCATTTGACATGATCTTTACATATTACCCAATGCTGCAGCTCATGATCCTGCCATCCTGCATGTCTGCAAATAGATTCCGACATGCCCAGTCCCTCAGGTTACCAAAGCTCTGGAAAACTCTCATTCATCCTAATGAACTTTATAAGCAAGTTCCAGGGGTTCAATAAGCAAGTTTCCCCTGCTCTAGGTGGGGAAAATAGCAACTGATCCATTTTGTGTGATCCTATGCTCAATGGCAGCTTTTTCCAGCCCCTTTGATTGCAGATACAGTGGATATAAAAAGTATACACACACCCCGTTAAAATGATAGGTTTTCCTGATGTAAAAAAAAAATGAGACCACAATAAATAATTTCAAAACTTTTCCCACCTTTAATGTGACCTATAACCTGGACAATTCAATCGAAAAACAAACAAATCTGTTCGGGGGAAAAAATAAAAAACATACAATAAGCTGGTTGCATAAGTGTACACACCCTTAAACTAATACTTTGTTGAAGCACTTTTTTTATTTAATTACAGCATTCAGTCTTTTTGGGTTCACACCTGCCATCAATTAAACTGACTCTGATTAACCCCAAATAAAGTTCAGACATTTACTCAGTTGCATCCTCCAGCAAAAGCCAGGGTTCACAGAGAGCTTACAAAGCATCAAAGGGATCTCATTGTTGAAGGGTATCAGTCAGGAAAAGGGGACAAAAACATTTCCACGGCATTAGATATACCATGGAGCACAGTGAAGACCGTCATCAAGAAGTGGAGAATATATGGGACGACAGTGGCATTACTGAGAACTGGACGTCCCTCCAAAATTGATGAAAAGACAAGATGAAAACTGGTCAGGGAGGCTGCCGAGAGGCCTACAGCAACACTGAAGGAGCTGCAGGAATTTCTGGTAAGTACTGGTTGTGTACTACATGTGAGAACAATCTCCTGTGTTCTCCATATGCCTGGACTATGAGGTAGGGTCAAAGAAAAACATCCAGGCCTGGCTAAATTTTGCAAAAAAAAAAATGCATCAACTCTTCCAAAAGCATGTGGGAAAATGTGGTCTGATGAACCCAAGGTTGAACTTTTTGGCCACAATTCCAAAAGTTATATTTGGCCCAAAAACAACACTGCGCATCACCAAAAGAACACCATACCCACGGTGAAGCATGGTGGTGGCAGCATCATGTTTTGGGGTTGTTTTTCTTCAGCTGGAACAGGGGCTTTAGTCAAGGTGGAGAGAATTATGAATAGTTCTAAATATCAGTCAACTTTGGCCCAAAACCTTCAGGTGTCTGCTAGAAAGATGAAGAGGAATTTCATCTTTCAGCACAACAATGGCCCCAAAAAAGTTTTGGAATGGTCCAGCCAGAGCCCAGACCTAAATCCAATTGAAAATCTGTGGGGTGACCTGAAGAGGGCTGTGCACAAGAGATGCCCTTGCAATCTGACAGATTTGGAGCGCTTTTACAAGGAAGAGTGGGCAAATATTGCCAAGTCTAGATGTGGCAGGCTGATCGACTCCGACCCAAAAAGACTGAATGCTGTAATTAAATCAAAAGGTGCTTCAATAAAGTATTAGTTTAAGGGTGTGCACACTTGTACAACCAGCTTATTGTATGTATTTTTATTTTTTATGTTTTTCCCCCAACAGATTTGCTTGTTTTTCAACTGAATTGTACAGGTTATAGGTCACATTAAAGTTGGGAAAAGTTTTGAAATTATTTATCGTGGTCTCATTTTTTTTATTTTACATCAGAAAAACCTATCATTTTAATGGGGTGTGTACACGTTTTATATCTACTGTAGTTTTGTTGACATAGCTACCCACTGCTTTATAAAACCCTGATGACATTTATGTAATGACGACACACATTTTGACACATCAGCAGACAAACGGAGGCTCCTATCTCTTCAGAAGAGTGCACCTTGGGTGGATCTAGCAGCTTCTCGTAACCACAGGAGAGCAACTGTGTTCAATATAACCAGGGACATGCACACAGAAGGAATAATGTCATTACTGACATTGGAAAGGTTTCTCAAAAAAACCTCAGGCATTGGAAATAGGACACACATTTTCCTTTTTTTTTTATCAAGCTTTGCATGGGAAATAAGGTTACCATAGTGCACACGCATTTCTAATGTCCAGATATTATCTGCTCCATGTCCTTCTCCCAATCTTTGCAATATTTCTTACAATATTGTTTTGTGCAACATAGACACACTGGCTGCTGTAATTTATTGGGTTTTAATTCTGATTGTGTTCTAAAAGTAAATTTGGCCCTGGTACCCCGTCATAGAGTGAACATGAGGCAGCATGATTCCTGTCCCAATGGGCTTGTATTATATTAGCATCTGTTGCAGTTCCTATTTTTGCCCATCAGGTGTGATATTCGGTGCAACATCTACAAAGGTAATTTGTATTTCAGGGAAATTTAAAATGCATGGAATGTGAATGGGGACGGCACGGTGGTGTAGTGGTTAGCACGGTCACATCGCAGAAAGAAGGTTCTGGGTTTGAGCCCAGTGGCAGACGGGGCCTTTCTGTGTGGAGTTTGCATGTTCTCCCCGTGTCTGCGTGGGTTTCCTCCGGGTGCTCCGGTTTCCTCCACAGTCCAAAGACATGCAGGTTCGGCTAATTGGTGGCTCTAAATTGTCCGTAGGTGTGAATGTGAGTGTGAATGGTTGTTTGTTTCTATGTGTCAGCCCTGTGATGATCTGGCAACTTGTCCAGGGTGTACCCCACCTCTCACCCATAGTCAGCTGGAATAGGCTCCAGCTTGCCCACGACCCTGCACAGGGTAAGCGGCTACAGATAATGGATGGATGGAATGTGAATGAGAATTTTATTAAGATCAACTCTAAACTCTCTAGACTTATCGTCCTAAATTGTAAGTTGTGTCAGGTAAGTGTCTTGCAAAAGGATTCATCTCTGCAGTTTTAGTCTTCAGTTTGCTGCCATTTTTAGGAAACAAACTCCACAAAGTCGCACATGAGACCAGAACTAGCAATCATTTGCAGAAAGTTTCAAACACAAACGAGCTCTTTCTCATCATAAATATAAGCTCTAGACAAGACAAGGCACCTTTTTTCTTGCTTCGCCTTCCACCTTGTAATTGGGACACGAGTCTGATGTGATTAAAGGGACTAATGCAATGGAACACATGCACATTTCCATTTACCACAAAAGAGAGCGATGGATGAAGGGCTCTGGGTCAACAACAACATCTCTCCCAACAAAAGAAGCTTGCTGTTAATGACGGGTTGGCAGCTCTTATTCGGGCACTTAAGAGCTTGAGGTGTGATGAGATCAAAGAGGCCTGTCATCATGCACACAGCCACACCCGCACTCAGAAAACCGACTGCTGATGGTAGCTTGTCTGCTGCTGTGACTTCTTCTGGAAAGGAGTTCCATGGACTAGTTGATTCATCCATTTATTAGTCAGCGCTCTGGGGACATCAATTAACTAGGGCTGGGATGCAGGCAGACAGGAGAGAAAACCGGTGAAATGTACATTGAATGTGCTTAAATTGGAAATATTTCAGACGAGATGAAGTCATTGGCAAGTTGCAGCAATTTGTTGGATGAAAGAGTGCTTTTGGAGCTGCAGGTTGCACATCACTATCCGATCTCACTCAGCTAGAATCAGATCGGTGGTACATGCCAGCTCAAAGAAGCAGATCTAGACTTGGACACCATTAAGGCTGGAGTTGAACATGGCACAAATCCTCCCAGATGCTGCTGTAGACATAACATCCAACATCCATCCATCCATCCATCTATTATCCATAGCCACTTATCCTGTGCAGGGTTGCGGGCAAGCTGAAGCCTATCCCAGCTGACTATGGGTGAGAGGCGGGGTACACCCTGGACAAGTCGCCAGATCATCACAGGGCTGATACATGTAGACAAACAACCATTCACACTCACACCTACGGTCAATTTAGAGTCACCAATTAACCTACGGTAACCTGCATGTCTTTGGATTGTGGGGGGAAACCCACGCAGACAACATGCAAACTCCATACAAACTCCATTATATTAGCATCTGTTGCAGTTCCTGTTTTTGCCCATCAGGTGTGATATTCGGCGCAACATCTACAAAGGTAATTTGTATTTCAGGGAAATTTAAAATGCATGGAATGTGAATGGGGGCGGCACGGTGGTGTAGTGGTTAGCACGGTTACCTTACAGAAAGAAGGTTCTGGGTTTGAGCCCCGTGGCCGGTGAAGGCCTTTCTGTGCGGAGTTTGCATGTTCTCCCCGTGTCTGCGTGGGTTTCCTCCGGGTGCTCCGGTTTCCCCCACAGTCCAAAGACATGCAGGTTAGGTTAACTGGTGACTCTAAATTGACCGTAGGTGTGAATGTGAGTGTGAATGGTTGTCTGTGTCTATGTGTCAGCCCTGTGATGACCTGGCGACTTGTCCAGGGTGTACCCCGCCTTTCGCCCGTAGTCAGCTGGGATAGGCTCCAGCTTGCCCACGACCCTGCACAGGATAAGCTGTTCCAGATAATGGATGGATGGATGTAAAAGATGACAACACAAAATCCACAACTAAAATTAGTAGTTACTAAAGTTACAGAACCCCTACTTCTGTAATAATGATTAGTGAAGTGCTGAATAAAATAAAAATGCATTTATTTTAATTAAATTGAAAATGTTTTAATATTTTCAATAATTTTTCAATAATCATTTTTCAAGATTTTTCCAACAATATTTCAATAATTAATTTTAATTAAATCAAAAACATTTTTAATTTATTCATAAAAAAGTTAACAATGAATTAAAAAAATAATAAATTGGTAGTTTTGATTTGACACTTGAGAAATCAATGTTTGGCAGGGTCGGAGTTCTTGGCATTGTTACTTCTTTTTTTTTCCCAGTTTTATCCTCGGTATTTATTTTCTCCAGAGCACAACGTGCAGCTGTTTTGTGTGCTGAACTGCACTTTGAATTATTTTGGAGAAGGGCCCACCACTGGAGGATTGGTGTCACGCCTCCTGGGACAACAACAATTTCTGAAAGCAGATTTGGGTCTGTTTTAGCCTCATATCAAATGTTCCTTTTTTATGTCCATCGGCAGCTGGTTCAAGTCACTGAATTGACTGCTGACCCACATGTTGAAGCAGAAGTGATTTTTTTTCCTTGATTTCACAAGCAAAGCATGTTGGACAACCAGCCAATCAAAGACAAGCGGACAAGCCTGCAGTTCATGAGGACATCCATACTGTGCACTCTATCCTTTTTATAAGGACAACAGGATGAAAGAGGACATCTCTGTCCGCCCAAGTGCAGATGGGACTGAAGCCCATCTGCATCAAAGTCCCACACTGGATGTACTGCTTTTGTGCTACGATGACCTTGTGCTTTTTCTGCACTTCATACACTCAGCCATTGTTTTGCATTAGAGCCAATAAGATTAAAGCTTAACTTAATAGAAGTGACTATTGCAAACAATAGCACACACCAATCAAAGCATTTGTAAGAGGCACGTTATGGGCGCGTTCTCCAGCCATGTGTCCGAAAGCCCAATTTTGATTTTCATATCCAATTCTGATTTGCAAGGTCTGTAAAATCCTATGCTGTATGTATCCTCTACGGTCAAATAACTATAACCATACCTGTAACTGACACATGCAATGTTTAACTATCAGACTGTCGAGACTCGCTGATATGATGAGATCATGAGTGCAGGTTTTCCTGATTAAACAGCTGCTTAGTGTGACAGCCGAGTTTGGGAGTTTGATACGAATAGCATTCTTTAGATCTGGGCTCAGCTCTAAAGAAAACCCTTGAGACACATTGGGAGGAACCATTCATTTCTTTTTACTCTGATCGGAAATTCAGAAGGCTGTTACAACACGAAAGTCATTCAGGAAAGATTAATAAAGACATGAAAACGGGGTTCGCAATGAAAGCAGTTTAAAAGACATACTCATCATTACAGACTTTCTGCTTTGTTAAAGCTAGACGGCCTTTCGATTTCATAAAATTGGTGAAATTTAGTTCCCTCTGAAATTTGGTCATTGTGATACATGTTTATTTCTGTAATATCACAAAAAAACAGGCTGTTCTGTGGCTGGGAAGTTATTTAATTTGAGGGGATTCTCGAGCAAATAATGTGCATGAAATAGCTCGCTTCACGCAGTCAAGCAGACAGAGGAAGTCCGTGTGCTGCGCATGCGCAGGTTTACCTTCTTCTTTTGGGTTTTACAGCAGCTGGCATTCACAGTGTTGTATTACTGCCATCTACATGTTTACCTTTGACCGTGCACTCTCAGTTGCATCATTCTGTCACTAAACGAACAGCTGATCACACAGAGGCGCTCGCTGACCGCCAATATTTATGCGTTTCCTTTCCTTCACAAAAGAAATGTCTTTTCTG
This sequence comes from Neoarius graeffei, assembly GCF_027579695.1. Lineage (NCBI taxonomy): Eukaryota > Metazoa > Chordata > Actinopteri > Siluriformes > Ariidae > Neoarius > Neoarius graeffei. The sequence continues at coordinate 52,919,214 of NC_083586.1, forward strand.
TTCGCTTTCCGTTACTGTAGTCGGTCTTTCACGTTTCATTCGCACACTCACATCCTCCATTTTTCTCTCCTGTTTCAAATTTGTATCCCACAATGCCTTGCGCGAACGGGGAAAGCCCACCACATCATGCATGATGTAGTATCTTGTATTGGGTCATGGTGAAGCAGGAAAAAATAGTGGAGAATTTAGGGCCATGTAGCCTTAAATTCATTAATTGTTCTATTTTTTTTTTTAAACTAATAAAATTAGAAGTCTGTGATTCGAAATCAGTAGCTTTCAGTCCACTAAACAAAAATAATTGGGTGTTGGGGAAAATTCTTTTTATGACCTGAACTTGAAAAATCTGAAAGGCAGCCTGTCTTTAATGCGACTGATTTTACTTTCTCTATGAAAATCATATCTTTCATATTGAAGCGTTTAGTGATTTTTGCAATGTGGAAACTGGAATAGTTTTTTATTAGTGGCTGAGGGACATATTTTGAATACACTTCATAGCTTCATATTTATTGGAACCAGTATTTTGTCAGATTGCCATGGCTGATGATCCATCCAATAAACAACAAAATGTCGCATCTATTTCTATACCGGAGTTCAGTTTGATTTATGACATGAAATAACAGCTTTAATTATACTGTAGGTCCAATTTCCCTGTCATGCCATCAACGATGCCTGTAAAATACAGTGAGGTCTCGACACGCTGACCCACTTTATATAGCAGAGGTGATGAGTCACTGCTGGCAGCAGTGAAATGTATTCAGGAAGATATTTTCTTGGCCCAGGTTGATGAAACGTAAAACATGGATTGAAACATGGAGCAACAGTGAGATTGACTTGTGTACAAATAGCAGAGATCTGGCCTTCCTGGCATCTCATCAATGTGGAGGCCTCATTAAGAAGTGGATGATAGCTGTTTATCTGGTTTTGAGTGGTGCCACTGGCTAAGCTCAAACACTATCATTGGGAACCCTTGAGAATCCTCATGATTTCAGAGCCACCCACTGTTGGAATGCATACGAGATATTGATCCAAGTGCGAATGAATTATGTGTGACAGTGCACCCCTATACACATGGTATAATGCTGCATTAGCAGTAGTTCAAAGATAAAATGTTTTTAATGGTCATATTTTCAACTGGGAGAAGCCATAACCAAATGGTTAGAAAAACAGCTTTGGGACCAAAAGGTCACTGGTTCGACTCTCTGAACCAGCAGGATTGGCTCAAGTACCCTTGAGCAAGGCACTTAACCCCCATCTGTTCTGGCAAGTGTGGTGGCATACCTTGTGTCTGATGAGCCAAAGAACAACTGATGATATGATTATGAGTTTGGGCAACAACCCGGCCATAATAAAATAAAATAAACAAGTCCAAATTCATAGCTAGGAAGAACAATTCTGTTGGTGGGAATCAGGATTGCCAAGTCTTGGCCCAGCTAAAAATCTCAAAATCTTTGTCCTTGCATGAAAAACCATGGTGGTGTAGTGGTTAGTGCTGTCGCCTCACAGCAAGAAGGTTCTGGGTTTGAGCCCATTGGCCAACAGGGGCCTTTCTGTGTGGAGTTTGCATGTTCTCCCTGTGTCTCCAGGTGCTCTGGTTTCCCCCACAGTCCAAAGACATGCAGGTTAGGTTAATTGGTGGCTCTAAATTGACCATAGGTATGAATGAGTGTGTGAATGGTTGTTTGTCTCTGTGTCAGCCCTGTGATGATCTGGTGACTTGTCCAGGGTGTACCCCGCCTCTCACCCATAGTCAGCTGGGATAGGCTCCAGCTAGCCCGCGACCCTGCACAGGATAAGCAGTTACAGATAATGGATGGATGGATGGATGGATGGATGGATGGATGGATAATCCAACCATGATCTACTCCATAATCCCCTTTTCCTTTTCCCAATCTTTGCAATACTATATCTTTGGAGGAAAATAATGATTCTATACATTGTAGATACACTGTCTGAACTTGCACTTCCTCTGTGTTTGCACAAATTGATTAGATTTAATTTTGTGATCTTGGCCGTCACTGACCAGTTTCATACCCTCCCAAACCATCACAATCATGGCAACCCTGGTGGGAATTGATGAGTAAACGGTAAGAAAATGTGGTTTAAAAAAAACAACAATGTGCATTCTGTCATCACCAAGCTACTACTGTCAAGAAGGGTTTCTGACATGAACTGTGTGTATATGACTTCTTTCATAGCCTGGGGCCTCAAACAACAACAAAACATGGGTGAACATGTTCCTAGTCTAATATTCTGAAAAAAAAATTCCAACATATGGTCTCCTTACTGAGGAATGTCTGCATCAGAATCCTGATCAAAAGCTTATTCAGAGGTTTTCATCGACCTGTTTTTATGCGCCTGAAGCACTTTGTGCAAAAAAAAAAGCAAGAACAGTGGCGCTATAGGTAAGACTGTGGTCATACCAATAGAGGCTCAGGTTACTGAGACAGAGAAACAAAGTGAAGATGACTTTAATATTTGACTCCAGTGGTTGGAGATGAGGGGTGTAATGCAATGATACGATGTTTAGTGCTCCAAATATTTATATCTGTGTCCATATTTAGATGTAAACCTGAAGTGAGTGTAGTCTGAACCAAAAATGAGGTGGGATTTTTCTTTCATTAAATATGAACCCTATTACTCTGCCCCTGAAAACACTGGAAAACATCCAAATATACAATCAGAATGTCAAGGATGTAGTAGCTCATCTGGCCTGCCATCAAAACAACCATGACTACCAAACCATCAAACAGAACTGAAATGTGACAACGTGAAAGAGGACCAACCTCCACGACTAATTGTTTACAACAGGAAAATCAACAAAGGACTAAATTTTGTTCCCCAATGGAAGATCTACCCAAAATATCAATCAGAACTGAATTTGCATGATAAATAAGAGAGAAGATACAATTCTAGTCAGAAGAAAATTTAAGTTGACCTAATTACTAATTTGTTAGCAAAAACTTGATAATACAATGACCAAGTGTTGTGGAGAAGGTTTAATTCTTCCAAACGAAACAATCAGAACTGAAATCCATTGAGAACTGAGGGAGGGAGGAGATACGATTTAACTGGAAATAAACAAATTTGAAAACAAATTGTTTACAACAGGAAAATCAACAAACAAACGACCAAGTTTTGTTCCTCAAGGGAAGATCTACCCAAAACATCGATCAGAACATAATTTATTTATTGAGGAATATGATCCAATATTACATATCTGTGATTGGCAAAAGTATGTGAACCTTTGCTTTCAGTATCTGGTGTGACCCCCTTGTGCAGCAATAACTGCAACTAAATCTTTCCGGTAACTGTTGATCAGTCCTGCACACCGGCTTGGAGGAATTTTAGCCCATTCCTCCATACAGAACAGCTTCAACTCTGGGATGTTGGTGGGTTTCCTCACATGAACTGCTCGCTTCAGGTACTTCCACAACATTTTGATTGGATTAAGGTCAGGACTTTGACTTGGCCATTCCAAAACATTAACTTTATTCTTCTTTAACCATTCTTTGGTAGAACAACTTGTGTGCTTAGGGTCGTTGTCTTGCTGCATGACCCACCTTCTCTTGAGATTCAGTTCATGGACAGATGTCCCGACATTTTCCTTTAGAATTCGCTGGTATAATTCAGAATTCATTGTTCCATCAATGATGGTAAGCTGTCCTGGTCCAGATGCAGCAAAACAGGCCCAAACCATGATACTACCACCACCATGTTTCACAGATGGGATAAGGTTCTTATGCTGGAATGCAGTGTTTTCCTTTCTCCAAACATAATGCTTCTCATTTCAACCAAAAAGTTCTATTTAATAATAATAGGTTCAATTTATATAGCGCCTTTCACAAACCCAAGGACACTTTACAATTATAGACAGGAAAAAAAAGGCCACCAAATAAGGGTCAGGATGTAATTCCAGTGGTGTAGCAGCCACAGTCCCACCAAAAGGCGCACGAAAACAAGTCCCACACCACCAGCACAGCCACTGCGACGCTGCCAGTAACATCGCTCGAACACCAAGCTATGGATCCACAAAGCGAGCACAGAAGCACCGCCATGCAGAGTGCTGGTATGTCCCAAACCGCCTGCACAGCCACCGCGACGCCACCGAGCAACATCGCTCTGAACATCACGCAAAGCATTAAAGCACAGAGTGCTGGACAACCACGATGTCAAAATGAGCAACGAGCTCACTGCAATCCACAGCTAGGAGCACAGGCATCACCCAGAGCGAACCAAGGCCTGGAGGGGACCGACGCCCAAAACTGGGTCTGGAGGTACACCACAAGCGGCGGACAAAACACTCAAACATCAAACTACAAAAACACAGAAAAAAGAAATAAATAAATAAAAAGTAAAAATAAAAAAGGAGAGAAAATAAAATAAAAAATAAAATAAAAAAACTCCGGTGAGAAGCGGCAGCCAGAATGCGCACGATGTACTCTCAACTGGAAACGGAAATACAGTGTATCCACATGACTATTTTGGTCTCATCTGTCCACAAAACATTTTTCCAATAGCCTTCTGGCTTGTCCACGTGATCTTTAGCAAACTGCAGACAAGCAGCAATGTTCTTTTTGAAGAGCAGTGGCTTTCTCCTTGCAACCCTGCCATGCATACCATGGTTGTTCAGTGTTCTCCTGATGGTGGACTCATGAACATTAACATTAGCCAATGTGAGAGAGGCCTTCAGTTGCTTAGAAGTTACCCTGGGGTCCTTTGTGACCTCACTATTACACGCCTTGCTCTTGGAGTGATCTTTGTTGGTTGACCACTCCTGGGGAGGGTGACAATCATCTTGAATTTCCTCCACTTGTATACAATCTGTCTGACTGTGGATTGGTGGAGTCCAAACTCTTTAGAGATGTTTTTGTAACCTTTTCCAGCCTGATGAGCATCAACAACGCTTTTTCTGAGGTCCTCAGAAATCTCCTTTGTTCATGCCATGATAAACTTCCACAAACATGTGTTGTGAAGATCAGACTTTGATAGATCCCTGTTCTTTAAATAAAACAGGGTGCCCACTCACACCTGATTGTCATCCCATTGATTGAAAATACCTGACTCTAATTTCACCTTCAAATTAACTGCTAATCCTAGAGGTTCACATACTTTTGCCACTCACAGATATGTAATATTGGATCATTTTCCTCAATAAATAAATGACCAAGTATAATTGTATTGTCTCATTTGTTTAACTGGGTTCTCTTTATCTACTTTTAGGACTTGTGTGAAAATCTGATGATATTTTAGGTCATATTTATGCAGAAATATAGAAAATTCTAAAGGGTTCACAAACTTTCAAGCACCACTGCAGTTAGCAAAAAATTTGGCAAAACAACAACCAAGTTTTGTGCAGATCGATGAGTTCTTTCAAACAAAACAATTGGAACAGAAATCCATGGAGAACTGACAGAGGAGATACAATTGAACCGAATTGTGGATGACGGATGCCACACCATGGCAACAGCTCATCAGCCTTATGGCCAGATGAGCTAAAGATCAGGGCTGAGTTTCCCAAAAACATCATAGCACAAAGATCATTTTTAAATGGTAGAGTGAGCAGCACAATGAACACTCTCTCCTAGCTAAGATGTTCTTTGTGTTAAAAGGCTTTTGGGAAACACACCACAGGACAGTTCCTCAACCTCAGTTACATCACTCCAGTTTTGAATCGGTCTTACCTTGGGATGAGTGCGGGATTAACAACATTGAGTAAAGAAAGTTTATTAATGGACCCAGTGGGTGTGTTAAAAGGGATGGATGTGGTGGCATCCCGTCATCCTTGATTATATTTTCAAGTGTATGATTTATGCCGGGCGGCACGGTGGTGTAGTGGTTAGCGCTGTCACCTCACGGCAAGAAGGTCCGGGTTTGAGCTCCATGGCCAGCGAGGGCCTTTCTGTGCGGAGTTTGCATGTTCTCCCCGTGTCCGCATGGGTTTCCTCCGGGTGCTCCGGTTTCCCCCACAGTCCAAAGACATGCAGGTTAGGTTAACTGGTGACTCTAAATTGACCGTAGGTGTGAATGTGAGTGTGAATGGTTGTCTGTGTGTCAGCCCTGTGATGACCTGGCGACTTGTCCAGGGTGTACCCCGCCTTTCGCCCATAGTCAGCTGGGATAGGCTCCAGCTTGCCTGCGACCCTGTAGAACAGGATAAAGCGGCTACAGATAATGAGATGAGATGAGATGATTTATGCCTGGTGAATTTCTATACTGTTTACTCAGATTTTCTATTAATCAACAAATTACTAGTGTTTAATGTGAATTTCACATGGAAATCTGCAAGTAATTGGGGTCTAACTCAGTTGTATGTGGTTTGGGATCCAGGCCGTGGTGTTCTTTTGGTTGTCATCCTGTTGTCATCTTGTTGCTCCTATTGAAAGTACAACCCCGATTCCAAAAAAGTTGGGACAAAGTATAAATTGTAAATAAAAACCGAATGCAATAATTTACAAATCTCAAAAACTGATATTGTATTCACAATAGAACATAGACAACATATCAAATGTCGAAAGTGAGACATTTTGAAATTTCATGCCAAATATTGGCTCATTTGAAATTTCATGACAGCAACACATCTCAAAAAAGTTGGGACAGGGGCAATAAGAGGCTGGAAAAGTTAAAGGTACAAAAAAGGAACAGCTGGAGGACCAAATTGCAACTCATTAGGTCAATTGGCAATAGGTCATTAACATGACTGGGTATAAAAAGAGCATCTTGGAGTGACAGCGGCTCTCAGAAGTAAAGATGGGAAGAGGATCACCAATCGCCCTAATTCTGCACCGACAAATAGTGGAGCAATATCAGAAAGGAGTTCGACAGTGTAAAATTGCAGAGTTTGAACATATCATCTACAGTGCATAATATTATCAGAAGATTCAGAGAATCTGGAAGAATCTCTGTGCGTAAGGGTCAAGGCCAGAAAACCATACTGGGTGCCCGTGATCTTCGGGCCCTTAGACGGCACTGCATCACATACAGGCATGCTTCTGTATTGGAAATCACAAAATGGGCTCAGGAATATTTCCAGAGAACATTATCTGTGAACACAATTCACCGTGCCATCTGCCGTTGCCAGCTAAAACTCTATAGTTCAAAGAAGAAGCCGTATCTAAACATGATCCAGAAGCGCAGACGTCTTCTCTGGGCCAAGGCTCATTTAAAATGGACTGTGGCAAAGTGGAAAACTGTTCTGTGGTCAGACAAATCAAAATTTGAAGTTCTTTATGGAAATCAGGGACGCCGTGTCATTCGGACTAAAGAGGAGAAGGACGACCCGAGTTGTTATCAGCACTCAGTTCAGAAGCCTGCATCTCTGATGGTATGGGGTTGCATTAGTGCGTGTGGCATGGGCAGCTTACACATCTGGAAAGACACCATCAATGCTGAAAGGTATATCCAGGTTCTAGAGCAACATATGCTCCCATCCAGACGACGTCTCTTTCAGGGAAGACCTTGCATTTTCCAACATGACAATGCCAAACCACATACTGCATCAATTACAGCATTATGGCTGCGTAGAAGAAGGGTCCAGGTACTGAACTGGCCAGCCTGCAGTCCAGATCTTTCACCCATAGAAAACATTTGGCGCATCATAAAACGGAAGATACAACAAAAAAGACCTAAGACAGTTGAGCAACTAGAATCCTACATTAGACAAGAATGGGTTAACATTCCTATCCCTAAACTTGAGCAACTTGTCTCCTCAGTCCCCAGACGTTTACAGACTGTTGTAAAGAGAAAAGGGGATGTCTCACAGTGGTAAACATGGCCTTGTCCCAACTTTTTTGAGATGTGGTGTTGTCATGAAATTTAAAATCACCTAATTTTTCTCTTTAAGTGATACATTTTCTCAGTTTAAACATTTGATATGTCATCTATGTTCTATTCGGAATAAAATATGGAATTTTGAAACTTCCACATCATTGCATTCCGTTTTTATTTACAATTTGTACTTTGTCCCAACTTTTTTGGAATCGGGGTTGTATTCACGTAATTGTCTGAGATGGAAACACACAAGTTCTATTTTCATTAACCAACTTTTGTACATTTTATTTTAACTTTCTTTCCTTGCTGCTCTTAAGGTTCATAAGCTTTGAGTCTTTGTCCAAATGGGCCTTATAAGCGAAATATTTTAGGCTGGAAAAGAAATCACCAATTTCAACTCAATACAATGGTCCAATAAACTTTCACTTCCTCTAATGTCATTACAGTGTTACGACCATTTCCTTTCTCCTTTTTTTGGATCAGCATTTGGCACATTTAAGGCTGTTGGACCAGCTCTACATTCCATCCAGAACCCAAATTTGTCCTGGTGACGTAGTGGTGCAGTCGTCCAGCTCATGCTCACTTCTTTGCAATGATTAAAAACACAGTCTTTTTTACAGGAACCAAAACATGCTCTTATTGCTTCTTTTTAAAATACCTAATCGTTTATCGTTAGTAAAAGATGTGCTCGAATTCTAAATCTGTGAAAAGTACCACCATTTTCTCATGATATACAGTATATAATCCAAGAAAATGGTTATCAGTCTCCTCTTTCAGCTCAGTAGAGGTTGTCTAATATCATCTCTCTGCCTCTCCTTCTCTGGAGGTGGTCCTGCAATCTTCTTTCCATATGCTGTACCCCTGAAGTCCGACCCCTGAAAGGGATCCATGTGCCGAGGTTCATCCATTAAAATCCCTTGAAGCACACAAATAATATTCCATCTGTCTCTGCTGTCATCTATTTTCCAAACGCATATTTTGCTGCGTAGTAGTATCTGTCTTTACAAGAAGCCTTCTCAATAGTGAATGCAAGTTTGTATAAAAGGAGCATGCATTGAGATGGTGCTAGACTGTTTTTGCTATTGGCCCTCAACAAAGTAAGTACTGCTCCTTCACCGTTCAACTGAAATGATTTTTTTTTTTTAATGCTGGCCTAGTTTTCCCAACAATAAAATAACCAAATAAATTATTTGGGATGGAACTTTTTCTGTTCTCACAGCTCAATGTTTAGATGTGTATCATTTCATTAAAGTAATCTATCGAGATACTGTCCAGATACTGTCGAGACAAATCCACAACTTGCATTAGATAAAGATGTTGGAAAACCCACATGCTCTTGAGCACTAAACCTCAACGGTTTCTTGGACATCCAGGGGTGCATTAGTATGTGGATCTGGTGTTTGGTATTTCATTCTCTGAATGCAGTGAGCAGCTGCTTGGTTAATTGTGTGCGGCTTTAACATTACGGCTGCAACAGGTAGTAATTACATCATTTTCTACTTACAGTAAAAATGATTATAGCATTTGCTTCTGGTCCCGTTCAGGATCCAACAGAGGACATTTTATGAGAATGACTTCGATCTCTCCCTGGAGTCATGGTCCAGTCTTTCTTTAAGCTCCTTATGTTTTTTTTTTTTTTTTTTTTTGTGTGTGTCTGTCATCTCAAAAAGTAAAAAGTCATTCAAATTTTGGTATCTGGTTTTGAATAGATAGCGTTCCTTTGTTATGTCTGTCTATTTGTCTCTTCCCCCTCCTCCTTTCCTCTTTTTGTCATCTAGTGCTGATATTGTGCCATGTGTCGGACTTAATTTTTTATATATCTTATATTCATTCATCAACGTGCACATTGATTCGTGTCAGCGCAATTTTTCTTAGCTCATCCGACCATAAGCCAGGCTGGATAAGCTTATGCTATATAATACGCATCATCTGTCCATCGTCATCTGTCCACAGTTGACAAAAATCCCTACTCCTCTTACAGGACTGATCAGGTTTTGATCAAACTCACATATAATGTTCCCCAGGTGGGTATGCATAATAGTTGTCAAGACAGTGGCACCAGCTGTCATATTTATGATTTTATGGGTGTCTGAAATTTTGGGGTGACCCAGAAGACTCTAAAGACATATTCCAACAAGAGTTGTTCACCAGGTGACACCACCTGCCATGGATGAGGCTACAGAGAGGTCATATGCAATTTCATGAAAATCGCTACTCCTCCTACAGGATTGATTGGATTTTGATCAAACCTACATACAATGTTCCCCAGGTGGTTGTGCATAAAAGTTGTCAAGACAGTGGTCCCACCTTTCATATTTAACATTTTATGGGCATTTGAAAATTTTGGGTGACTTTTCACAGCAAAGACTACTGTTCATAAACTGCTACGATGTTTTCACTGAAACTCACCCAAAAGACTCTAAAGTCATATTCCAACAAGAGTTGTTCACCAGGTGGTGCCACCTGCCATGGATGCAGCTACACAGGGGTCACATGCAATTTCACAAAAATCGCTACTCCTCCTATAGGATTGATTGGATTTCAAACTCTCACACACACACAACAGTGGCCAGTATGAGCTACAGCCTCATTGAGTTTTTTTTTTAAATGTTTACTGTTGTTGTGGTGTAATTTTTATAATGTAATCTTTGTATTACCATGTTTTAGCATATTGGGGTTAGGTGGCAATTGGGATGCAAGTCCTATTCCTTTCTTCTGCCACATTTTGTTTGTTCATTATTAGTACCTTTTTTGATTTGTGAGAATGTGGAAAACTCAGTAAACTAAACTCAACTAACAACCAGTTCATTGCTAGGTAATGATTCTGTTTAATTCCCCTTGAAGAGAGAACAAAAAAAAAAACAACCTCCTGCTCAAAACAAAGACTTCTTACCTTGCGTGATGTTTGCTTAAGAAAGATATCAGGTTTTGTTTTTCTTTCTTGCTGTCTGGTTTTCAGCTGGGATGTTATTTATGAGGTTTCGGCAACTACTTGCCTTTCGAATGCGACAAGCCTAAATGAAAGGTATTCATTAAAATGCCATTGCACACATGGTCCTCATCAGACTGTTTTAATCAGTTTTCCCAGCTTTTGAGTCTCCTTCCAGCCTCCTTTTCTGAGGCCTCAATGATTCGTTAATAGAGACAAACGACTCCAGAGACTGTGATGCAACACTCAACTGTGAAGATTATTCTGTGACAACCTTTTAACTCAAACCACATCTCTTCAAAAACTCAGTCAATCATACACTACAGAAAATAATGGCCAGAAAATAAGCTACAGATCACACAACCTCCAGCTTTTCCTCTTGGCTAGCAATTATTATGACTTAATGCAACCTCGGATCAGAGAATTTGGCATCCAGCTGTGATAGAGCTGTGAGCTGTGACCTAGCTCTATCTAGACAAAGGCTTGACATAAAGCAGTGATGAGTAAGCAATTCCAATGGCAAGGCCTCTTAGTAGTGTCTAGACCAGTCTCGATAGGTATGACCAAACTGTGATGAAATGTATCCCTGCAGGGTTCAGCACTGTAAGTGCATTAGCAGATGAGAATGTAAATGAGTATATAATACAACAAAGAGAAATGGAAGTAGGCATGGTTTTGCGCTTGAGTGGTGATGACAAATAAGGTAGTTTTCATGTTAGCTTTTTCAGAAAGTTCTGTATGTTTGGAAAGTGAGTGCTGTTTTCAAGTATGCAGAAAACCAATTCCTGGTCCTCTTGAAATTAGTTTTGGACTCATTTCTGAAACCTGGTGCAGCCATAACAGGTACTGAAGCTATCCTCTGTCAAGTAAGGTGATTGGTTCAACTTCCATCCATCCATCCATCCATCCATCCATTACCTGTAGCCGCTTATCCTATTCTACAGGGTCACAGGCAAGCTAGAACCTATCCCAGCTGACTGTGGGTGAAAGGCGGGGTACACCCTGGACAAGTCATCAGATCATCGCAGGGCTGACACATAGAGACAAACAACCATTCACACTCACATTCACACCTACAGTCAATTTAGAGCTACCAATTATCCTAACCTGCATGTCTTTGGACCGTGGGGGAAACCAGAGCACCCAGAGGAAACCCACACAGACACGGGGAGAACATGCAAACTCCACACAGAAAGGCCCTCGTCGGCCGCTGGGCTCAAACCCAGGACCTTCTTTCTGTGAGGTAACAGTGCTAACCACAACATGACCATGCCACCCTGTTTCAAGTTTAATGATGGGGAAAAGGGTTAGTATGGTCATCATGACATGTCCCATAGCCAGCAAGGGTCATAAGGGCACCACCAATGACACTTTAATAGTCCATAGTTGGTTTGTCTAGGGCATTTTAAACTTGGTGGAGCCCATCCCTCTCCAAGCTTGATCAATGGACAATTTAGAGTAGCCAGTTAACCTAATTGCATGTCTTTGGACTGTGGGGGAAACCGGAGCACCCCCACGTAGACACAGGGAGAACATGCAAACACCACACAGAAAGACCACCATCAGCCACTGGGCTTGAACCCAGAACCTTCTTGCTATGAAGCAACAGTGCTAACCATGGCACCACCATGCCACCCAGAAACCAAATGCCTTACTGATTTATAAAACCATTGGACTAGAGATAGGACTTTGTGGTATGCACTGAGAGTATTGTCAAATACACAAGTCTGCATAGTTAAAAATCTTCTTTGACAAGAACAGCACCTCATTACAGTATTCTTTTCATGATGACATGCTGAGCATCCAAAAAGTGCTGTTTGTCCAAGTTTTGGTGTTGGTAAAAAGAAAAACAGCATACCATTTTGCAAACCTGCACAAAACCTGCAAACCTGCACAAAACCATTTTGCAAACCTGCACAAAAGTGAAAGCAAAGCTGCATTTATAAGCCCTACCCCAAACAAGCATAGAATCAGTCCTAAGTGGGAACTCAAATATTCAGGCCATGTGTGAAAACGCCCAAAGTCCATAGAGGCAGCTGCCTCCTCCTCCTTCTCCTCCTCCTGGCTGGACTGGAGACAACCTGTAGGACTTTCTGTGCACTGGAGCTTAGTTATGCATTCAGAAGGAATCTTGGTGGCTTACTTTTAGGCTCCTGAATAACATTTATCAATATCGCTGTGTTATAACAGCTTAGCATAAATCCTTGAGCTATAAACTCCCAGATATGTTTGATGTAACCACTTGGGAATGTTTTGATTAGCTACAAACCAAATGAAGTTACCAGTGTCAAAAGTTGATTGTTTGATGAAATGGTTTATTTCTATAAATCATCCATTTTATGACTGCAAAATTATTCTCCAGTGAACAGCTTACAAATACTCAACAACCTCAATTCCAGTGGACACATTTTCTTTGTCAAGAGCAACTTCTGTTTGAACATACCCCAAAGTCAAAGTCTAGGCTTATTTTATGTTTGGAAAAAAAAAAGTCAATGCCGAGAGCGGCACCTCACCCAAGATGCGTTTCTCAGAACACATTTGCTGACGCCCTTTACCGTAAGAAAGCAGGTTGCAACAAATTGGCATTGGCCCCTCGCTGTGGTGGTAATGGTTCCCCACCTCAGGTAGGGTTATGTGGAGCAATACACCATGTTTTCCATCGCAGACACCTCGCCTCGATCACCAGGTCCAGCTGCACACAGCAGGCTGGAAGGCTGTTTATTGTAAGGCTGTGTCCAAGAGGAGGGAGTGCGGCACTGGGCCAGGAAAGCAAGACAAAGTGTTTGGGAGACTTAAGGCTCGAGAGTGACCTACAAATCCTTGAGCTCGAACAGAATATGATGAGAAGACACGAAAGGGAAAAACTTCTGTTCAGTGTAAAGGCAACAGGACAGGTTTGATTGGTGGTAGCTCTTAGAACTACAGCTAAGTTCAGTTTTATAGACATCCATTTCTTAAAGAAATAAATATGAATTCCACCTGCTATGTTGTCTCTTATCTGTTATACCTTCTTTTGATTGATTTGTTTTGTCTTTTGGTAGTGCCATTACTCTGTAAAGCATTCTTACATTGGTGAGTGAAAGGTGCTATATAAATTAAAGTTGTTGTTGATGTTTAGTTTCCAAGCTTGGTAATCTTGGTTACAATATTACACGCTTTTTAATTTGCTGTTCTCTGCATGCTAAACCATAATATTCTATCCACATTCACTGGATATGAGCAATCATGCGCTCTGATTGGCTAGCCTGGGCCCGCCCATCCTAAGTGTGACGCAACACGAGGGCCTGTTGCGAGCTTTGAAGTCGCGTTAGCCAGACCACTGATTGGCTACTCTACAACTAGGATATCAGCTCATATACCATGAGTAGAGAAAAACAAAATGTTGGAGTGCATCAAGTCAGATATATCACTTTATCAAGTATTTAAAAGGAACAGAAATAGCTAAAAGAATATAGTCCTGTCCCCCCCAAACAAAACATCGCCTGTTCCATACTCCAGCCCAGTTGGTGGTGGTAATGCACCTTTAAGTTGGTTTGTCAACCGCCAAAAAACCCTAAAGAAGAAGAAGAAGAAAATGGCAAAACGTGTCACTGAACCAACCGAGGAGGAAATAAAAGCTGTACTCGAAAACAACCCCCCCCCCAAAAAAAAAATCCAAAAAAGCAACAAAATATGAAACTAGACAGGGACACTCTAATGAGTGTAAACCCCGCCTTTTCCCTATTAAAATACATTGGGCGAAAATTTCAAAGTTCTGCCATGACCTTGACCTTTGACCTTTGACCTCCAAAATTTAATGGTTTCCTTCCTGGGTGATTGGCAACACGTACAAAATTTGGTCCAAATCGATCCATTGGTTCTTGAGATATCTTGCAGACACACAGACAGACAGACAGACAGAGATACACACACACACAGACTGACGCAGGTGAAAATAATAACCCCTCCGACTACTGTCGGCGGGGTTAATAAAAGTATGTGATGGTGATGGTAAGAAAGTATCTTTTTTTATTTTTCAAGAATTATTATTATCGCATTTTTCACAAATTGCTGCTGTCATTTCTCCAGTTTGTTTACATTCTAAGCAGAACTGATTTTGTCGGACATTTGTATAAAGTTTTTATTTATCGAATTTGCAAAAAATGTAAAATAAAAATGCTCTGTTTCTCAAAATCCATTGAATGTGAATAGAATAAAACAGTTATTCCATTCAATCTCGTCGTACATGGCTTATAGCCAACTTGGCGCTCCATGCCCCGTCGGCTATCAGCTCATGCACAACTCGATTTCATGGAATAACTATTAAATGCATGAAAAGGTTATCTCATGATCTATAAGACACCTGATCCAGCTAAAGTCCTCAGGAACATCTGAACATTAGAGCCACGTGTGTTGGATTAGGGTTTTGACATTTAAAAACATGTGCTGCATCTGAAATTGTATATTTCTAGCATGAATAGTGTGCCAAACTGATGTTCATTGTGTTAAAAACCAGAGTGTTATAGCAGCCCAAGATAAGTAAAGGTGTTATAACTGAAGCCCAAGATGAACCTCTTTGAGTAGCTTAGACACCCTGAACATCACACTGCCCTCTTCTACAACCCCAATTCCAAAAAAGTTGGGACAAAGTACAAATTGTAAATAAAAACGGAATGCAATGATGTGGAAGTTTCAAAATTCCATATTTTATTCAGAATAGAACATAGATGACATATCAAATGTTTAAACTGAGAAAATATATCATTTAAAGAGAAAAAATAGGTGATTTTAGATTTCATGACAACAACACATCTCAAAAAAGTTGGGACAAGGCCATGTTTACCACTGTGAGACATCCCCTTTTCTCTTTACAACAGTTTGTAAACGTCTGGGGACTGAGGAGACAAGTTGCTCAAGTTTAAGGATAGGAATGTTAACCCATTCTTGTCTAATGTAGGATTCTAGTTGCTCAACTGTCTTAGGTCTTTTTTGTCGTATCTTCCGTTTTATGATGCGCCAAATGTTTTCTATGGGTGAAAGATCTGGACCCTTCTTCTACGCAGCCATGATGCTGTAATTGATGCAGTATGTGGTTTGGCATTGTCATGTTGGAAAATGCAAGGTCTTCCCTGAAAGAGACGTCGTCTGGATGGGAGCATATGTTGCTCTAGAACCTGGATATACCTTTCAGCATTGATGGTGTCTTTCCAGATGTGTAAGCTGCCCATGCCAGACGCACTAATGCAACCCCATACCATCAGAGATGCAGGCTTCTGAACTGAGCGCTGATAACAACTTGGGTCGTCCTTCTCCTCTTTAGTCCGAATGACACGGCATCCATGATTTCCATAAAGAACTTCAAATTTTGATTTGTCTGACCACAGAACAGTTTTCCACTTTGCCACAGTCCATTTTAAATGAGCCTTGGCCCAGAGAAGACATCTACGCTTCTGGATCATGTTTAGATACGACTTCTTCTTTGGACTATAGAGTTTTAGCTGGCAACGGCGGATGGCACAGTGAATTGTGTTCACAGATAATGTTCTCTGGAAATAGTATTCCTGAGCCCATTTTGTGATTTCCAATACAGAAGCATGCCTGTATGTGATGCAGTGCCGTCTAAGGGCCCGAAGATCATGGGCACCCAGTATGGTTTTCCAGCCTTGACCCTTACGCACAGAGATTCTTCCAGATTCTCTGAATCTTTTGATGATATTATGCACTGTAGATGATGATATGTTCAAACTCTGCAATTTTACACTGTCGAACTCCTTTCTGATATTGCTCCACTATTTGTTGGCGCAGAATTAGGGGGATTGGTGACCCTCTTCCCATCTTTACTTCTGAGAGCCGCTGCCTCTCCAAGATGCTCTTTTTATACCCAGTCATGTTAATGACCTATTGCCAATTGACCTAATGAGTTGCAATTTGGTCCTCCAGCTGTTCCTTTTTTGTACCTTTAACTTTTCCAGCCTCTTATTGCCCCTGTCCCAACTATTTTGAGATGTGTTGCTGTCATGAAATTTCAAATGAGCCAATATTTGGCATGAAATTTCAAAATGTCTCACTTTCGACATCTGATATGTTGTCTATGTTGTATTGTGAATACAATATCAGTTTTTGAGATTTGTAAATTATTGCATTCCGTTTTTATTTACAATTTATACTTTGTCCCAACTTTTTTGGAATCGGGGTTGTACACAAGGAACTGTTATCGTAATAGAATCCTAAAAATCTCTAACAGGGCTCCAAGATGATTTAGGATTCTAAGCAATAAATAAAACACTTTTTCTTGAACGAGCTAAAAATGTCAACTTCAGCTTCTTCATGCATTTTGGATACTCAGCTGTCTCCCATCAAACATCTAAGCAGAACAGAGTAAGCCACCATGGTAAATAAACTGAAATGAGAGGTCACGGGGTAAAAAAGTGAAGTGCTGTTTATTGTTGCTAAGCTGCATGGAGATCCAGGTCAGCACAGAACCACAGATGGTCCTTCTTTCTCAGGGGAAACCCACTGAATGGTGGAAGGGAAGATTAAACAGGATGGACCATAACTGTCATTGTCGCTTGGTGGAAACTCTGCATTTTGCGTGTTTGACCTATTTCTGAGATCATTTATGTGACTTTATTTATAAGTACTAGGCTCACCAATTAGGAAAGCAAAATCTGGTGCTGGACCAGCACAAACCAGAGACTCTTACTTCACTTGATTCACAGGCAGAGAAATAAAGAACATGCTGAGGATCATAAGGAGAAGACCAGATGACTGGGGTGGGGTGGTAGCATTCAGTTTTCCTGTCAAGGAAAATAGGAACTGTATTTATTTCTTGTGTCAGGTTCAGGTTTGATTGATTTTTATTTTTATTATACCCCCACTCGGGGGGGCTTATACTGGTTTATCTCTGTATCTCCATCCATCTGAAAGACCTTTTTTCTCAGCAACCACAAATCATAGCCACTTGGTACTTGGTACAAAACTTCAGCTTGGGGTTCTATATCGTGTATAGCATTTTCAGGTCTGTCGCACATCGACTTCCTGTTTACCGACTGAACGTATTTACAAAACACACAGGGTGGATTCACAAAATTTTCATAACATTTTTCTCAGCGACTACAAATCACAACTGCTTGATATTTGGTAACAAGGTTCAGCTTGGTGTTCTATACCGTATATACCGTTTTCAGGTCTGTCGCACATCGACTTCCTGTTTATCGACTGAACGTTTTTACAAAACATATAGGGTGGATTTTGACGTGATTTCAAGAAGCAAAATGCAATTTCAAAATGACAGTTTACCAGGATGCTGTTTGAAATCCCTGGGGAGAGACACTGCTCTTTACTTACTCGTTTCAGGGTTAATTATTTGTTGAAGTCAACATTCAGAATAAGTGTCCTGTTCCTTCAATTGCTGGCATTCTGATACAAGCGGGAGCGGGGTATACGTAAGTGAGCAGTAGCTCACAGTTGAGCTTGTTTTTAAAAGTAACCTGAAGGTGATTGTCTTATTCGACCTCATCTCACACCAATGCAATTCAATGCAAGACACATGAAAGGCAGAAAGATGTAATAAGTTGTCTCATTTGTCTGAATTTGTAAATACGACTGATTATTTCTTCTCATGCTCACTTTGAAGCATGAAACTCTCCTGTGTATACCATATCATTTGATTGACAAGGGGTTGACCCAACACCTGAAGGCTGTTTTCTTCGAGGTCAAGCATGTACAAAGCCATGACCCTGTTACTGGATGTCTGGATCACTAATGTTAACATGTGCTAACCAGGTGGAATACACATGGCTACTGAACCCTGACAGTGTCTGTTTAAGAGACAGGTGTAAGCTTTGATTTTAATTCTAACAAAGGTGTGGTGCTGTTTTTTTTTTCTTCTTAAAATCAAAGCACCAGTAAATGAGCAATCTGGATATAGAACAAGCCGATGTGGCCTGTAATCAAATGGAGATCAGAGACACTATATCCTTTAGTGCTTCACCGCTAAAGCTTGGATTTTTCCCCAGCTCTTATTGTTTTTCAGACACAGATTAAGCCTCAGTATAAGTTATACCTTTGTATGTGGCGGCCTGGGAAAACCATTCACATGGTGAGATCTCGACACTTTCTACTATATATAGGTACAAAAACTACAGACTTTCCTAATTAGAGCATTATTTACATTTTGACATACAGTGGTGCTTGAAAGTTTGTGAAACCTTTAGAATTTTCTATATTTCGGCATAAATATGACCTAAAACATCAGATTTTCATGCAAGTCCTAAAAGTAGATAAAGAGAACAAAGTTAAACAAATGAGACAAAAATATTATACTTGGTCATTTATTTATTGAGGAAAATTATCCAATATTGCACCAAAATGTCCTAGTTTGGTCTCATCTGTCCACAAAACATTTTTCCAATAGCCTTCTGGCTTGTCCACGTGATCTTTAGCAAACTGCAGAGGAGCAGCAATGTTCTTTTTGGAGAGCAGTGGCTTTCTCCTTGCAACGCTGCCATTACATTAGCCAATGTGAGAGAGGCCTTCAGATGCTTAGAAGTTACCCTGGGGTCCTTTGTGACCTCGCCAACTATTGCACACCTTGCTCTTGGAGTGATCTTTGTTGGTCGACCGCTCCTGGGGAGGGTAACAATGGTCTTGAATTTCCTCCATTTGTACACAATCTGTCAGACTGTGGATTGGTGGAGTCCAAACTCTTTAGAGATGGTTTTGTAACCTTTTCCAGCCTGATGAGCATCGACAACGCTTTTTCTGAGGTCCTCAGAAATCTCCTTTGTTTGTGCCATGATACACTTCCACAAACATGTGTTGTGAAGATCAGACTTTGATAGATCCCTGTTCTTTAAATAAAACAGCGTGCCCACTCACACCCGATTGTCATCCCATTGATTGAAAACACCTGACTCTAACTTTACTTTCAAATTAACTGCTAATCCCATACTTTTGCCACTCACAGGTATGTAATATTGGATTATTTTCCTCATCTCATTATCTCTAGCCACTTTATCCTGTTCTACAGGGTCACAGGCAAGCTGGAGCCTATCCCAGCTGACTACGGGCGAAAGGCGGGGTACACCCTAGACAAGTCGCCAGGTCATCACAGGGCTGACACATAGACACAGACAACCATTCACACTTACGGTCAATTTAGAGTCACCAGTTAACCTAACCTGCATGTCTTTGGACTGTGGGGGAAACCGGAGCACCCGGAGGAAACCCACGCGGACACGGGGAGAACATGCATACTCCACACAGAAAGGCCCTCGCCGGCCACGGGGCTCGAACCCGGACCTTCTTGCTGTGAGGCGACAGCGCTAACCACTACACCACCGTGCCGCCCCGGAGTGTACAGTATCTGATTGAAAACTGAAGTATGCCCGTTTCACTCTGGCAGGTTGCTACACAACAACTTCACTGATGCATGATAAAGGAAACCACAGTTAGCTAGCACGGTTTTAGACACCTTTCGGCAAACTGACTGCTTTTACTATGACATCCCGATTCTTTGCCAGAATATATTCAAGCTAAGATTAAAAAATGAAGAAAAACTTTCTGATGTCTAGTGAAGAGTGTTACATACAGGCAACATGGTGATGCAAACAGTAGTGTTGCTGTCTCACAGCTCCGGGGTCACTGGTTCCATCCTGACCCCAGGTTAGTGTTTTGCATGTTCTCCCCATTAACATTCCTCCACAGTCTCCCACATCCCTTAGACATGCCTGTAGGAGGACTGACGACCTGACATTTGCCCCTACATGAAAGTGAATAATGCCTTGTAATGAACTAGTGTTCCATCCAGGTTGTGTTCCCATGGTTCCATCACAACCAGGATAAAGCTCTTACTGAAGATGCATGTTTGGTGACATACTGTAACACTCACTCATCCACCCGCTGTTTGATGCAGTTTTCTAATCAGCCGATCCCTTGACAGCAGCACAATGCATCAAATCATGCAGATACAACTCAAGAGCTTCAGTTACTTAATGTTCACGTCAAACATCAGAATGGGAATAATTGTGATCTCAAAGTGTGATTTTCTTTCACTGTGGTATGGGTGTTGGTTTGAGCCAGATGGACTGGTTTGAATATTTCAGAAACTGCTGATCTCTTGCGGTTTTCACACATGACAGTCTCTAGAGTTTACACAGAATGGTGCGAAAAACAAAAAAACATTGAGTTCTGTGGATGGAAACAAACGCCTTGTTGATAAGACAGGTCAGAGGAAAATGGCCAGATTCGTAGTTCGTAACTGTCAGGAAGGATATAGCAACTCTTTACAACTGTGGTGAGCAGAAAAGCATCTCAGCATGTAACAGCAGAAGAACACATTGGGTTCCACTCCTGCAGCCAAGAACAGGGATCTTAGAATCAAGAACAAGTTCCTATATAGAGGCTTGTGAGTGTAGATTACAATATATTATATATTTTGACACATATTCTGGTTTCTCAAAGTATATTAAATTCAGCCAGAGCGACATCTGATGGGTTTTTCCAGACCACACGTGTTGCTGGAAGTATTTTTAATTTGTTGTTACTAACTCAGCCAAACTTGCTTCTGGAAAAATCCCAGTGTACTTTTTTTTTCTTTGAAACGTCGAGCAAAAAGTCTGCTGATCTTCAGTAGATGGGTTATCTCAAAGCAACATGTCAAGCATCTAGCGTTTGGTTGTTTTTTTTTTCTTATAGTAAACACATCGTAAATATTTCTTCATTATGTGCTATTGATTCCAGACAGACTTCTCAGCTGAGGCTCGAAGAAGTGAGTCTCACCTTCAGTTCTGCTCAGTAGTCTTGAGACACAGCCAACTTCCATATGTCTGAGACGTTCGACTCGTTTTTTGGGTTTATTTTTCAGCATCATGGTGCTTTGCTCAGACACAGGAACCCTGCTCTTTCTCAAAATATACTGGAGTCCTGTGTGACAGAAGAATTCACAGAAGAGTTCTCCCTGGGCACCACTGACCCCTAATGCATCCTGGGAGTTTCCCTTATTCACTGTTTTTATATGTAAGGGTCCAAACACCTGACATGGATGGAACAATTATATGACTAATTGAGGACAAAGTTAAAAAAAAGTCAAAGTCCCTCTCACGCCAGAATCTGGTCTTCCCAGGCAGTCTCCTGTCCTAGTATTAACCAACTCTTTGAGGCGTATGGGTGCAGCGCTGATCTCCGTTTCGATAGCCCTCAGCCTCTCGCCTATACAGCGAAGGGTTAGTCCTCTGGTAACTGTGAGAGTTTGACTTCCCCACTCGCATCTGTATTGCCTTGCCAGATGGCAGTAGGTACCATTTTTATGATGGTCTTTGGTATGGCTCGACCGCAATTAGAACTCATGAGCTCCTGGTCAAGAGGCAGACACGCTAACCACTAGGCCAACTCACAGTTGAGGATGCCAGGTGTTGAAAACATATATTTTTGGATTTTTATTTATTTATTTATTTTTGGTTCACAACATAACTACCATCAGTATCATGCATGTGCAGAGGGTGGGGGCTTTAGGTGCTCAAGCATGTTTGTTTGTTTGTTTGTTTGTTTGTTTGTTTGTTTTGCCTGCCCAGGGCCCTTATCAAAAAGAACTTTAATGATGAATAATATTTAAACTATCAGGTAAAAATGCCCATCTTTGAAATTCTCCCTCGTTGAATGAAGGTCCCATTAGCCAATAGAAATTAAATGCACAACCACCAGCTCACGTGTCTATCAGTCTGAAGAAGCAAAAGTCAGTGACACTGACAAACAGGAAAGTAAATAACTAAAAATATGTAAATAAATTAAACGCCAGTTTAGCTCAAACTCTGAACCGTCAGAGCAACATAATATCTTGTGACACCACAAGTTAGCTTTGTGTGTGCTTCGTACAAACACGACGACTCCATGACTTGACTTGAGTCATCCGTTGTCTTTGAACTCCGGTGAAGCCAGAACAAAGTTCTTCCTTCAAAATTCTTTGTCATGCATTGCATTGATGAGATCGTCAGAGTAAAGCTGAGTATCATCTTCAATGATCTGTTTGAGGGTAGTTCGAGGACGACCAACTCTTCTTTTTCCTTCTGGTTGCCACATCAGTAACTTGCTGGCTGGTTCCTTTCCTCGGGACACATGGCCAGCTAGGGCAAGCCTCCTCTTTCGAATTACTTGAGATAGAGCTGGAAGTGGGCCATACAATTGTGTGTTCAGGATATGATCCCTCCATGATACGTTGTAGATGGCGCGCAGCATCTTTGTGTATGTTCCATCCAACTTTACATTCCTGACTTTGTTTAATGCCCACGACTCAGAGCCATAGACAAGTATGGACTCTACACAAGCTTTGAAGACCTTTGTCTTGGTAGACTTTTTGATTGGAGCTTTCCAGACTCTCTTTAAAGAGTGTAGGGCGCCCCAAGCTTGACCGATTCTTGACTCAATATCATGGTCGCAGTCTGTATACCCTCCAAGATATTTAAAATCTTGAACACGTTCAAAGTTGGAGCCATCAGATGCAGATACACCCTGTTGGGATGTAGGGTTCAGATGCATGTATTTGGTTTTGGAGGCATTCAAGTGTAGGCCGATAGCTTTGCATGCGTCTTCTACACGTTGAAGCAGGTCTTGAGCTTCTGCAACAGTATCCTCCAAGAGGGCGATATCATCAGCATAATCTAGATCTGATAGAGTCTGTGCTGGGTATCGTCTACTACGACGTCTGTACAATGTGAGTCTATCAGTGTCTCGGATTGCAGTTCGCAGGGCATAATCAAGACAGATAATGAATAAAAAGGGTGCAAGTGGATCACCTTGTAGTACACCGGTATTGATAAGAAAGGGGTCAGTCATTCCGTCTGGGGTGATAACTTGAGCAGAGGTGTTGTTATACATGACCCTTATTCCTTCAACCACTTCTTCTGGGATGCCGTAAGCAATCAGTATTTGCAGCATTTTCTCTCTGTTTATTGAGTCGAATGCTTTTTGAAAATCGATAAAAACTATGATTGCTTCCTTGCTAAAGTTCTTCAGCTCTTCTACAATACGGCGGAGGGCGAGAATGTGTGAGGAAGTGGACCTTCCTTGTCTGAATCCATTTTGGTTATTCCTGAGGACATTGTCGATAACTGGCCGGATTCGATTCAGGAGGCATCGGTTATAGACTTTTGACGCAATCTGTGACAGTGCGATGCCTCTGTAATTGTCTGGCAGTCTAAGGTCTCCTTTTTTGGGGACTGGAACTAGGCCAGAAAGACCCCATTCCTCAGGACGGTTGCCAAAGTAAGTCTGATTGCAGAACTTACGGAGTTGTTTCTTCACCTTTGGCATTTTCCAAAACTCTAGTGGGAGACCGTCAAGTCCAGGAGCTTTACCGTTTTTCATTGCCTTCATAGAAGCATCAATTTCTGCCTGTGATAATTCACCAGTTGGTATTTCTTGGAACAGATCGAAGACTTTCTCAACTGGTTGATCAGTATTTACACTAGCTTGATCTACGTTGAGCAAATTTTCAAAGTGATTTTCCCAGATGTGCAAGCGATCATCTCCTTCAATACAAATGGGATTACTTGACTTTTTACCGGAAAGTTTCTTCACGAGCTCCCAGGCAGACTTGATAGCTGAGGCAGCTGCTGCAGTTTCGAAGGTCCTGAGGATTTCATTAATACGCTTATCTTTGTGGTGGTCAAATGTCCTACGAAGATGATTCTGAGCAGATTGAATTTGACCTGTTGAGGTATGCAGAGTGGCTTGGCGAGCTGCCACTACTGAAGGGTGGGCACTAACAGGTCTTGGAGGGCGAGGCTTTGGTGGAAGATCTGCCGCACCGACTTCATTTGCAATCTTGATAAAAGATGAGTAACTTTGTTCTTCTTCAGGAAGGTGGTTGAATTGTGTTACGATGCTGGTGTCGATCTTAGAAGCAAGTTGGGAGTCAGTCATCACTGAGGTCCAATATAACTTCTTCTTCCTAGCAGCTTTTGTGGTACGCAGGCTAAGTTTAACAGAAGTTGAAACAATGCGATGGTCACTTCCGATAGGGTTTGATGTTGAGTAGGCTTGACAATCGTGGACACTATTGCGCCAGCGCTTCCGGTACAGACAAAAGTCTATTTGTGAGAGAGAGCCCTTGGGTGAACGGTAGGTCCAGAGTTTACGAGTGGGCTTACAAAATGACTGGTTACCAATGATAAGGTTGTGCTGTTGTGTAAAATCCAAAAGTAGTTGGCCGTTTCAGTTGGTGATCTTGTGCAATGAGGATCTGTTTCTCAACTGGGCATTGAAGTCTCCACATACGAGCAACATTGCTTGTTGTGGTACATTTGTCACCACTCTGTTCAGGCATGAGTAGAAATCATCAGCAGTTTCATCAGAAAGATTGCTATGTGGTGCATAACATGATACAATCACTGTCTTGGGGTTGCCTTTGAATGTAGCAACTATCAAACGGTCGCTGTATTTCTTAACTGACATAAGTAGTGGTAACAGTTTCGATTGAATGCAGAAGCCTACGCCTCCGATTGAGGCACCACATTCGTTTCTTGTAGCAGATGCAGTGAACAGTGTGCTTACTCTCCATGACATTGAGAGATATTGAGTTTCATTTGTTTTTTTCCAAGCAGTTAGGTCTTTTCACCTGTTTCCTTGTAGTCATGTGAGTCTACATTTAGACCTACTTCATCAGGAAATCATACATAGAGCATATTACACTGTTATGCAAAGATACAAAGTTTATCTTTGAGTGGTGAATGTATATATCACAAGTGAGTGAAGCAAACGAGTGAAATATTTTCCAACATGAGAAGATAAACTTCATATCTTCACGCCACTGTGTAATGTTCTTTATATTATATGGACACATCCACAAAAAAATACACAAATTAATCAAAATCATTTTAATTTTGAACCAGTTCACCATTTTGACAACATGCATCTAGTCAGTGGGAAAACACTTGGAGTGATGTCTCATCTCATTATCTCAAGCCACTTTATTCTGTTCTACAGGGTCACAGGCAAGCTGGAGCCTATCCCAGCTGACTACGGGCGAAAGGCAGGGTACACCCTGGACAAGTCGCCAGGTCATCACAGGGCTGACACACAGACAACCATTCACACTCACACCTACGGTCAATTTAGAGTCACCAGTTAACCTAACCTGCATGTCTTTGGACTGTGGGGGAAACCAGAGCACCCGGAGGAAACCCACGCGGACACGGGGAGAACATGCAAACTCCACACAGAAAGGCCCTTGTCGGCCACGGGGCTCGAACCCAGACCTTCTTGCTGTGAGGCGACAGCACTAACCACTACACCACTGTGCCGCCCTGGGAGTGATGTCATCGGAGTGAAATATCAGAAATTATTATACATACAGGACACTTTATGCATGGAATAAAAACATGTTCTATTCCTTTCTAGTGGGTTTCATTCATTTGGTAGATAGCATGCAATATTGTTCGCACATCACTTATCCTATGTGTATTACGCCACTCTCCCAAATGGAGAACGAGCGTTGAATATGGTTTACGATATTGAATGGCTGTCAAGACAACATGATGTCACACATTAGAGACATAAAACTTCAGCGCTAGCGAGTGACTGGGACAATTTGTAAACAAATATGGCTGCAAGATTTGCTTCATTAAAAATGGAAGATTTTGAGAGAATTTTGGCTGCCAGGTCGGTCCGTTGTGTGTAGCTGTCGATGTTGATTTTAGAAGTAACTAAGTAAATTACACAGGGAAAATAATAATAATAATAATAATAATAATAATAATCAGCTAGATTGTGCTAGCATTGGCAATCGTTAACACTACACTGGCTGGAAGGTAATTGGGCTGGTGCGGCGCTAACAGCACCGAGTCATGGGTAAGCTAGCCTTGGCCTTTGCTATTGCTCCTGCTCAATGCTACATTGGCTGGAAGATAACTGGACTGCTGCGCTAACAGGACCAAGTCTCAGGTAAGCTCCCATTGGCCTTCGAGAATGCTGATAAGAAGAGTGTGTATGTATAATAATAATAATAATAATTATAATAATAATAATATTGGCTGGCTTTTTTCATGGTACAGTGGTGCTTAAAAGTTTGTGAACACTTTAGAATTTTCTTTATTTCTGCATAAATATGACCTAAATCATCATCAGATTTTCACACAAGTCTTAAAAGTAGATAAAGAGAACCCAGTTAAACAAATGAGACAAGAGTATTGTACTTGGTCATTTATTTATTGAGGGAAATGATCCAATATTACATATCTGTGAGTGGCAAAAGTATGTGAACCTCTAGGATTAGCAGTTAATTTGAAGGTGTTTTCAATCAATGGGATGACAGCCAGGTGTGAGTGGGCACCCTGTTTTATTTAAAGAACAGGGATCTATCAAAGTCTGATCTTCACAACACATATTTGTGGAAGTGTATCATGGCACGAACAAAGGAGATTTCTGAGGACCTCAGAAAAAGCATTGTTGATGCTCATCAGGCTGGAAAAGGTTACAAAACCATCTCTAAAGAGTTTGGACTCCACCAATCCACAGTCAGACAGATTGTGTACTGAGGAGGAAATTCAAGACCATTGTTACCCTCCCCAGGAGTGGTTGACCAACAAAGATCACTCCAAGAGCAAGGCATGTAATAGTCGGCGAGATCACAAATGACCCCAGTCAAATTCTAAGCAACTGAAGACCTCTCTCACATTGGCTAATGTTAATGTTCATTCATGAGTCCACCATCAGGAGAACAGTGAACAACAATGGTGTGCATGGCAAGGTTGGGAGGAAAAAGCCACTGCTCTCCAAAAAGAACATTGCTGCTTGTTTACAGTTTGCTAAAGATCATGTGGACAAGCCAGAAGGCTATTGGAAAAATGTTTTGTGGACAGATGAGACCAAAATAGAACTTGTTGGTTTAAATGAGTTTTTTGGAGAAAGGAAAACACTGCATTCCAGTATAAGAACCTTATCCCATCTGTGAAACATGGTGGTGGTAGTATCATGGTTTGGGCCTGTTTTGCTGCATCTGGGCCAGGACAGCTTGCCATCATTGATGGAACAATGAATTCTGAATTACACCAACAAATTCTAAAGGAAAATTTCAGGACATCTGTCCATGAACTGAATCTCAAGAGAAGGTGGGTCATGCAGCAAGACAACAACCCTAAGCACACAAGTCGTTCTACCAAAGAATGGTTAAAGAAGAATAAAGTTAATGTTTTGGAATGTTTTGGAATGTTTTGGAACCTGCATGTCTTTGGACCGTGGGGGAAACCAGAGCACCCGGAGGAAACCCACGCAGACACGGGGAGAACATGCAAACTCCACACAGAAAGGCCCTCACCAGCCGCTAGGCTCAAACCCCAGGACCTTCTTGCTGTGAGGTGAGAGCGCTAACCACTACACCACGGTGCCGCCCCCCCATATTTATGTAGAAAATTCTAAAGGGTTCACAAACTTTCAAGCACCACTGTATATCAGATATATTCCATTCAGCTATTCATCTTCAAATTGTTCAGTATTTTGCTAACTGGATGGAATATATCTGATATACCACTCAACTCCAGCCAATATTATTTAAAGATGTCACACAGATCTGTGATGTATTTCATATGAAAAATGCGAATTTTTCAACATGAGAAGATAAACGTAATATCTTCAAGCTGACGTGTGATTTTCTTTTTATTATATCGACACATTCACAAACAAAAAGTCCCCAAATTTATCAAAACAACTCATCGATTTCCTTACAATTGACATACAGAGAATTATATCATGGTTTTGGTTCTCCATTTCCCGGATGGAGCTTGTATGAAAAATACGAGTGATGTATTTCCCAGTAAAATACTCCTGTCTGTGTTCTAGCCAGTAATATTAGTGGATCTGATTCTGAAAGTCACATTTGAACAGCCTTGTACATTCCCAGCCTTACACAACAGTGCTTCCTGGTCTACATTCAAGTCAAGTCAAGTTTATTTGTATAGCGCTTTTAACAATAAACATTGTCGCAAAGCAACTTTACAGAATTTGAACGACTTAAAATATGAGCAAATTTTTTCCCTAATCTATCCCCAATGAGCAAGCCTGTGGTGACGGTGGCAAGGAAAAAACTCCCTCAGACGACATGAGGAAGAAACCTCGAGAGGAACCAGACTCAAAAGGGAACCCATCCCCATCCGGGCAACAACAGACAGCATGACTATAACATTAACAGTCTGAACATAAAGTCTGTTATAAACCCCCCACTGATGGAAACCCGAGTGCAAAACCATTCACGACAACCGTAGTCCTAAAGTCAGCAAGCCAACTGCAGTCCCCAGCCACAAAGCACCACTGCAAGAGTCCAGAGCGTCCTCCAGGCACGACCCCCAACTGTCCACATGGGGCTGCCCTCCACAGGAGCGATGCGATGAGACTTCAAACAGACACAGAGCACCAGGATGGATCAGGCAGGTCTGAGGAGCAGAAGAGGTCAGGATCTCAATCCCAGGACCAGCATGTAACTCAGCATGTAACTTTTTTTTTTGGGGGGGGGGGAACAAAGGTTGTTAGGTATGCCCAATGTCACCTGAATAAGTAGGAACAGTATACATATTGCACTACAAGCAGGGACTCCGGCAACTAACTATGACAGCATAACTAAAAGGGGAGAGCCAGAAGGTAACACAGGCATGAGGGAGCCCCGGGACATAAAGCAGCAGCCACTACACCGTCAGCAAACTCGAGTGAGCAAGTGAGTGGGGACTGACAGCATCCATACATCCCAGTTTACCAGAACATTCTGTCTGAGGACCCTCCAGATCTACACCTTTACCTCATAAACACCATTAACAAAAGGCTTGACTAAACAGATATGTTTTCAGCCTCGACTTGAACGCTGAGACTGTGTCTGATTCCCGAACACTACTTGGAAGGCTGTTCCATAACCGTGGGGCTTTGTAAGAAAAGGCTCCGCCCCCTGATGTAGCCTTCACTGTATGAGGTACCAGCAGATAGCCTGCACCTTTTGATCTAAGTAGGCGTGGCGGGTCATAGAGGAGCAGAAGTTCACTCAGGTACTGTGGTGCGAGACCATTCAGTGCTTTAAAGGTCAATAGTAGCATTTTATAATCAATACGAAATTTGATTGGGAGCCAATGCAGTGTGGATAAGACCGGCGTGATGTGGTCATATTTTCTAGTTCTAGTCAGGACTCTTGCTGCTGTATTTTCAACTAACTGAAGTTTGTTTATGCACTTATTGGAACATCCAGACAGTAAGGCATTACAGTAATCCAACCTGGAGGTAACGAAAGCATGAACTAGTTTTTCTGCATCATGTAGTGACATTAAATTTCTTATCTTAGCAATATTTCTGAGATGAAAGAAAGCTATCTGGGTAATGTTATCAATGTGAGTTTCGAATGAAAGACTGGCGTCAATAATCACTCCGAGGTCTTTTACTGCTGCACGTGAAGAAACAGAAAGGCCATCCAGAGTTACTGTGGAATCAGAAAACTACTTCTAGCTGCATGTGGTCCGAGTACAAGTACTTCAGTCTTGTCAGAGTTAAGCAGAAGGAAGTTAATAAGCATCCAGTGTCTAATGTCCTTAACACATTCCTCAATTCTATTAACCTGGTGTCTCTCATCAGGTTTTGCAGAAACATACAACCGTGTGTCATCGGCATAACAGTGGAAACTAATACAATGTTTACGAATAATATCACCCAGAGGGAACATGTATAAAGAAAAAAGCAGTGGATCCAAGACAGAACCTTGTGGAACACCAAACTTTACCTCAGTGTGTCTAGAAAAATCACCATTTATATCAACATACTGATAGCGATCAGTTAAATAAGAGCTGAGCCAGGAGAGGGCCGTTCCCTTAACTCCCACAACATTTTCTAGTCTATCCAGAAGAATGGAATGATCAGTGCTATCAAATGCTGCACTACGGTACATTCTTATCTACTTCCAGCCGCAGCAGCTACTGACAGAAACAGCAATGTCCAGGATCACTGGATCATGTCCTCTCACTGCCTGAGACAAGTCTGTGCCTGAGGAATCTTCAAACAATAATTTTGATAAATGGCAAACTCTTCGAAGGTGTAATTATCATAAAGTAGGATGAAGTTTGTTATAAGGTTCCATTTTACATTTTCTTTGTCTGTCAGGTTCTATAGTTCAGCAGGTTCCATCGAAATGTCTTCACACAGTCCTGATCAGACTTAATAAATACAGTATTAAATATCTCTGGATTTTACGCAGTATACTTTATGACCAGAAGTTACATTTGGAAACATTTGGAAGTGACAGTATTAATTTCTTAAGCGAGACACTGTCATTTTTTAAAAATGTATTTTTAGATTTTTTTGAAAGAAAGAAAGACTGATTTTACATGCTTTGAACTATGATACTGATCCAACCCATCTGTGTCCGTTTAAATGCGTGTATTTATTTTTTTAGATGTACTTCCAATTCAATGTCATGCTGTATATCCACAAATATTTCAAGATAAACAGTTAATTACGTAGCATATTTTTTTTGTTACAGTCTTCTCTCGACATTTAGTGTATAATTGACGGACACTGTGTGTTCAGAACCTCATAGACATATTAGACGTTAACGATGACAGCATCTACGTACTTGGAGTTTTCATGCAGAAGTGCTATTTACCTAAAGTGACACATGATGTTAGATGTGGTCAAGAACAAGGGCAGGAGGCTGCGACCTTTGACCTTGCATGTTTGTTCACTAAATGCTCAAGTAGTGACTCAGGAAGACCACAAGCTTCATCGGTTAGGGGTGTGTGTGTGTCTTGGGGGAAGGGGGAGGGATGTGATTGAGAGCTGCGAAGTAAATGACAAGGCTGTGAACCCTGCTTAAACTTTACTTAAAAAGACGTTGCCATTTAACAGGAAGCCACTTGAGGTTGTTCTGGAAATAACAAGAGAAATCCTCTTTACAAGGGTTAAGGAAGGATTTTGAATCCCAGCGACTCCTCAGTGCTCTCTGTTAGATGAGTTATTCCATGCTTTGTGTACTTTATCAAATTTAATAGCAAAATGGAAATCAGAGTGAGTATTTTGTTCTCTTGTAAGCAGTCTGGAAGTATTTTGTCGATTTTGTCTTGTGGCTTACTTTAGAATCATGCA
Source organism: Neoarius graeffei (assembly GCF_027579695.1). Lineage (NCBI taxonomy): Eukaryota > Metazoa > Chordata > Actinopteri > Siluriformes > Ariidae > Neoarius > Neoarius graeffei. The sequence continues at coordinate 52,950,991 of NC_083586.1, forward strand.
CTTTACAATAATAATAATAATAATAATAATAATAATAATAATAGTGTATGTATTTATTATTTTATATATCTCCATTTATTATTGTTTTTGTTTCTATAATCTAATGCATTATGATTATTCACTTATTCTTTTATTATTGCTCTTTTATTCTGTCTGCATTTATTATTGTTGTGTATTTATTTATTTATTAATTTATTTATTATTTTATCTATATCTGCATTTATTATTGCTAGTTTTGTTTCTATAATTTAATGCATTATTATTATTATTATTATTATTATTATTATTATAGTAGTAGATTGAAATTATGAAATCAGTACATTTATGTATATAGGATCAATAACACTATTTCGGAAAACAACCAACGAAACAGTGAATGATTTTAGATTACTTTCTGTCAGAGCTGAGGTTTTGTAAAAAAAAATTTAATGTTTTAAACTAATTGAGGAATAATTTATGCTGTTTTTTTCTTAAATGAAGTAATGCACTGACTATTAAAAATTTTATATAATCAGCAGCATTGCTGACATCACTAATACTCCTTTTTATTATAGTAGTAGTAGTCATAGTAGTAGAATGTATTTATTATTTTATTATTATTGTTTTATTTTATCTGCATGTTTTTGCTATTGTTGCTGTTATTACTATTGGTAGTAATAACAATAATAATGTATTTATTATTTTATATGTCTCCATTCATTATTGTTTTTGTTTCTATAATTTAAGGCATTATGATTATTCACTGACTATTTTTGTTGTTTTATTCTGTCTGCATTTATTATTGTTTTGTATTAATTTATTTATTTATTTCATCAATATCTGCATTTATTATTGCTATTTTTGTTTCTGTAATTTATTATTATTGTTGTTGTTGTTGTTGTTGCTGCTGCTTTATTTTATCTACATTTTTTATTATTGTTTTTGTTGTGTGTGTATGTGAGAGTTTATATATATATATGGATTATATATATATATATATGGATTGTTTTTATTATTTAATTTATTAAATGAAATTTTTTTGTCTGCATTTATTACTGTTGATGCTGCTGTAGATTATTATTATTATTATTATTATTATTATTATTATTATTATTATGTGCATATAATAGAGTGAAAGTCTAATATTTTGAGAACACTAAGCTGAGATTGAAAAGGTATATGATGAGTTCTTTGAGAGTCCCGCGTACTTCATATTTATGCTTATATCAAAGATTGAGGGTCTTACTCCCAAAGTGTTTCTCTCTCATCCCTGAAACTTGAACTCACAGCCTTCCAATCATCAGCACAAACCTCTTCCAGTGAGCTCCCAGCACCCCAGAGCTGACTGCTGATCATAAGTTTCCATGACCTCGATCCAGTGCAAAACTAAAGAAAGAATTTTGACACCAAAACACATCTTGGCTGATTGACTACAGTACACTGAGCTTAAGTGGAAAATGTGAGTCAATTTCCTGATTTGTTTCTTCGTGCGCTGAAGCATCTTCTCCTCCCTGGTTCAGGGTTTGAGGAAAGTCACTCAGATGTCCAGCCCTCAGTGGAGGTGTTTGGGCAGGAAGGAGCGTGAAGAGAGCGCGCTCAGCCACTCCTCCTCCACCTCCTCCTCCTCATCCCTAAAGCACACTCATCTGCCAGAAAAAAACCCTCTGCAAAGTTCTCTAAACTAAACGCAGAAGCAGCTGCAGAGAAACACACAGATTATATGGAATTTCCAAGCTAAAAGGAATGTATTTATTTTTATTTATAGCTTTTTGGAATAAATTTGTCTTTTTCTTGGCTATTACATTGGAGTGACAGTGGATACAGAAAAACTATCTGAGGATATTATTTTGAGAAAATTCTCCATGAATGAAAACATTTTGGATTTTTTTTTCCTTCATCATTGCTTCAGAGCTGCAGTCCACGTTGCATGGTGTCACTCCAGAGGAATCTTTCAGGGGAAGAATGAATGAAAGTCATGTTGAAATTTAGTACAAACACAACTTTGATTACACAGAGCATATAAGGTAAGTCTTTCAGTCCTGTTTTATTCATTTCCTGAATATTTGCAGTTGCAACCCAACTTTTGAGTCAAATGCTTGACATCTGAGTGCAAAAGCTGGATTTTTTTCTGATGCATCTGATGTATATTCTGCAGCTGAAGGACTAAAAGACAGCACCGCCATTTCCCACAGTGCATTTCACTGTCTTTTGCATATCGATTTGTGTTTCAGTCTTGATCATTATCGTGGTGCTCCACACTGGGTTTCTAAAAGTTTGGCTGTAGCTGTGAAGCTGAAGATGGCCCACTGCTGTTTTATGCGCGTGCTCACTCTGTTTACGCTGGTGGCGCTGGTGAGAAGCGCGCGAGGCTGTCCGCGACCGTGCGCGTGCCCACAGCCTGGAGAGGTTCACTGCACATTTCGCTCCCTGCTCACAGTGCCCAGTGGCGTGTCCCGACAAGTGGAGCGCATGAACCTCGGGTAAGCATAGTCCCTTAAAAAGTGAAAAGCAAGAAAGTTGGATGGAAATATTTCATGTAGACTGTAGTACAGGAGTATCACAGACATTTTGATTGACAGATTGCAAACTGAAATGATTAGACTAATCTCAGTTTCACTATGGCAGGTAGCTACAAAACAGATTTATCAAAGCATGATAAAGGAAAGGTTTTAGACACCTTTAGGCAAACTGACTGTGGCTTTTACCCCCAAAATCCCTCATCTTTCTTGGCTAACATTAAAAACTATTCTGTGGTGGTGCAGTGATCATCACTGTCACCTCACACCAAGCAGGCTCTGGGTTTGAACCTATTACCCCTTGTCGACCAACAGGGAACGGGTTTCATTCTTGTTTGCGTGCAAATTTTGAACCGTTCAAAGCATTTCAACCAAAAAACCAATTTTGGTTCGGAACCTGAAAACTTGGTTCCCATCTGGAACTAAAATATAGCTGTTTTTTCCAGTATGAACCATCACAACATCAGTGGGCATGTCATTAGTTTGGAGAGGAAGCAGAGCACAGCAATGGAGAACGCAACGGAAAAGGATATATCTTCAGAAAAAATGAACCAAAAACAAATATCTTCAAGAACAGAATAAAAGCTCACAGGTCATCAATGGGATCCACCATCGTACTCCTACTGTTTACTCCCGTTGTGAATTGTGCAACACCCTCCGTTCATGACACATCCTTGATTACAGTGGTTCCGCTCAAAACTGGTGAAAACATGGGCTGGTTTTCTACCTGGCACCAAGGATCAAAGAATCCCAACCGGAACCAGTTCAAGAGCCCGTTCCCTATTGGTTGAAAAGGGGTATGTGTGAAGTGTGCATGTTCTCTTCATGCCTGTGTGGGTTTCCTCCTGATGCTCCAGTTTCCTCCTCAACTGGCTACTCTAAATTGCCCATAGGTGTGAATGTGAGTGTGAATGACTGCCTGTCTCACTGTATTAGCCATGCGGTAGACTAGCAACCTGTCCAGGGTGAATCATGCCTCTCACTCAGTGCCAACTGGGATTGACTCCAGCTCATCCGTGACCATCAGTAGGATAAATATTAAAGAAAATGGATGGATGGATGGATGGATGGATGGATGGATGGATGGATGGATGGATGGATGGATGCTGCCATTATATAGTTCACAACATACATTTGCACACTACCTATTGTCATAATTCTAGATATACACTCACCGGCCACTTTGATAGTACAACCCCGATTCCAAAAAAGATTTCTTTTGTGGAAAATAAAAGGTTTATCTCAGAGACGCGAAATGTACCCCGAATTCTAGAATGACCTATATACAACCCCGATTCCAAAAAAGTTGGGACAAAGTACAAATTTTAAATAAAAATGGAATGCAATGATGTTGAAGTTTCAAAATTCCATGTTTTATTCAGAATAGAACATAGATGACATATCAAATGTTTAAACTGAGAAAATGTATCATTTAAAGAGAAAAATTAGGTGATTTTAAATTTCATGACAACAACACATCTCAAAAAAGTTGGGACAAGGCCATGTTTACCACTGTGAGACATCCCCTTTTCTCTTTACAACAGTCTGTAAACGTCTGGGGACTGAGGAGATAAGTTGCTCAAGTTTAGGGATAGGAATGTTAACCCATTCTTGTCTAATGTAGGATTCTAGTTGCTCAACTTGTCGTATCTTCCGTTTTATGATGCGCCAAATGTTTTCTATGGGTGAAAGATCTGGACTGCAGGCTGGCCAGTTCAGTACCCGGACCCTTCTTCTACGCAGCCATGATGCTGTAATTGATGCAGTATGTGGTTTGGCATTGTCATGTTGGAAAATGCAAGGTCTTCCCTGAAAGAGACGTCGTCTGGATGGGAGCATATGTTGCTCTAGAACCTGGATATACCTTTCAGCATTGATGGTGTCTTTCCAGATGTGTAAGCTGCCCGTGTCACACGCACTAATGCGACCTCATACCATCAGAGATGCAGGCTTCTGAACTGAGCGCTGATAACAACTTGGGTCGTCCTCCTCCTCTTTAGTCCAAATGACACGGTGTCCCTGATTTCCATAAAGAACTTCAAATTTTGATTCGTCTGACCACAGAACAGTTTTCCACTTTGCCACAGTCCATTTTAAATGAGCCTTGGCCCAGAGAAGACGTCTGCGCTTCTGGATCGTGTTTAGATACGGCTTCTTCTTTGAACTATAGAGTTTTAGCTGGCAACGGCGGATGGCACGGTGAATTGTGTTCACAGATAATGTTCTCTGGAAATATTCCTGAGCCCATTTTGTGATTTCCAATACAGAAGCATGCCTGTATGTGATGCAGTGCCGTCTAAGGGCCCGAAGATCACGGGCACCCAGTATGGTTTTCTGGCCTTGACCCTTACGCACAGAGATTCTTCCAGATTCTCTGAATCTTTTGATGATATTATGCACTGTAGACAGAGGTGGAAAAACCCGGGTGCAGAAAGTAAAAACCCTGCCACATTTTTGCTCCAGCCAATTCAATAAACCAGCTGATCCTAATTACCACATCCCCTAAGCCAGGTTGATGAGCTAATTGGTGAAATCACCTGTGTTGAGAGCACAGGCAGAAGGAAAACCTAAGCAGGACTTTTACTTTGTCAATCCAGTTTTTCCACCTCTGACTGTAGATGATGATATGTTCAAACTCTTTGCAATTTTACACTGTCGAACTCCTTTCTGATATTGTTCCACTATTTGTCGGTGCAGAATTAGGGGGATTGGTGATCCTCTTCCCATCTTTACTTCTGAGAGCCGCTGCCACTCCAAGATGCTCTTTTTATACCCAGTCATGTTAATGACCTATTGCCAATTGACCTAATGAGTTGCAATTTGATTCTCCAGCTGTTCCTTTTTTGTACCTTTAACTTTCCCAGCCTCTTATTGCCCCTGTCCCAACTTTTTTGAGATGTGTTGCTGTCATGAAATTTCAAATGAGCCAATATTTGGCATGAAATTTCAAAATGTCTCACTTTCGACATTTGATATGTTGTCTATGTTCTATTGTGAATACAATGTCAGTTTTTGAGATTTGTAAATTATTGCATTCTGTTTTTATTTACAATTTGTATTTTGTCCCAACTTTTTTGGAATCGGGGTTGTAGCTTGTTGTTGATTCTCACATCCCTGTTCTTGGCTTGCACGAGTGGAACCCAATGTGGTCTTCTGCTGTTGCATGCTGAGATGCTTTTCTGCTCACCACGGTGGTAAAGAGTTGCTATGAGTTACTATATCCTTCCTGGCAAAAAAGCTCAAACCAATCTGGCCATTTTCCTCTGACCTCTCTTATCAACAAGGTGTTTGTTTCTACCCACAGAACTGTTGCTCACTCAGTCTATGTTTTTTGCACCATTCTGTCTGTGTAAACTCTAGAGACTGTTGTGTGTGAAAACCCCAGGAGATCAGCAGTTTCTGAAATATTCAAACCAGTCCATCTGGCCCAAACCAACACCCATACCACAGTGAAAGAAAGTCACACTTTGAGATCTCAATTTTTCCCATTCTGATGTTTGAAGTGAACATTAAGTAACTGAAGCTCTTGATTTGTATCTGCATGATTTGATGCATTGTGCTGCTGTCAAGGGATTGGCTGATTAGAGAACTGCATCAAACAGCAGGTGGATGTATGGGTGTACCTAATCAGGTGGCCAGTGTGTATATACGTAGATTCATGCAGAACTCCACATTGAATGCCCATGCACTTGTTCAATGATAACAAAAGTATTCGTAAGGTGCCCAAGAGACCACAACACTACAAATGTTTCAACAATGATTTCAACCATTTTGGTGTAAGCTAGCTGGTCTAACTACATACTTGCACAGAAACATTTTAGGTAAGGAATAAAATGCTTGTGGACGTGCTGTTAAAGGAAAATAATCAACAACGGGGTGAAGTGATGCGACCCAACACAAAGTTGAGTTACTTTTATGACTGTAATTTTTTAAAGCATGATACATCATAATTTTTATCCATCCATTATCTGTAACCGCTTATCCTGTGCAGGGTCGCAGGCAAGCTGGAGCCTTTCCCAGCTTACTATGGGCAAGAGGCGGGGTACACCCTGGACAAGGGGCAAAGTCATCGCAGGGCTGACACATAGAGACACACAACCATTCACACTCACAGTCAATTTAGAGCCACCAATTAACCTAACCTGCATGTCTTTGGACTATGGGGGAAACCCATGCAGACACGGGGAGAACATGTAAACTCCACACAGAAAGGCCCCCGTTGGCCGCTGGGCTCGAACCCAGAACCTTCTTGCTGTGAGGCGACAGTGCTAACCACTACACCAATGTGCCACCCAACTTTTATCCAGTTATAGTTATTTGTAATAACTTCTCTTTTTCTCTCTCTCTAAAAAAATACATAGCTTATGTTACTGACAAACTAGAAAGCATAAAGCCTTTACCATTTCTGAAAACCTACTGACTATTACAAAGCACTGACACTGGAGACTCCTTCCATAAATGTTATCTGTTTCAAGAAAACTTCACAGTTTCAATTGCTACATGTTAGATGTTAAATAAACCTGTCCATGGTATGTAGGGATTAGTAAGCTGCAAAAAGAGTTAATAATGTAGATTTACCAAAATAACTAACATCCATCCATAACCGCTTACCCTGTGCAGGGTCATGGGCAAGCTGGAGCCTATCCCAGCTGACTATCGTCGAGAGGCGGGGTACACCCTAGACAAGTCGCCAGATCATCACAGGGCTGACACATACAGACAAACAACTATTCACACTCACATTCATACCTATGGTCAATTTAGAGCCACCAATTAACCTAACCTACATGTCTTTGGACTGGGAAACCGGAGCACCCGGAGGAAACCCACGCAGACACGGGGAGAACATGCAAACTCTACACAGAAAGGCCCCCGTCAGCCACTGGGTTTGAACCCAGAACCTTCTTGCTGTGAGGCGACAGTGCTAACCACTACACCACCCTCAAAATAACTAACAGCAAAGACATTTCTAGTTAGGCATTTACCTAGCAGGCTTAATGGCATGTTAAGTAATTTAAGGCTAGCGATCTTTGCTAATCCTTCACTGGCTGCCTATTTGTAACGCATTCCTTACTTACAGCTACCAACAATGGAATATTTGCACCATAAGAATTACAAAATGTAGCTTCTTCCTTAGAAGGACTCACAAAATGGACAACGTATTGTATTTTGGAGTGACTAGCTAGCTTTGGTGCTACTTTCTAATTGTATTTATACAGAGATGTCACCTTTTTTTTACATTACTGTGTTTTGTTGTACTTGGTCTCGTCAAAACTGTGTTGTGGATTCTAGTTTATTGCTGTCTCTCAGCCACTGTACCAAACAAATGCACTATTGTCACTATAGTTTTCTTCCTCATTGCTCATCAAAATGAACTGGATGAGCACACACCTGCCTCCCAAAATGATTTAGACACAGGCTCAAGACGCAACACAGTATTCCAAGTCATGATTTAAAATCCTGTCTTAGTAGTTCATCTTTATAAATTTTTAGACAAAATATGTGTGCTCTTCAGTCTGAAGAATTATTGTGTACTGTAATTGTACCTGTTTCAGGTTCAACACAATAAACCAAATAACAGACAGCTCTTTTGCTGGTATGCGAAAGCTTGAACTCCTCATGATGCATGGGAATAATATTCATAACATTCCTAATGGAGCATTTCATGACCTAATATCTCTTCAGGTGAGTGGAGTATAACAAGTTATCTTTATTTTATCTGGACAAAATCATAGTTTCCAAAATGTTGCATTTGGGTTTTTTTTCTTGCTGTATATCCTCCCAGATGATGAAGATGAGCTACAACAAGCTGAAGGTCATTACCAGACACACATTTCAAGGTCTCTGGAATTTAGCCAGGCTACATCTAGATCATAACCATCTGGAGTTCATACATCCGGATGCATTTCAAGGCCTCACCTCTCTCCGTCTCCTTCAGCTGGAAGGCAACCGTCTGCAGCAGCTCCATCCAGCCACCTTCGCAACTTTCTCTGTACTCGGCTACTTCCCCATGTCCACTCTGAAGCACCTGCACCTGTCTGAGAATGGACTTACAACACTATCGCAAAAGATGTTAGTGACTATGCCTCAACTGGAGAACTTGTTCTTGCATGAGAACCCCTGGACCTGTGATTGTAAGATGAAATGGTTCAAAGAGTGGAGCTCAAATGCACCAGGTCAGCATCATGTTTTCTAGAAGTTATATTGCAGAACAGTGGTGCAATGGATAGTACCCTTACAGCAAAGGGGTTTGATCATGAGCTCAGGTTATTATCTTTGTGTAAGTTTTGCATGTTCTCATCATGTCCATATGAGTTTCCTTTGAGTTTTCTGGTTTCCTCATATCTTAGACAAGACCAAGAAGCCTTTATTTATCACACGTACACTCAAGCACAGACTTAAGCACACGTGAAATTCCTCCTCTGAATTTAACGTATCTGAAGCAGCGCACACACACAAGTGAGTAAGAAGCACACACACACACATATCCAGAGCAGTGGACAGCTATGCTACTGGGGGTTAGCTGCCTTGTTCAAGGGCACTTCAGCCCAAACTGCATGTCTTTGAATCGTGGGGGAAACCAGAGCACCCAGAGGAAACCCATGCAGACACAGGGAGAACATGCAAACTCCACACAGAAAGGCCCTCGTCAGCCGCTGGGCTCGAACCCAGGACTTTCTTGCTGTGAGGTGACAGTGTTAACCACTACACCACCGTGTCACCCTGTTTCAAGTTTCATGATGGGGAAAAGGGTTAGTATGATCATCATGACATGTCCCATAGCCAGCAAGGGCCATAAGGGCACCACCAATGACACTTTAACAGTCTATGGTTGGTGTGTCTAGAGCATTTTAAACTTGGTAGAACCCATCCCTCTCCAAGCTTGATCAATGGACAATTTAGAGTAGCCAGTTAACCTAACTGCATGTCTTTGGACTGTGGGGGAAACCGGAGCACCCCCATGCAGACACGGAGAGAACATGCCAACTCCACACAGAAAGGCCCCCGTTGGCCACTGGGCTCAAACCCAGAACCTTTTTGCTGTGAGGCAACAGTGCTAACCACTACACCACCATGCCACCCTAAGTGAATGTGGGTGTGCATGGTGATCTATGATGTATACCCACTTGTGCCCAGTGTTCCCAGGATAGGCTCAAGCTCCATAGCAATGCTAACCAGGATAAAGCAAATAAAGAGGGAATAGACCTCCTCAGACTCAAGATCAGGTTAATTGAAATGGGTAAATGCAAATCCAAAATGGCAGTCAGTGCTAATAAAATCCTCCTTGCTAAAATGTGCCAAATGAAATGGGTAAATGCAAATCCAAAATGGCAGTCAGTGCTAATAAAATCCTCCTTGCTAAAATGTGCCAAACACGCTTTTTGCCAAATTAGATAGATTGGAATCTTTTCCTTTATCTCTTTTCATTCTTGTAATCCAAATGTAAAAGAAATACAAACTTAACTGGCTCAGCAAGACCAAGGTTTCAATGCTACAGTGCACACAACTACCATCCATTATCTGTAGCCGCTTATCCTGTGTAGGGTCGCAGGCAAGCTGGAGCCTATCCCAGCTGACTATGGGTGAGAGGCAGGGTACACCCTGGATAAGTCGCCAGGTCCTCGCAGGGCTGACATATAGACACAAACAACCATTCACACTCACATTCACACCTACAGTCAATTTAGAGCCACCAGTTAACCTAACCTGCATGTCTTTGGACTGTGAGGGAAACCAGAGCACCCAGAGGAAACCCACGCGGACACAGAGAGAACATGCAAACTCCGCACAGAAAGGCCCTTGTCGGCCACTGGGCTCGAACCCAGGACCTTCTTGCTGTGAGGTGACAGTGCTAACCACTACACCACTCTGCTGCCCTCACACAACTACCAAACAGTCTTTTATCACTTGAAGTCTTTTATCACTTGAAAAAGAATGAAATGATAGAATACTATCAGTTGGATTGTTATTGCAGCCATAAGCTGTGCAATTATGTACCATTTTGAGCTATATCTCAGACTTTGTAGTTCATGAATAATAGACAGATAATCCATACAAACATATGAGGCATGTAGGTGTTTGTTTATCCATTTCAAATCACATGACCACAGCACTTCAATGGAGCCAAGGAGGTCTATTAATGAAAGTGCTAGCTGTTGATATAGTAGTTACAGCAGGAAAATATTTTTTGATCAACTGTAACATATATGTAGTATAATATCAGTGCTTACAGCCCTTGAAGATAGTTTAAAAAGAGTGGGAAATGCTGACAATTACAAGTTTTATGTTGCTGATATTGTCTGATGTTTGATTTTTTTTAATGAGACTAATTAATTAACATCATCAGTTAACATTAACATTAGTGCCTTTCGCAAATTACCATAGATTTACTTTTTCACTTATTAATCCATGAACTCTTTTCTCATCAGATGTACTCAAATGCAAGAAAGACAGAGCTTTCCCTGGAGGACAACTATGCCCTGTGTGTTTCTCTCCAAGACAACTAAAGCAAAAAGATCTTCGGGAGCTAGACAACCCAAAATGCACTAGTCCTGTCATTAGTGCCCCTCACAGGACCTCTGCCCTAGACACAGAGAGTGAACTCATGACCTTAGATGACTTCATTCAACCCCTTGGGAATGTTTCACTTGGCTTGTCAGATGAACATGGAAACCAAGTAGATCTATATTGTCATGTTAATGAACCAACCAAGTCAACCAGAATGAACTGGAACCATGTTAACTCATTTCAAATTAAAACAAATGTCACCCTGACATTAGATCTGGAATGCCCAATTGACAGGGGCACTTACGAAAAGCTATGGAGACTTGTTGCGTATTATAGTGATGTACCTGCTCACCTGAAAAGGGAGATTATGTTAAGCAAAGAACCTCATATTAGTTACAGGTATCGCCAGGATGCAGAATTGGATGCTGTTTACTTCACTGGCGTCAAAGTCAATATGGTGGCAGAACCTGCATGGATAATGCAGTCAACAATGAACTTACGATTAAATAGACCTCTATCCACAAGTAAAAAAGTTAGACTCATTTTCAGCACCCATCTAACACAGCTGGTAGAGGCAGAGGAAGAGAGGCAAAAGAGGAGACAGTGGGTTTTGATAGAGTATAGAAACTGCACCAAGATATCTCAGGTTGCTGTGGTGGACAACCCAATTCAGATGCACTGCGATGTGCACAGCTCAGGGAAACCAGTAATAAAGTGGATGTTGCCCGATGGGTCTAAAGTTGAGGCCCCATATCAAAGCAGCGATAACAGGATTACAGTGTCTCCATCTGGCTTGTTGGTGATAACAGCTGTGGATCACTCGGACTCAGGTGTTTATTACTGTATCGCAATAGTGGGTGGTGATATAAGTATTCTTCCCTTTCGTCTGACAGTAGAGGACTCTTCCACTCCAGCTCCTGGAAGTGAGGGTATGGCTGAACCTATGGCAGGAGTTGCTGGTGGGCCTGTTTCTCTTCCCTGTGTAGCCCTGGGTTCTCCTGATCCAGATATAAATTGGATCCTGCCAGACAACACTATTGTAAACACATGGTCAAATTTATCCAGGATGTTTGTGGCCTCAAATGGAACTTTAATCATTCGCAACAGCCAACTCTCAGACAATGGTTATTATAAATGCGTGGCAGAAACTCAACATGGTGTGGACTCACTAGCCACAAAAGTAACTCTGACGAGGCCCTCTGGAGGACATCCTATAAGGAAATATTCCAGTAGACCTCAGCCTGCAGAAGGAGTCTCAACCAAAATAAAAGCTCCAATAAACAATTATGTGGAGGCATCTGGGGATAATGAAAATGAAGGGCCTGAAGCAAAAGCTTTTGAACGAGTGAATACCACTTATAAAAGGAGGATTCCAAATGCTCCTGTACGGGGTGGACACCCAATCAGAAAAGTGTGGAGACGTCCTCCCCTGCCAAGAAGACGAATCATCTCTATGGGAGCTGACAGGAGTAAGCCGACAGAAACAAGGAGAAGAATCAATGTGTCAAATGGCCAAATAGATCCAGAGCACTGGGCTAACATTCTGGCAAAAGTCCGTAGTGGTGGTGATAATGCAAAAACAACTACAACTGTAAGTTCTGTTCTGACAAGCACAAATAGACTGCATCAGTTTGACACTGCTGTCACTAAGCAATCGGGATCTATTAAGAGAATGGAGGAATCAATACCGGATAGTAGTACAACCAGAGCAACGCTACAAGAAACATCATACGCAGTCACAGCATCAGAGACATCCATGCAAACCACTGAAGTCAGCCTAGATATAAAACCACTGGATGCTGAAGATCAAATACACATAACCTATCAAATCGCTGCTCCAGAAGTCATCCAAGATTCAGACTTGATTGATGTTGTATATAGCACAATTGGTCCACAGCCTACTACTCTTTTGGTGATAGATCCAGATATTACCAAGTGGGATGACGTGAGCACTGTTGAGAGCACGACTCCATATGGAACTCTTTTTCAACAAAACCAAAGCCACACGCTGGGAGGCAAAAAAACTGAAGCAATTCCCAAGGCTAGAGGTGATGTTGATGACAATGTTGGTGATAATGAAGATAGCATTTTAAAAAGACATGGGATTGAGGTTTATCAAGGAAAGTCTGACCACAGTCCAATGTCAACCACATCTACAGCTTTTGAAGAAGAAAGCACAAAGAATGATTATGCTACTCCTCATTTATTTTCCGACACTGCAAAAACTGCATCACAAGAGAAAAATAACAGTTCGCAAATTCCACCATTGACCACTATGGCACCAGGCTCTCAATCCAATTTGGAACATGACAAAGGAACACATACTACCTCAGTTAATCTTAAGCCTCCCTCGCATGCTAGGGCATCATCCAAATCAAGACGTAAGAATAATGGCAGACGAAGAAAGCTTAACAGAATTAGAACAAAACCAAAACTGTCCAAATCTGCATACTTTATAAATATCACTTCAAAGCCAACTACTTTAGCCATGGGTTCTGAGATCATCAAAATGACTGCCACATCTGAGTCAAAAATAGCAACATTTACAGCGGCTATTAGCATTGGAACCAAAATGGATACCACTGTTCCATTTACTGATAACCAAGGAATGTCACTTAGTGAAACAGTTCATGAAAAGTGGACAGATCCTTCATTGGACATCAAGAACATCATGTCCCCTGATACCTCTGTCAATGAGAAAGTGTCAGAAGTGGAGCATCTACCACTGTTCTATGCCACACCAGATAATATATCCCTAAACACTACAGTGTTTCCAGGGTCTTCATCAACATCCATAGGTTTTATAGGACAATCAACCATACATACAGAAACCACTTCTACACCATCTTCTCTAATTCAAAACACTCCATCTACTGACCATGAGACAATTATAACCCTCCGTCCCCTGATGAGAATGCATTTTGAAGAGGCACCAAGTGAAAGCACTACAGGGCAGCCCAGCTCAGGAATAAAGTCTGAAACATCCCCTGAGAGTCCTCAAGCACAATCAGAAACAATACCAGATGCAGGTCTTGACAAAGCAGAAAATCAATATCAGCTCTCATTTAAAACTTTTTCCTCATCTACAGTGAAAACCCAGCATGATAACATTGCAAGCCATGACTCAGAAATCCCTAGCGGTTCAACAAAAACAAACATCTATGAGCGGGCTCCTGAGAATTCTCAGGTTACAACAGACAGGCCCATAACATCTCAAAATGCTCAACAATCTGGTATGGCCATGACAACAAAACTAAACAGTGCTTCATCTAATGGAAAACAAGAAACAGCACCAGGTAGAAAGGCTGAAATAGCAAAAGAAAATACTGTACCTCTGATGGAAGATCAAAAGTACAGTAACCCTTTCACCACCCTGAAAACAACAATCACAATTCCTGCTACGACCCAAACACCAACACCACCAAAAACATCGTCAACAACAACAATGCCTCAAACAACACCAAAGAGATGGAGACCCACTGTAATCTATCCACATACATCTTTCCAGAATATACCTTCAATTTGGGGCAGGTCAGGTATACCTGACAGTCCAAACCATATTCCTGACAGACACAGTGAAAGAATTTTAAACCCAGAACAGGATATCAGGTCACCTAATAGGAACAGGCCAACAGTATTTCATTCAACAAGTCTATCAGAACATAATAAACCAGATGTGACAGATGTTGAATTAAGCACCAAAAAGCCAAAACCACAAACCACACTTCAAGTTCCTACAACCACCCCTGAAGTCCTAGTTCTCCCTCCGAGACACACCCTTCCTGTGAACCCAAATGGTAGTTCCTCCTTTGTTCACCATCCTACATCCACCTACAGTGGTCATCATTCTCAGCAAAAGCCAGGTATCCCTGCTAAAAGAGAACGGCCTAAGATTGCCAGCCCCAATGTTAGTACAGTGACTGTACAGGCTGAATCTGATGCCCATCTGCCCTGTGTGGCTGTTGGAGAGCCTAGACCCTTCCTCTCCTGGACTAAGATCTCAACAGGTACACACACCTACATTAAATATTTCAAGATATTACTTTTTATTCTATCCACATTCACTGGATATGAGCAATCACATGCTCTGATTGGCTACTCTGCTACTAGGATGTCAGCTCATATACCATGAGTAGAGAAAAACAAAATGCCGGAGTGTGTTGCTGAACCAACTGAGGATGAAATAAAAACTACTTGAAAACAAAACCCCAAAAATTATCAACTATTTAAAAGAAACAGAAATAGCTAAAAGAATATCGGGGGGGTTGTTTTTTTTGGGGTGGGGGTTATTTGTTTGTTTTTCCCCCATTATCTCCTGTTCCACACTCCAGCCCAGTCAGTGGTGGTAATGCACCTTTAAGTTGGTTTGCCAACTGCCAAAAATCCCTAAAGAAGAAGAAAGCCAGGTACTGTATGGCAGTAGGATTTTTCATTCTGGGTCCAGGGACCCACATGATTGGCCAAATTGGGGTCCCTGGCATTTTTTGTGAATCCCAAATATTTTGTGTGATGTCAGTGCAAGGTGACCACGATGCTGAACTTTTCATTCTGTTGACTTTTGCTTTGTTTCTTAAACAACATAATCTAACAGATTTGCCAAGGCAATTGGGAAAAATTCTTGAAGTAGGAGCCCTGCATCCTGGGATGCATTAAAATTCTGAACATGCATTTTTGGCATTTTTGTGCTTAAAAATGCATGATTTCTGCATTAACGCAATCCCTGCCCCCCCCCCCCCAAAAAAAAAAAAAAGCAACAAAATATGGAACAGAAGTACTGAATGTATCTCTTTTATTTTTCAAGAATTATTATTATCGCATTTTTCACAAATTGCTACTGTCATTTCACCGGTTTCTTTACATTCTAAGCAGAAATTATTTTGTTGGACGGTTTGTATAAAGTTTTTATTTATCGAATTTGCAAAAAATAAAAATAAAAATGCTCTGTTTCTCAAAATCCAGTGAATGTGGATAGAATAAAACAGTTATTCCACTCAATCTCGTCATACATGGCTTATAGCCGACTTGGCGCTACGCACCTTGTTGCCTATCAGCTCATGTACGGTATGACTTGATTTTGTGGAATAACTGTTAATTATAAGATGATCATATCAAATCTTATTATAAAAAAGAAATCACACAGATCATAGTGACTCTGTAAATGGGGATACAGTAATTTGGCTTTTGTTTGTTAAGTGTGCTTGCACTTAACGCATATTAATTTAAAACAGTTAAACAAACCATTTTGCATTGAGAGATATTGATTTATGGCAAACAATTTTTTTTTGAAATCCCACAGTTACCACATTCTAGCTAAACTGAATATGACATAATTTCCCTATTGGCGACCTCTTTGTAGGCCTCATCATCTGGAAGGAATGTCTTCAGTGGTTTATTTTGAAAACAGGGAATTATTTGTTTCTGTCAAAAAGACCTTTATGTTCAGTTTTCAACAGCATGAATTTAAGCTGTGAATACAATGAGGTACAATTTCCAAAAGAAGGATCTGTCAGTAATTGTTAATGCATATAGATTTATATTTATATTTAAGTTGTACAAAAACACCTTAAAATCTAAAGAGCTATTAATTACCTCTAAATACTTGCAAATACTTGCAGTATACTTGCATACTTACTGGCTTATAAAATGTTAAGGTAATATGGAATCCGTGCCATATACTGGTTTATTATATGTTTCCAAGAATAATCTTTTTCCATTCTAACATTGTTAAATCAAAGGCATGGATATTAAATTGACAGGTAAATCTTATTGGTCTTATAGCTCAGAGATCTTATTTTATAGCCACTAACTGGCCAACTGGTCAATATCTGGTATCATTGTTACTGTGACTCAATAACTGGACACATAATCCTTCAGTTTATTATTAGAACCAATATGCAATCTCCTAATCAATGCCATTGTATCCCTCTGTAGGAGCCAGCATTTCTCAGAACACTAAGATTCAGCGATTTGAAGTCCACCCTAATGGCACCCTCACAATCCGCAATGTCCTTCCTTTAGATCGGGGACAGTACCTCTGCAGAGTCCAGAACCAGTATGGACAAGACAAATTGGTGGTCACACTGATAGTCTTAGCTGAACACCCCAGGGTGTTCCAGCCACGCTATCAAGAAATAACTAAAAATCTGGGAGATACTATTGATTTGGAGTGTCGTTCCCAAGGAAACCCTCATCCTCGCACTACGTGGGTGCTCCCTAATAGGGTGATAGTATATAAGGAGGCTTCTTCCCTTGGTACACATGAACATCGAGTTTCAGTTTTAGCCAATGGCACACTCCGGATTAAGTCTGCTACATACACAGATCGTGGGGTTTATAAGTGCATTGCTAGCAATGCGGCTGGTGCAGACACTATATCTGTCCGTCTTACAGTTGCTGCTTTATCTCCAGTGATCCAACAACTGAAGAATGAGAATATTACTCTCCTAGAAGGCAGCACTGTCTACCTGAACTGCAGTGCCAGAGGTGCTCCGCCCCCTACAATAAGCTGGTCTATGCCAAATGGTGTGCAGCTTCGTTCTACAGAATTTGTTAGTGGCCTCAACCTGTTTGTTTTCAACAATGGGACCCTGTACATTCGTGGGTTGGGCCTGGAAAATGCAGGGAAATATGAATGCACAGCTACTAATACAGTTGGGATTTCATCCAGAGCTGTTAGTTTAACGGTGAAAAAATCTATCGCATCAGCCAGAGCCAGGATTACTTCCTCATCTCCTCAGAAAACAGATGTCATCTATGGGGGAAAGCTGCAACTGGACTGTGTTGCATCAGGAGATCCAGAGCCCAGGGTCATCTGGAGGACTCCATCCAAAAAGCTTGTGGATAATCATTATAGGTAATGAAAACATTAATTTATTTATTTATTCACATAAACACATACATACCTCCCATATACAGACATTCAGAATCTCTAGTGTCTTTTGGTAGACTTGTCTATCCAAAATCAAATCTGGTACAAATTGATCAACACGTATATCATCTACCTACTTTTGCCTAATGAATAGTAAAAAAAGCTCTTGGGTCCCTGGTTTGATCTTGAGCTTGTGTTATTGTCTGTGCATGGTTTGAATGTTACTGGTTATTTGGTTTCCTCTTACCTCTCAAAAACCCAAATGTACATTAGCTATGCTAAATTACCTGTAGGTGTGAATGAGTGAATGAATCATGCACTGCAATGGACTGGTGTCCCAGCCAGGGTGTATTTGCACCTCATACCCAACATTCCTTAAACAGGCTCTGGATCCACTACAACCCTGACCAGGATAAGTGCTTAATGAAGATGCATGCTGAATGGATAGACTAAATAAGTCTACCTAATAAGCTGGTGAATCAATGTAGTACAGAGCATACAAAGTACTGCAGGTTATTTCACATTGTTTACCCACTTACTCAAATTATGCCTTCAAATTTGTTTGTTTTCCAGTTATGACCCACGGATCAAGGTGTTTGCCAACGGGTCACTGTCTATCCACTTTGTAACAGAGAAAGATGAGGGTGACTATCTTTGTGCTGCACATAACAAAATGGGAGATGATTATGCATCCCTGAAGGTCAGTATCTTGACAAAGCCAGCCAAGATTGAGCAGAAGACACAGATCAACCAGAAGGTGATGTACGGGGGTGACCTGAAAGTTGACTGTGTTGCATCCGGCCTACCAAACCCAAAGATCCAGTGGGCTCTGCCTGATGGCACTATGGTTAACAACATTATGAAATCTGACAGCAGCAGTGGTGGTCCAAGTAGTAGATATATGGTTTTTGACAATGGAACCTTATTCTTTAATGATGTGGGGATGCACGAGGAAGGCGATTACACTTGTTATGCTGAGAACCAGATTGGCAAGGATGAGATGAAAGTACATGTTAAGGTGGTGGCTGATATACCTGTGATCAGAAACAAGACCTTTGAGGTAATCAGGGTCATGTATGGAGATTCAGCCTCACTGAAGTGTACTGCCAAAGGAGAACCTAACCCTCACATACTGTGGTTCTCTCCAACAAACAGAGTGATTCCTTCTGCCTCAGACAAGTATTTGATCCATAATGATGGGACGCTGGTCATTCAGAAAGTGCAGCGCTTTGATGGTGGGAACTACACATGTCTAGCCAGGAACAGTGCAGGGCAAGATCGTAAAGTGACCAGGCTGGAAATCTTGGTGTCACCTCCTGGTATCAATGGACTAAGAGGCTCCACAAACTCTTTGAAAGTATCTGCAATGAAGAATCAAAGGAAACTGATCCACTGTCAGGCTTCTGGTACTCCTGTTCCTCGTGTGCTATGGGTTGTCCCAGACAATGTTATTCTGCCAGCACCATACTATGGAAGCCGGATGACAGTCCATCGAAATGGCACTCTTGATATTCATTCATTAAGGGTAACCGACACAAATAAATTAACCTGTATTGCTCGTAACGAAGGTGGGGAAGCAAGACTCATAGTACAACTTGATGTGATGGACATTATAGAGAAACCAAGGCTCAAGAGTCCTAAAACAGAATCTATCACTCTAACTGTTGGCAGGACAATGATGCTAAATTGTTCTTTTGAAGCTTCCCCAGTGCCACAATTGACCTGGGTTCTTCCTAGTGGTTCTCCACTAATGAGTGGCTCCCAATTTAACAAGTTCTTCCACAGGTCTGATGGGACTTTGGTAATTACTAATCCAGCTGTGTCAGAGGCAGGAACGTATCGATGTTTGGGGCGCAATGCTGGCGGACTGGTTGAGAGAACTGTGGTGCTGACTCCAGGACGGAAGCCAGAGATTAATAACAGGTACAACTCACCTGTTAGTGTCATAAATGGTGAAAACCTGCAGTTGCACTGTCTGTCTACTAGTGACCCTGTCCGGATTACATGGACTTTGCCAAGTGGAGTTGTTCTAAACCGACCTCAACGGGCAGGTCGCTATACTGTTCTACCAAATGGTACTCTTTCCATCCAGCAGGCTTCTGTGTACGACAGGGGCTCTTACACCTGCCGTGCCGCAAATGAATATGGAAGCTCCTTGCTAACAATCCCAGTAGCCATAATTGCATACTCACCACGAATCACCAGTGGCCCACCTCATACTACCTATGCTAGAAGAGGAGTTGCTGTTCAACTGAACTGTATAGCTACTGGTATCCCCAAGGCAGAAGTGGCATGGGAGACTCCAGACAGAACAAGATTAATTGTCAGCACTCAGCCACGTCTGTTTGGAAACAAGTATATACACCCTCAGGGCTTCCTTATAATCCAGAACCCCATGCCAACAGACACAGGTTTCTACAGATGCACAGCTAGAAATGTGATTGGGGTTGATTCAAAGGGTACATACCTTCATGTGTACTGAGAAGCAATAAATTCAGAACATGCCCAAAGATCTGCGAGGTTCAACTAATCCATAGATTTATTTCTAGCTATTTTTCAATGTCAACATGACTTGCTATCATTCTAGGACATGTTCTACTGTGTTTTTGGAATCCATATCATTACTTTGCCAGTCAGTTTTTCTATTATGTCTGTTAGTGCAAACATCTAGGGAGTTATGCTTCTTATGTCATTCATACCTAATACCTAGTAACTACTAATCTGACAATTCAGTGTAAAGTTTTTTTTTTTTCATGTAAATACCTGGGTTTTGGTGTTTGTTCATTTGGTTGGTTAGTTGGTTGGTCGTTTTGTTTGTTTGTTTGTTTGTTTGTTTGTTTGTTTTGTTTTGTTTTTTTTACTGTTGCAGCCAGGGACAATTTATGGCAAACTGTATATATGAGGCCGAATTTTTTATTTGATCTTGAAAAATAATCTGACCATATTACTGACGTCTTTAAGATGGAAATCACATGAATCATTCAGGGATATTAAACCATACAGGAACAGTAACTAATGTTTGTAATTCTGAATGGGTGAAGGAAAACTGTTTAAAGGAATGTTCTCTTGCGATTGAACACATTAACCTTTCCTGTTCCCAAACACTCAAACTTATAAAGGTATGCATTTTTTTGGCAATTTTATGTACATATTTGGAGGACACATTGTTGACATTGGACTGATTGGGAGAACTTTCAAACTCTTACCCTGGACAGTAATATGCCCCAAGTTAACTAAAACAGCTAACTCTTCATTTAGACTTGGTTGCGGTTAATGGCTTAGATGTGTAGCCAAACAGAACAGAATACAAATGAGTAACTTGGAACGTTCCTCACTTATAGTATTTTATATATAAGAATATTCTGTAGAGTTTCCTATTCAGTTTATAGACAGAAACCCTTTCAGAAGTGAACATTGTCTAAACTTGTGTACTGCATCCCAGTTGTGTAGGATTATGTATGTGTACTTGTACTGTCTGCAACTTTGTAGACCTGATCAAAAAAGGCACATGTATTTTTTTTTCCATGATGTTGCTTTAACTTATTTGTTTTTTAAAGACTTGTATTGAGATTTTTATTTTATTTTGGATATCTGTAATAAAGACCCATTTAAACAACCTATTGAAAAAGTTTACTTGAAACCAACCTACTATCTACGGTACAAACCATGAGCTTTGAAGACATCGCAAACTGACAGTTCCACAAGATAATTCTGTAATTAAGATGTGGAATGTAACAAAGTACAATAACTTAAGTCTGGTGTTTAAGTGAATGTAGTCGTCCTTGAAGTTTCTTTCAGCTAATTATTTTGATGTTTACTTAATTTCAAAATGAAAAATCTCTAATTTTATTTATCTTTATTACATATTACATATAAGTTTAGACACACCAACTCATTCAATGGTTTTACTTTATTTTTATTAATAAAAAGACATGTCTTCATGTCTTAAACTACTGATGGATGTCGTTTCTCTTTACTTAGTTGAGTGGTTGTTGACATAATATGGATCACTACTGTTGTGGAAGAGGGCTATTTACTGGATTTGTATTATATACTATTTACTGTTTGATTTCAAACTCATTAAGAAGACAAGAAACTCGTCCATTAATTAACTTTTGATGAGGCACACCTGTTAAGTGAAAAGCATTCCAGGTGACTGCCTCATGAAGCTGGTTAAGATAATGCCAATAGTGTGTAAAGCGTCATCAAGGTAAGCGGTGGATACTTTGAAGAATCAAAAATATGAAACATGTTTTGTTTTTTTAACACTTTTTTGTTTACCACATAATTCCATGCAGGTTCAATAAGTTATTTCATAGTTTTTATGTCTTCAGTATTGTTCTACAATGTAGAAATACAAGAACAACAACAAAAAAAAAACACTATGAATGAGTAGAGTAGGGGTATACAAACTTTTGACTGGTACCGTGAATGAGAATGAGACCTGATACCCATCATTGTAACCAAGCTGTCACTACAAATACACTTTGCATTTAGGAATTCATCAGCTGTTAGCATTCAGCTATAATTGTAGGTATAATGATACCTACAATTACAATAACTAGCTGAATGCTAATAGCTGATGATAGATTAGGAATAAAACTGTTGTTGGTTAGTATTAGATCATGTTTTCCAAAGTTTCTTAGTTTCTTGGTCAAAGCGGCACTAAGTTACTCATCTCATCTCATTATCTGTAGCCGTTTTATCCTGTTCTACAGGGTCGCAGGCAAGCTGGAGCCTATCCCAGCTGACTACGGGCGAAAGGCGGGGTACACCCTGGACAAGTCGCCAGGTCATCACAGGGCTGACACATAGACACAGACAACCATTCACACTCACATTCACACCTACGGTCAATTTAGAGTCACCAGTTAACCTAACCTGCATGTCTTTGGACAGTGGGGGAAACCGGAGCACCCGGAGGAAACCCACGCAGACACGGGGAGAACATGCAAACTCCGCACAGAAAGGCCCTCGCCGGCCACGGGGCTCAAACCCGGACCTTCTTGCTGTGAGGCGACAGCGCTAACCACTACACCACCGTGCTGCCCGCACTAAGTTACTATCAGTAACTAAAATCAGTGTGTGTGATTTGAGACTTTTTTTTTTTACTTTCATATGGTAAGTGCATTTGTGTGATAAATCTGAAGCTCTACTTTAAATTTACTGGACTATTTATTCAGATGAGTAATTTCACTTTTATTTGAGTAAAAAATGATGGTAATTTTTACCACCTTTGATGTAATTTCAAATTGGTCTAATATGCAAGTATGAACACAAGGAAGGGAACATAAACACCATCTTATCAAACTAGGAGTTTTCCTCCCTATACAGTATGTGGTCTGTTGTTTAAACAAGACAATATACACCATATGGCCAAAAGTTTGTGAACACCTGACCATTACTCCCATGTGTGGTTTTCCTTCAAACTATTGTCACAATGTTGGAAGCACACAATTGTCGAGAATGTCTTTGTATACCGTAGAATTACAATTTCCCTTTACTGGAATTAAGGGTCCCAAACCTGTTCCAGCATGACAATGCTCCTGTGCAACACACAAGCTCCATGAAGACATAGTTTGCCAAGTTTGGTGTGGAAAAAGTCAAGTGACCTGCAGAGAGCTGTGACCACAACCTCACCGAACACCTTTTAGATTAACTGGAATGTTGACTGCACTCCAGGCCTCCTCACCCAACATTATATAACCTCACTTTTGCTCTTGTGGCTGAATGGGGAAAATCGCTACAGTTACAAAGAGGGATTAATTCTCCAATGAGATATTCAAAACACATGTATGAGTGTAACGGTCAGGTGTGTAAAGCATTTGGCTATATAATGCAGTTGCTGTGTGTTGTTAAATTGAGCTTTGCTCAAATGAATAGCGTGACTTAATTCCAATCCACATGAAGTGAATCCTTGTTCACTTCATCTTCCCCCTTCCCATGGCAATTCATGATGTGATGAGGAACAAACTTCTGGTTAATGGTGCTTTTAAAAGGTTGGTAATAATTTTCCCAATGACTTTTCCAAGAGTCAAAGCTGAAAAGCTTTAAAGTGAAAACTGTGAGCATCCAAAGGACTGTTGTTTTTTTTCCAAGTGGAGGCAGAAAATAAAAGTGAGGGCGAAAGGCTTTGTTTTTCCTGAACTGGTTTTGGCCCAAGACAATCAAGAGCTGGATCATTGGATCTTGGGCACACCTGGGAATTGACATGCCAGAACCGTGATGAAGCAGTCCTGAAATATTTATATCATAGTATTGATTGATTGATTGTAGTGTTTATTCGAATATGAATACCCATCTCATCTCATTATCTCTAGCCGCTTTATCCTGTTCTACAGGGTCGCAGGCAAGCTGGAGCCTATCCCAGCTGACTACGTGCGAAAGGCAGGGTACACCCTGGACAAGTCGCCAGGTCATCACAGGGCTGACACATAGACACAGACAACCATTCACACTCACATTCACACCTACGCTCAATTTAGAGTCACCAGTTAACCTAACCTGCATGTCTTTGGACTGTGGGGGAAACCGGAGCACCCGGAGGAAACCCACGCGGACACGGGGAGAACATGCAAACTCCACACAGAAAGGCCCTCGTCGGCCACGGGGCTCGAACCCGGACCTTCTTGCTGTGAGGCGACAGCACTAACCACTACACCACCGTGCCGCCCACATTTAAACATAATACATAGAAATACATATTTGAAAAGGAGTGAGAAGAAGTAAAACTTATAAACTCCCACCTCTTCTCCTTAAATAATGAATAATCATAACAAGCTTCCTTGTTACCTGTCTAGATGCTCATGCCTGATACTTATAGATAAATAAAATGTATTTCTGACTTTGTATTGAGAAAACCTAAATGTAATTTACATATATCCATACCCATATATACTGTACATACATACATACATACATACATACATGCAGGTCCAACTACATGTTCTGGAAGGCTATTCCATACCCGGACAGCAGTGTGGAGGAAGTTTCTGTCCAGGGTGCAAGTATTAGAGGCTGGGAGGTCCAGGGCATGATCTGGCATAGCTGTGCATGGGCGGGTGGTTCGCTGTCTAGGGTATGGCATGGGGAGCATATCCCGGAGATCCGTAGGACAGTGGTGGGTGTGCATTTTGAACAGGACTGTAGCAGCAGCAACCTGTCTTCTGTGGCCAAGGCTGGGGATGGAGAGTTTTGTGCTGGCAGTGTCCTGGTCCACTCCTATAATCTTTAGGACCTTCTTCTGGATGTTATCGAGTAGGCCAAGATGTGTTGGTGAGGCACTCATCCAGCTGAGTGAGGCATATTCCATGACGCTGCGTACCTGTAGCTTGTAGACAGTTGCTCGACTCTCCGTGGTGAGTTTACTGGCCACTCTCCTCAGCACTGCCAGTTTCTGACCTGACATACATATCTACATACATATACACATACATACATACATACATACATACATACATACATACCTACATACATATACCCATATAAAATATATCTATTATAAGCATACACCTTCACATACAGTACGCCCACACAACACACTCACACAGACACGAAAAGCAACAGAAAAGTGTTCTCATAACACTTAGTGCTACCCATCACCTCCCTCATCCCTGTACCTCTTGAAAATAGTGTCTTTGAACCTCATTTTAAACTGTTTCATGTTTGGACACTGCTTCAACTCCATGGTGAACCTGTTCCATAGTCTCACCCCGCTAACTGAAACACAAAAACTTTTCCTGTTTGTACAAAATAAAGTTAAATTAAAGTTAATTTTCCCCATTAAAGTATAACTCCCCTCATGGATACGGAATAATTTCTGTATATTTATTGGTAATAGATTACTTTTAGCTTTGAACATTATTTGAGCTGTTTGATAATCCATGATATCTGTAAATTGTAGTAATTTGGACTGTAGAAATAATGAGTTTGTGTGTTCCTGATAGCCAACGTTGTGAATAATGCTCTTTTTTTGAATGATGGTTAGTGGCCGTAGTGATGTTTTGTAGTTGTTGTCCCAAACTTCAGCACAGTACTGAAAGTATAGTGAGACTAGGGAACAGTAAAGAGTGTGGAGTGATTTCTGATCCAAAACCATTTTTGCCTTGTTTATTATTGCAATGCTTCTTGAGACTTTAGTTTGTACATGTTTGATATGTGATTTCCAATTAAGTCTGTCATCTATGGTTACCCCCAAAAATTTAATTTTGTGAACTCTTTCTACTTCAACTCCATCTATTTTTATTAGTACCTGTGTATTCAGTGTACAGTTACCAAATAACATTATTTTTGTCTTGCTCAGATTTAGTGATAACCTGTTTCCGTCGAACCATTTGTGTCATCAGCTATGGGGTGCCAAGTGTCACTGGGCCCATTTCGTGGACGAAATGCATTTCATCCATCACAGAATGCATTTCGTCCATCACAGAATGCATTTCGTCCCTAACCTAACCTGCATGTCTTTGGACTGTGGGGGAAACCTGAGCACCCGGAGGAAACCCACACGGACACGGGGAGAACATGCAAACTCCACACAGAAAGGCCCTCGCCAGCCACGGGGCTCGAACCCGGACCTTCTTGCTGTGAGGCGACAGCACTAACCACTACACCACCGTGCCGCCCCCATATGTACCTGAATCAGGGATTTTTCTTGCAAGGTCAGGTCCAACACTTACAATGAATTCATTAAAGCTATTAGCCGCATCTTTCATGTTATAATTTTCAATATCCTTACCAATTAAATACTTAGGCAGATTATTGTGTTTTGATCCATTTCTTATAATATTGTTTAGTATTTTCCATATTCCTTTAATGTTATTTCTATTGTCATCTAATATCCCGGGCGGCACGGTGGTGTAGTGGTTAGCGCTGTCGCCTCACAGAAAGAAGGTCCGGGTTCGAGCCCCGTGGCCGGCGAGGGCCTTTCTGTGTGGAGTTTGCATGTTCTCCCCGTGTCCGCGTGGGTTTCCTCCGGGTGCTCCGGTTTCCCCCACAGTCCAAAGACATGCAGGTTAGGTTAACTGGTGACTCTAAATTGACCGTAGGTGTGAATGTGAGTGTGAATGGTTGTCTGTGTCTATGTGTCAGCCCTGTGATGACCTGGCGACTTGTCCAGGGTGTACCCCGCCTTTCGCCCGTAGTCAGCTGGGACAGGCTCCAGCTTGCCTGCGACCCTGTAGAACAGGATAAAGTGGCTAGAGATAATGAATGAGATGAGATCTAATATCCTCTTGTAGTAATCTTTCTTACTTGCCCTTATAATATCAGTTAACTTGTTCTTATATTTTTATATTTATATTCTGCCTCTTTAGTTCTCTGTCTTATGAAATCTCTGTAGAGTGTATTTTTCTTTTTGCAAGCATTTTGTAGACCTTTTGTAATCCATGGGCAATTTGTATATGCTAGTTTTCTGTTATATTTCTTAATTGGACAATGCTTATCATATAATGAGGAAAATATTCTTAGAAACTCGTTATATGCAAGGTCAACATCTTTTTCTCTATATATTATATCCTAATTATACTCCAATAATTCATTTTTAGTGTGTTAATGGATTCTTCTGTTCTTACTCGTCTATATACTGTTTGCTTATTTGACTTTTTCCTGTGTCTGATGTCATAAACTGTAAAAACTGGCAAATGGTCGCTTATGTCATTGATTAATAATCCGTTTATTGTATTATTATTAATGTCATTGGTGAAAATATTATCAATGAGAGTGGCAGAATGAGATGTAATTCTGCTGGGTCTAGTGATTCTTGGAAATTGGCTCATACTGTATATTGTACTCATAAATTCGTCTGTAGCATTGTGTTTATTTGGATTTAATATGTCAACATTGAAATCCCCACACACAAAAATAGTTTTATTACCTATTTTCAAAAATACACTTTCCATCCACTCACTGAATGTATCTACGCTTGACCCTGGTGCTCTATAAATGCAGCTAACAATAACTTTTTTGTTAAGCATTCAAGTAGATTATCAATCCCAGTTGTCATTCCATTCAAAACCCTGAAGTCTAAAGATTTATCAATATACATCGCAACTCTTCCACCACCCTTATTTTGTCTGTTTATATACCCGAGTTCATAGCCATCTAATTCAAAGTCTATACCTTTTTCAGCGTCAATCCATGTTTCAGATATTGCTATTATATTGAATGGCTTTTAAAATGTATGTAAATAATTCTTAATGTTATTGAAATTTGCATATAAGCTTCTACTGTTGAAATGAATGATTGCTAATTTGCCCTCAGGATTAATGTTCTGGTTGTATTGATCATCTGTGTAGTAGCAGCAATTATTTTTTATGGAGGATAAAAAATTGCTGTCCGGATCTATATCCTGTTCCAAATCCATCATGTTGTGATCAGTGTGTTCAAATTCTTCCAAATCCAGTTGTTGATATTTACTTATCCTCTGTGTTATGTGCCTATATTCCCTGGATGTAGAGTGAGTTCTGTCATTGTTTCTCATGGTTCTGTTCTGTTGTTACCCAGAGTCCAATACAGTTCACCCAGATCAATCCGGATCATGATGATCATTGTTCCAGTAGCTGTAGTCCAGTTCATGACAGACATTGGAATTTGTCCAGTTCAGCAATATTCCTGATGCAGATCACCTTGGCTTCCTCCAAGGTGTATTATATCATAGCATTATGCAAGTGTTCTATTGGTGAGTTTAAATAAAAATGTAAAAATGAAAATCTTTTTTAGAGGAAATGAAAATGGACAATTGAATCAATTCCCATAGTAGCAATTACCATTACCACTGTAGACCTCAGACCTAAGTTGCCACTTGATTATATACTACAACCTCATTTCCAAAAAAGTTGGGATGCTATCTCATCTCATCTCATCTCATTATCTCTAGCCACTTTATCCTGTTCTACAGGGTCGCAGGCAAGCTGGAGCCTATCCCAGCTGACTACGGGCGAAAGGCGGGGTACACCCTGGACAAGTCGCCAGGTCATCACAGGGCTGACATATAGACAACCATTCACACCTACGGTCAATTTAGAGCCACCAGTTAACCTAACCTGCATGTCTTTGGACTGTGGGAGAAACCGGAGCACCCGGAGGAAACCCACGCGGACACGGGGAGAACATGCAAACTCCGCACAGAAAGGCCCTTGCCGGCCACAGTGCTCGAACCCAGACCTTCTTGCTGTGAGGCGACAGCACTAACCACTACACCACCGTGCCGCCCTGGGATGCTATGTAAACTGTAAATAAAAACAGAATGTGATGATTTACAAATCATAGTAACCCTGTATTTCATTGAAAATAGTACAAAGACAACATATCAAATGCTGAAACTGAGAAATCTTACTGTTTTTTGAAAAATCTATGCTCATTTATAATTTAATACCAGCAACATACTTCAAAAAAAGTTGGGACGTGGCAACAAAAGACTGGAAATATTGTGTAATGTTAAGAAAAACTAATTAGGTTAATTGGCAAGGTCAATAACATTATTGAGTATAAAAAGAGCATCCCAGAGAGGCGGAGTCTCTCAGAAGTAAAGATGGGGAGGGGTTCACCACTCTGTGAAAGACTGTGTGGGCAAATAGTGCAACAATTTAAGAATAACGTTCCTCAGTTTAAATCTGCAATGAATTTAGGGATCACATCATCTATGGTACATAATATCATTAAAAGGTTCAGAGAATCTGGAGAAATCTCTATACAGTGTTGCTTGAAAATTTGTGAACCCTTTAAAATTTTCTATATTTCTGCATAAATATGACCTAAAGCGTCACCAGATTTTCACACAAGTCCTAAAAGTAGATAAAGAGAACCCAGTTAAACAAATGAGACAAAAATATTATACTTGATCATTTATTTATTGAGGAAAATGATCCAATATTACATATCTGTGAGTGGCAAAAGTATGTGAACCTTTGCTTTCAGTATCTGGTGTGACCCCCTTGTGCAGCAATAACTGCAACTAAACGTTTCCGGTAACTGTTGATCAGTCCTGCACACCGGCTTGGAGGAATTTTAGCCCATTCCTCTGTACAGAACAGCTTCAACTCTGGGATGTTGGTGGGTTTCCTCACATGAACTGCTCGCTTCAGGTCCTTCCACAACATTTCCATTGGATTAAGGTCAGGACTTTGACTTGGCCATTCCAAAACATTAACTTTATTCTTCTTTAACCATTCTTTGGTAGAACGACTTGTGTGCTGAGGGTCGTTGTCTTGCTGCATGACCCACCTTCTCTTGAGATTCAGTTCATGGACAGATGTCCTGACATTTTCCTTTAGAATTTGCTGGTATAATTCAGAATTCATTGTTTCATCAATGATGGCAAGCCGTCCTGGCCCAGATGCAGCAAAACAGGCCCAAACCATGATACTACCACCACCATGTTTCACAGATGGGAAAAGGTTCTTCTGCTGGAATGCAGTGTTTTCCTTTCTCCAAACATAATGCTTCTCATTTCAACAAAAAAGTTCTATTTTGGTCTCATCTGTCCACAAAACATTTTTCCAATAGCCTTCTGGCTTGCCCACATGATCTTTAGCAAACTGCAGATGAGCAGCAATGTTCTTTTTGGAGAGCAGTTGCTTTCTCCTTGCAACCCTGCCATGCACACCATTGTTGTTCAGTGTTCTGCTGATGCTGGACTCATGAACATGAACATTAGCCAATGTGAGCGAGGCCCTCAGTTGCTTAGAAGTTACCCTGGGGTCCTTTGTGACCTCCCTGATTATTATACACGCTTTGCTCTTGAAGTGATCTTTGTTGGTCGACCACTCCTGGGGAGGGTAACAATGGTCTTGAATTTCCTTCATTTGTACACAATCTATCTGACTGTGGATTGGTGGAGTCCAAACTCTTTAGAGATGGTTTTGTAACCTTTTCCAGCCTGATGAGCATCAACAAGGCTTTTTCTGAGGTCCTCAGAAATCTCCTTTGTTCGTGCCATGATACACTGCCACAAACATGTGTTGTGAAGATCAGACTTTGATAGATCCCTGTTCTTTAAATAAAACAGGGTGCCCACTCACACCTGATTGTCATCCCATTGATTGAAAACACCTGACTCTAATTTCACCTTCAAACTAACTGCTAATCCTAGAGGTTCACATACTTTTGCCACTCACAGATATGTAATATTGGATCATTTTCCTCAATAAATAAATGACCAAGTATAATATTTCAGTCTCATTTGTTTAACTGGGTTCTCTTTATCTACTTTTAGGACTTGTGTGAAAATCTGATGATGTTTTAGGTCATATTTATGCAGAAATATAGAAAATTCTAAAGGGTTCACAAACTTTCAAGCACCACTGTATATAGTATGTAGGTGTACCGTATAAACAGTGCTTAGTTTGTAAAATATGAGTTAACTGAACATTAATTGTAAGTTGATTCAGCAATTGGACGAAGAGGAAAAGGCCTCAGAACGTATTGACGCAAGCGCTGTAGCATTCAGTGCCATTATAGACCTAGAGCCAAAAGCATGGAACAACTAGAAGGGCACATAGTAGAGGGTATACCTCCATCAAGCCACATATTATCGACATCAAAATTAAATAACTTTAACCTAGAATAATACTAAAGCTGTACACCAAATTTCATCCAAATCCATTCACTACTTTTTGAGTTACATTGGGAACAGACAAAAAAATCCTGGATCCACATACATATCCAGATTTGCATCAAAATCTAATCACTTGTTCCTTGGCCCATGGCTCACCTTTCCTCAAAATTTCATCAAAATCCGTTCACTACTTTTTGAGTTACGTAGGGAACAAACAAATAAACAAACAAACAGAGATAACCTCCTCATAACCTCCTCATAACCTCAGGCATAACCTCCTCCAGCAAAGTTGGTGGAGATAATAAGCTAATATAATGCTTGCTAGCAGGAAATAATATACCTGAAGCTAGAAATAGTATACTTCAGCAATGTTACGGGAGGACTGAAGGAGTCAACTGCACATTTCTAATGCGTTTAATGTCACAAAACTTGTTCTGCTTGTCTGTTAGAGTTTCAGTTAGAAATCCCAGAACATACATATGACACAGGATTCTTGTGGCCAGTGAGCATTTTTAGCATCTTGTTCTTCACCATCCCTTTTGTTTTTTGCTTTTTTTAAGAAAAGATAACAAAGTTAGTCATTTCCAAGACTCTTCCCTGGCTAGCACTACTGATGTGTGATGTGACTGATAACAAATGAGTATGTGATGATAGCGAGTGGAAATGAGCCAATCATATTTTTGAAAGAGAGGTCTCATCTCATCTCATCTCATTATCTCTAGCCGCTTTATCCTTCTACAGGGTCGCAGGCAAGCTGGAGCCTATCCCAGCTGACTATGGACGAAAGGCGGGGTACACCCTGGACAAGTCGCCAGGTCATCATAGGGCTGACACATAGACACAGACAACCATTCACACTCACATTCACACCTACGCTCAATTTAGAGTCACCAGTTAACCTAACCTGCATGTCTTTGGACTGTGGGGGAAACCGGAGCACCCGGAGGAAACCCACGCGGACACGGGGAGAACATGCAAACTCCGCACAGAAAAGCCCTCGCCGGCCACGGGGCTCGAACCCGGACCTTCTTTCTGTGAGGCAACAGCGCTAACCACTACACCACCGTGCCACCCTGAAAGAGAGGTGAAACATGCAATATGAAAATTTCATTCAAATGTTTTATTATTATTATTATTATTATTACTACACTATTTTATTTTTAAAAATCAGCAGAGATCCAGAATCATTTAAATAACTTGTGGAACGCAAGGTGCTTCAAATCTGAAAGGTACCAGATCTTGTTCTTATAAAGTGGGAACTCAGCATATGCTGTGCATGCAATATCTCACGCACATTAAAGGAAATATCTCGCAAATAAACAAATTGAGCTAAAATTCAGTCTTTATGCTTGTCCTTTATTAAAAAAAGATGCATTTTGAATTTTTTCTTAACAATATAACCACTAAAGTGATGAAAATAGATGGGACTATTTTTATCAGGGAGGCCGCCATAATTCCATCATGTGTGATGTCATTTTCCGCGAGCACAGTGGAGGTGTACAAGTGCATGCTATACTAGTGTCAGCGGGGCGAAGTATTCTGTCAGGGATGATCTGTCAGAAGATCTTTATTATAAAGAAAAGCGCAAACAGTCCAAATTGTTAAGTGTATATCGTGAACGGTAAAACAGGCAAAAGGTCGAGCGAGGCACAAACAGAATATCGTAGACAGAAGCAGGGTCAAAAATGAGGAACAAGAATCAGAAACCAGGAAATCAGTCAGGAAATAAGGCTCGGTAATGTATAACAACAATGCAATACTTCGCAAAATAAGTCTGTATTCCGAGTCCTTATATAGGTGCACTGAATGAGCCTTAATCCTGTGCAGGTGTGTCATTCGTAGTGCGCATGTGAGTCAATTCAGAGCATGTGCTGTCCAGAGAGTCCTTCTGTTGTGACAACTAGACTCATCTCATTATCTGTAGCCGCTTTATCCTGTTCTACAGGGTCGCAGGCAAGTTGGAGCCTATCCCAGCTGACTACGGGCGAAAGGCGGGGTACACCCTGGACAAGTCGCCAGGTCATCACAGGGCTGACACATAGACACAGACAACCATTCACACTCACAGTCAATTTAGAGTCACCAGTTAACCTAACCTGCATGTCTTTGGACTGTGGGGGAAACCGGAGCACCCAGAGGAAACCCACGCAGACACGGGGAGAACATGCAAACTCCACACAGAAAGGCCCTCGCCGGCCACGGGGCTCAAACCCGGACCTTCTTGCTGTGAGGCGACAGCGCTAACCACTACACCACCGTGCCGCCACAACTAGACTATAGTATAATATTATGGTCGAGTGTGACTTCTTGGTCAATTTGTTTGCATTTCTCCACAAAAATTATGGCAAGGCAGTCTTAGAAAAGGAATGAAAATAAAGTCATGGCTAGTTTATTGCCTGTTTATTTAAAAAATATTTATCTGCTTATCTTCCATCTGTTTGATGCGTGACATGGTATGCTGTCATGTGGAATCCTACGCTATGCAGCGCCACCCTCATTTTTGTCTCCTAACACATCCATGTATCTGGCTAATCCAGTTTGGCCACGCCTAGGGAAATGGCCCAACAGACTGATGTTACAACTTTAACATGTTTTTTAAACTAAAGTCCACTTAATTTTTTTTGTCCAGAACATCTTGTATTAATGTATAATGATGCCATTTCATAATCCCGTAATTTAAAATTTTCCTGGTTAATCGCTTTAATTGCATTGAAAGATAAGAGACCTGCAACCACCCAAGTTGCCAAGATAGCTTCCGATATATTCACATTCTTTACTAGTAATGAGTGTTAGACGTGGAATTAAAGCCTAATTAGGCTGTAATGTGTGGTGGTTTCTGCCATAATTAAAGAGTTGGTTCAATTTGAGGCTATCAAGTTTGATTTTGTATTTTGTAGATGTTGGTAATTAGCATGGTATGCTTGTTGATGTGACCCACCAAAATTTTCACGTGCTAGCAAAACACTTGCCCTTTATTTGGTTTAAAGCATTCAATTCTTATGAGCTGAGTCAGCAGCATGCATTTGGTGAGGGATTTGCTTCCGTAGTGACTTTTTCCTTTATTTATCACTTCATTACTGAATTAACCGCCTTCATCTTTCAAACCGAGCAACATTTGGATTCATTTTGTGATATCCTGGTGTGAAGGTCCATTTTCTAGGTTTTTATATGTTGTAAACTACAAACTCCATTGCCGTATAGCAGATGTGTTCTCATCAGAATGTGGATATGGTTCGTTCACCATGCATAGTATGGAGAATGATGGATGTTGGCTTCAGCCATATGGAGATACTTTAGGCTGCGTAGGAGCTGCATTGTTTCTCATTTTTCAGAGCTATTATGAGGACCAAAAAACCCGCTGACGCTGGTAGCCCAGCAGGCTAGTCCAAGAAGACATAACATACACAAAATGAATGATCTTTATTAACTCTGTTGCTACTGCTGTCTGCAAATTTAATGGCATGACTTCATGAGAAAAGGTAAAAGTGATTGCATGAACTATACATTATGCACAACGTTTCAACTTTTATCCTCAAACAACTATTTAATTTGTGCTAACAGCACTGGCGTAAATTGTTAATTTCACTCAGGATCTTGCTACTTTATTATTATTATTATTATTATTATTGTAGCTTATTATTATAAGCTACACCAACATCAGCATAATATAGACTCGCTGGAATACCACCACCAAATATTCAACATGAAACCATCATGAAAGTCGAGAAACACAAACAAGCAAACGACCCAAGACACCCTCTCTATAGTCACCAAAAAGCTACACAGCGATTAAGATCATGCAGAAGCTTTATGATGGTTGAGGGCTTGGATAAAGCACAGGCAGTGGCTTACAGATTGGACAGGTGGGGACAAACTGACCAATACCCCCACAACAAAGCCCTGCCAAGTCCAAGTGAAATCAGTCCAGTGAGTCAGTCATAGGGAGAAAGGAGTGGGTGACCTTAAATAGGGCATGAGCAGGAGTGGGGAAGACTGGGGACTCCCTCCATAGATGGGGTTTCTCCACAGATGCTGGCTGCCCTTGCAGCGTAACTCCTCAGACCATGCATCACATCCTCCATGATTGTCCCCAAGGACCTACATGTTCAGAAGAGGACCTTAAATCTTGCAACAGTGCTGCCATCGCGTGGATTAGACATTGGTGTGACAAGATATGATGATGATGACTGATTATTATTATTATTATTATTATGTTTTAGGATGCTATTTATCCCTCAGTTTTCAACCAATTATCACCAAATTTCACAAGAAGAATACTTCTGGGCTGAATTAAGTTGCTATGACTTTTGGTACTGATCTGGATCACTGAACCAGAATGAGCCATGAAAAACAGGCTTTTTTTCCTCACTTAGCATCATTCTCTATCTCTTATTGTTCCGGATCTATAGGGTACGGTGACCAGACATCCCGGTTTATAAGAGTGAGCACAAATCACTGTGACTTTAGTCACAGTATCTATCTACTTACTATTTGAAAAAAAAATCATCTTTATCTAAAAATATGTTACAAACAAAATACTGTCCTTTAGAAAAATACTCATTTTGAGAACTTGCACATATTTAAAATATTGTGTTATCTGTCTTAATGGGGAAAACAAAACCAAAAAAAGTGTGTTCAAATATATCTATACAGCGACCCATATATTTAATCTCAAAATATCACATCACTTATTGCATGTTTTTCATGCATTTTTTTTAGTTCATTTTCAAAAATTCTCATGAAGGGTGCCAATAATTATGAGACTGACTATGTAGGTTAATTGAGGTGAAAAGAAAAAAACAAGCAATTTAAAGACCAATACAAAGAAGAAGAAGAAGCATGGTGGTGTAGTAGTTAGCACTGTTGTGTCACAGCAAGAAGGTTCTGGGTTCGAGCCCAGTGGCCAACAGGGGCCTTTCTGTGTGGAGTTTGCATGTTCTCCCCGTGTCCGCGTGGATTTCCTCCTGGTGCTCCAGTTTCCTCCACAGTCCAAAGACATGCAGGTTAGGTTAACTGGTGACTCTAAATTGACCGTAGGTGTGAATGTGAGTGTGAATGGTTGTCTGTGTCTATGTGTCAGCCCTGTGATGACCTGGCGACTTGTCCAGGGTGTACCCCGCCTTTCGCCCGTAGTCAGCTGGGATAGGCTCCAGCTTGCCCACGACCCTGCACAGGATAAGTGGTTATGGATAATGGATGATCACAGAGTAGGATTCATCATTTTGGATCACTAAACCTCTATCCTTGAAATCATGGTGAACAGGGTAGAAATCTGACCCCAGCCCTGAAAGAGTGGACATTTGTAATGTATGTACAATGTGAAATACAAGCGAGCAATGCTGGACAGATGTTAAACTCACAGTACTCCTTTACCCAGTTGACATCTGCTGTCCTCTTCAGTGTTTCTGTTTACTTTCACCAGACAGCTAGTTTTCAAAGCACACAGCTACGATCTTAGTATACGGTAACAGACCACGTTTGCATTTCTGACAGCGAGTACTGTCTGGAATTATATTCTTACAGGATGAGAAAAATGTCACGATGAATGATGAGCTCAAAATATATATACAGTAGGTATATATATTTAAGCCATTTTTGTAGACCAAAAATGACATTAAAATAAGGAAATTAAATGTTTCAACATTAAAAAATGCTGTAAACAGGAAGCAGTAAGCCATAATACATGAAACAAAGTCAATATTTGGTGTGAGACGACCCTTTGCTTGAAGAAAAAAAATGGTAGTCTCAGGTCCAGTGAGTGCAGTTTTATGCGGAAATGAGCTGTAGGTTTTACTGAGCATCTTACAGAACCAGCCACAGTTCTTCTGGACACTTTAACTGTCACACTCGCGTCTTCATTTTGCACCAAAACCCAGTAGCCTTCATTATGTTTT
Organism: Neoarius graeffei; assembly: GCF_027579695.1. Taxonomy (NCBI): domain Eukaryota; kingdom Metazoa; phylum Chordata; class Actinopteri; order Siluriformes; family Ariidae; genus Neoarius; species Neoarius graeffei. The sequence continues at coordinate 52,988,308 of NC_083586.1, forward strand.
CTTTTTTCATCTGAAAAGTGTTCTCTTGTGTAATATGCTGCTCAAATAAAAACATATTTTTTCCCTGTAACATTTAATTTTGTGCTGGAAAACGAACGTTTGGAACTCAAATGTTTTTCGTATTGGCTCGATAATGTTGAAGTCATAAAATAGAAAATTACAGTGGTGCTTGAAAGTTTGTGAACCCTTTAGAATTTTCTATATTTCTGCATAAATATGATCTAAAGCATCATTAAATGTAGATAAAGAGAACCCAGTTAAACAAACAAGACAAAAATAGTATACTTGATCATTTATTTATTGAGGAAAATGATCCAATATTACATATCTGTGAGTGGCAAAAGTATGCGAACCTCTAGGATTAGCAGTTAATTCATCCATCCATTCATTATCTGTAACCGCTTATCCTGTCCTACAGGGTCGCAGGCAAGCTGGAGCCTATTAGGCCGTAAGGTGAACCCCGAAAAGTCTTTCAGAAACAAGATTCCACTCCGACGTCTCCGAACTACATAATATCCAATTCTTAAAAATGGACGCATTATGAAATGATGTCATCAAAAAGTTCTCACCTTGTAATGCTGTCAATTTTTCGCACGAAGGCTTGAAAAAGCGAACTAATGTCATCGGCGCGGAACGATATTTTGGCACCGCGGAATAAGATTTTGCTACAGAACAGGTTCCAGGTTTTTTGTGTATATATAAATTTGCATTTGTAATGTGTATATATCACTGTTTTGTTGTTTACATTTTCTATTAAAGTTTGCAATTTGCCACACAGTTCTGTTGTGTGTTGTATGATGACTCAGTCTTGCATCTTCTTTGTTGCCGCTGCTGCAGGTGCATAGTGCTGCCTAGTGCATTTACCTACCTCTACTGTGCCGCTGCATAGGTAGTGAATACTTGAATCCCTGCCATTGTGCCTCTGAACTGAGCAATAGAACTGCAATATTATATATAGGTTGTATTATTATTATTATTATTATTATTGTGTATTATTATTCCTATGGACTCTTCTCCTTCCTGCACAATTTCTTAAATCTTGATCTGAAATCACACGCATTGCCTATATATTATATATGCCATTTTATGGCTAATCCATGGTGTGTATACACTCTTAAAACGAATGTGTTGGAAATCAACACATCTTTTGTGCAAGTTTAATTTCAACAAGAGTTGTGTTATATTTCAGAAATGTTTAACACCAAAATTGCACAAATAACAAATAATGTGTTAAAATGAACAAAAGTTCTGTTGTCCCAATCTGGACATAGAGATGTGTTAAAAAACAACGCAAGTTGTGTTATTTTCAACACGTGTTTTAAGAGTGTAGCCCACAATGACGAGTCAATACTCTATTCCATTACTGCCTGTGTAACATTGTAGGTCTGTTTTTCAAGCAAATTGTTTTATGGTTGATCAGTACTTTATAGTTAATAACCTAAGAGAATGAATACATGAATGGTCCTACACTGTAAAAAAAGAATAGTTGAGAATACTTGAAATTTCAAGGCAACAGTCTGCATTAAGAATTTTATGTTTTGCCAATGATGTGCCCATGATAATCCAAACTATGATAAAACTGTTATCTTTATTAAGAATTCTTAATTAAGTCAATTTTCAATTCCTCATTCTGCCAACATAGATTTCTCTTTTTGCTGAACAGTGGCATTCACAATAGTACAAAAAGGCAATTGAGGTTATCAGACTTTTTTGGGGGGCTTTTTTCCACCTTTATTTGGATAGGACAGTGTAGAGACAGGAAATGAGCAGGAGAGAGGGACGGGGAGAGAAATGACCTCAGGTCGGAATCGAACCCGGGTCCCCGGATTTATGGTATGGCGCCTTATCCACCTGAGCCACACCCACGATGTGGGCATTAAAAACTTTATTTCAATATTGAAGTTTTGTAATTGTGTAGCACAATGAAAAAAGGCATGTATAGTTTAATGATAAATTGTGATAACTTCAGGGGCGTCGTGGCTCAGGTGGATAAGGCGCCATGCCATAAATCCAGGGACCTGGGTTCAGTTCCAACCCGAGGTCATTTCCCGATCCCTCCCTGTCTCCTGCTCATTTCCTGTCTCTACGCTGTCCTATCCAAATAGAGGTCAAAAAAGTCTGATAACCTCAATTGCCTTTTTGTACTACTGTGAATGCCACTGTTCAGCAAAAAGAGAAATCTATGTTGGCAGAATGAGGAATTGAAAATTGACTTAATTAAGAATTCTTAATAAAGATAACAGTTTTATCATAGTTTGGATTATCATGGGCACATCGTTGGCAAAACATAAAATTCTTAATGCAGACGGTTGCCTTGAAATTTCAAGTATTCTCAATTATTTTTTTTTACAGTGTAGTCATAGACCATTACACCATATTTTGTACTATAATAATGGTGATAATAAAAATTATTTTTATTCTAATAATAATATAAACACTTCAATATACCACATATATGCAATATTGTCTTAGTGATGTATTTAAAGCACTATTTAGGACTTAGAAGACATTTCACCCACTTTGGAGGGTGTTTTGGAGACTTTTTCTATTAATGTGACTGTAATTACGCAAGCTGTCAGCTGATCTGTGGTCAAAAATCGGCAACGCGATTGGTCCAGACCGGTCACGTGATGTCCCGACACGTCATTTTTAGAGGAAAATACTTCGCCACGCGATCGCTAGGTGCGAGGAATTGACAGGATTATAAGGTGAGAACTTTTTTTGCCACACTTTCTAGCAGGGCTTTGAACCGGAATTTTTTTCCTATTGGTTCGTTCCGAACAGAAACAGAATTTTAACGTTTCCGGTTTTGGGTTCCACCATTAAATAGACGTTCCCGAACCGGTTAGAACAAAAAAAATTTCGTTCCCGGAACGGTTAATTACGTTCCCTGTCAGCTGTTTAACAAATGGCTATAAAATTATGTCTCTGTCTCATCCAGCTTAAGCCAAATGTAGGCTAATTCTATTACAACCTTCATTAAATAAGACAAGAAATAATTCAAAACAATTATTATTTCAAATGTTGGCGATTTGGATTCTCAGTATGTCTTCCCATCTACACAAACAGAAAAAGTGCCAAAAATGAAAGATAATTCGTTTAGTGTGTTACCAAAGGCTAGTCAGGCCCTATAGAGGGCTACCGCATGACGTCACCGCGCCGTGAGATTTTGTTAGGTGCCATATTGGAAGACCAAGTACACATCTATGCAAGTACATACATAAAACAAACTACACCTGAAATGTAGCCAGGGCCGGATCTGCCCTAATCTGGACCCGGGTGCAACATCGCGCAACCCCCCCCCCCCAAAAAAACACCAGTCTAAATCAGGACAACCATCACATAACTATAACTATAAACATTTTATATCAACTATTTTAACTAAATGGGCTATAATAAATCAGCCTGCAGGCAGCCACGGCGGGCTGCCTCAGAAAAGTAACCATTCAATGACACAACTGAAAGCCTGCAGCCACGGCGGGCTGCCTTAAAAAGTAACCATTTGTCCTACCTTAAAACTCGTTTTGCATTTTCTGCCTCCTTTTTTGTATTTTCGACCCTCCGTTTATTTTCTTTCCTTTTCTGAAAACCCGATTTGTGTCCAGACATTTTGTTCTGCTACCAACGAACTAACTCGTCAGGTCTCGTCTCTCGAGCCCGCGATGATTCCCGTGGGAGGGGCAACAATTGATACATTTTTACAAACAGCCAATAGGGAGGTTGCAACGTTCAGGCTCTTCTTTGCTCAGACACTCAGTAATGCAATTACTCACTAGTAGTCCACCTTCCCGCTCTCTCCATTCAGTCAGCGAACGTCACACAGGAAGTGAACCCCAGCGGGTCATAGAAACTTGCGCAGGAGAAGAATGACTATTTGTAGGCTACAGAAACTTTGAGGAACGAAATAAAAACCGGTATTAACCGGTTACCATTATTTTTAATAAGCGTTTCTGTTCCGGAACATAAAAAATAATAAAGTTTCTGGTTTCGTTTCTGTTCCATGTGAAATAGAAAAAGTTCCCGGTTTTCGTTTTCGTTCCTTGAACCGGTTCAAAGCCCTGCTTTCTAGTACTCATTCTTAGTTTTAAAATAAATATTTCGTAGTTCGGAGACGTCGGAGCGAGATGAAACAAAAACGGGGTTCACCTTACGGCCTATATCCCAGCAGACTATGGGCGAGAGGCAGGGTACACCCTGGACAAGTCACCAGGTCATCGCAGGGCTGACATAGCAGTTAATTTGAAGGTGAAATTAGAGTCAGGTGTTTTCAATCAATGGGATGACAATCAGGTGTGAGTGGCACCCTGTTTTATTTAAAGAACAGGGATCTATCAAAGTCTGATCTTCACAACACACGTTTGTGGAAGTGTATCATGGCACGAACAAAGGAGATTTCTGAGGACCTCAGAAAAAGCATTGTTGATGCTCATCAGGCTGGAAAAGGTTACAAAACCATCTCTAAAGAGTTTGGACTCCACCAATCCACAGTCTGACAGACTGTGTACAAATGGAGAAAATTCAAGACCATTGTTACCCTCCCCAGGAGCGGTCGACCAACAAAGATCACTCCAAGAGCAAGGTGTGTAATAGTCGGTGAGGTCACAAAAGACCCCAGGGTAACTTTTAAGCAACTGAAGGCCTCTCTCACATTGGCTAATGTTCATGAGTCCACCATCAGGAGAACACTGAACAACAATGGTGTGCATGGCAGAGTTGCAAGGAGAAAGCCACTGCTCTCCAAAAAGAACATTGCTGCTTGTCTGCAGTTTGCTAAAGATCATGTGGACAAGCCAGGAGGCTATTGGAAAAATGTTTTGTGGATGGATGAGACCAAAATAGAACATTTTGGTTTAAATGAGAAGCATTATGTTTGGTGAAAGGAAAACACTGCATTCCAGCATAAGAACCTTATTCCATCTGTGAAACATGGTGGTGGTAGCATTATGGTTTGGGCCTGTTTTGCTGCATCTGGGCCAGGATGGCTTGCCATCATTGATGGAACAATGAATTCTGAATTATACCAGCGGATTCTAAAGGAAAATGTGAGGACATCTGTCCATGAACTGAATCTCAAGAGAAGGTGGGTCATGCAGCAAGACAGCGACCCTAAGCACACAAGTCGTTCTACCAAAGAATGGTTAAAGAAGGATAAAGTTAATGTTTTGGAATGGCTAAGTCAAAGTCCTGACCTTAATCCAATGGAAATGTTGTGGAAGGACCTGAAGCGAGCAGTTCATGTGAGGAAACCCACCAACATCCCAGAGTTGAAGCTGTTCTGTACGGAGGAACGGGCTAAAATTCCTCCAAGCCGGTGTGCAGGACTGATCAACAGTTACCGGAAACATTTAGTTGCAGTTATTGCTGCACAAGGGGGTCACACCAGATACTGAAAGCAAAGGTTCACATACTTTTGCCACTCACAGATATGTAATATTGGATCATTTTCCTCAATAAATAAATGACCCAGTATAATATTTTTGTCTCATTTGTTTAACTGGGTTCTCTTTATCTACTTTTAGGACTTGTGTGAAAATCTGATGATGTTTTAGGTCATATTTATGCAGAAATATAGCAAATTCTAAAGGGTTCACAAACTTTCAAGCACCACTGTATAACAAAGTTTGTATGAAAAAAAAAAGAATAGGATGCCTAGGGCGTTTGCACATTACTGTATATATTAAATGGCAGATGTTGTTGGATGTGAAACTACAGTACAAGGGTCATAGGAGGCAACATTTTCATAGCTTTGTATGTGAAAGTCAGGGAAATCTGTTGAATAATATTCATGATTCAGCCCAAATATTTACAACATCGACAAACGGCTTCAGTTTATTGCCTCTGCAAACAAACTAGAACTGACAACTTGTGCTGCTTCCTATGTTTTGATTGTGCAGAGTTGAACTGAATAGAAATATTTACATAGTCAAGGGAAAGAATAAACCCAACCTTTAAAATAAAGTCAAACAGAATAAGTATCAGTTCATTCTTCATACATCTTAAGTTGCTAATACATACATGAAGAAAATGCAGTTTCAGGTCAGGAAACCCATAAGTAAGTGTTCTGTCATTATTTCTACTTTATATCTTATTATTTCCATGTAATAACTTGTTGTTTCAAGACATTGTCATATCTCATTATCTTGAGATAGATATAATAAATCGAGTGACCATTAAAATGTGACAAGCTCAAACTCAAGGTTTTGATAACGAGAACATCAAGGATGTAGTAGGTCATCTGGCCTGCCATCAGAACAACCAAACCATCAAACACAACTGAAATGTGACAATGTGAGAGAGGACCAACCTCCACGACAAATTGTTTACAACAGGAAAATCAACAAAGGACTAAATTTTGATCTCCAAAAGAAGATTGACTAAAAACATCGATCAGAACTGAATTCGCATGATAAATGAGGGAGGAGATACAATTCTAGTCAGAAGAAAATGTATTAAGTTGACCTAATTACTAATTTGTTCGCCAAAAATTTGACAATACAATAACCAAGTTTTGCGCAGAAGGTCTAGTTCTTTCAAATAAAACGATCAAAACCGAAATCCATTGAGAACTGAAGGAAGGAGGAGACACGATTTAACTGAAAATAAAGAACGTTGGAAACAAATTGTGTACAACAGGAAAATCAACATATCAAGTTTTGTTCCTCAAAGGAAGATCGACCCAAAACATTGATCAGAACTGAAAACGGATGAGAAATGAGTGAGGAGATCAAATTCTAGTGAGAGGCCTGGAAAATTTGTTAATTTGTAACTCGTTAGCAAAAAAATTAACAATACAACAACCAAGTTTTGTGCAGAGTGATGAGTTCTTTCATACAAAATAATCAGAATGGAAATCCGTGGGGAATCGACAGAGGAGATACGATTTAACTGAATTGTGGATGATGGACGACGGACGCCACGCCATGAGAATAACTCCTCAGCCTTATGATCAGATGAGCTAATATTATAGTCATTCATTCAAATACCAACATATTAAGTGTTTTCCTTCTTATTTCAAGGTTCTGGCTGCAAAGTTGAATTCTGGGTAAAATGTTCCATTTTGATTGCTGTTGCATACATGTCAACCTATACAGATTGTCCGGAAATTATACGGATTTTAGCTCATTTCAAGGGCGTATAAACAAAGTCTTATGGATTTTCAGTATTCATCTCATTATCTCTAGCTGCTTTATCCTTCTACAGGGTCGCAGGCAAGCTGGAGCCTATCCCAGCTGACTACGGGCGAAAGGCGGGGTACACCCTGGACAAGTCGCCAGGTCATCACAGGGCTGACACATAGACACAGACAACCATTCACACTCACACCTACGGTCAATTTAGAGTCACCAGTTAACCTAACCTGCATGTCTTTGGACTGTGGGGGAAACCGGAGCACCCGGAGGAAACCCACGCGGACACGGGGAGAACATGCAAACTCCACACAGAAAGGCCCTCGCCGGCCACGGGGCTCGAACCCGGACCTTCTTGCTGTGAGGCGACAGCGCTAACCACTACACCACCGTGCCACCCTCGATTTTCAGTATTTTCTGACCTAAATTTATTTTGTGTATCTTACTTGAACATCGTCAGCTGATCATCGCAAAAACATACAAAAGCTCAATTTAGAGACAAAGAACAGCGTGTATGCAGGGGCAGATAACCCAGACTATGTGAAACCGGATGTTTATTCCTCAAGCCTCGTGCAGTATCGCGACTGCGAGACTTCGCTCGTTCCGGTCATGCACACGATCTGCATTTAAACGCACCAAACGGTCATTGTTCGAACGATTTTCTCATTGTGCAGAGCGACATTGTTTACACCTGAGAGATTTTGAATAGCGGCTGCTGAGTGAAAGAATGGGAACACCGAGAAAGAAAATGAGATACGGCGGGCGGTATCTTCCTGAATGGAAGGAGACATATAATGGTGTCATTGTTCAGGCGAAAAATGAGGAGTACGCGCGCTGCACAGTTTGTGTGCGAGATATAAAAGTTGCGGCGTCTGGAGTTTACGACGTGAGGGAACACATGAGGTCCAAACTACATCAGCGAAATTTGCACCAGAAACAGAATCGGCCGCAAATGACGATGTTTGCAAAGCCTAAGACCGATGATCAACCAACAAGTGTAATAAGAGCAGAAGTTAGGATCTGTAATTTTATTGCTTAGCACAATTTGCCGCTAGCCGTTGCGGACCACCTGACAGAACTGTTGCTGCAAATTTGCATGGACAGTACAATTGCGAAATCTATCAGCTGTAGGCGCACCAAAACAATGCAAATAATCAAAAAGAGCTTGGCCCCCAAGCTACACTACCGATCATCCAGCACTGCTGGACGTCGCCATTTTCCTTGATGATCGATGAATCCAATGACAAAAAGACGGATAAGCGACTGGCCGTTTTGGTGCAGATCTTCGACATAAACAGAGGGGCAAAGTCAAGAATCATAGACATGCCCGTGTGCAATATCGGCACGGGCGAGGCGATTTTCGACATGCTGGACGAAGTTCTCAGGCAAGTTATATTTACTTATTTATTTATTAAGTTTGGTGCGATTCGAAGGCTATAAGGATTTTATGTTGATTTTATGGATTTCTTCCTCTGATACTACAGGTGGACGCCCAAAGGGGTTGATATGTATGCTGTTGGAGTTTCGAGATGTTTCACTGCTCCACACACACACACCACACATCCTGTGTGTAAATGTTTTGCCGAGCTGAAAAGTGTCCCGCATTTTATGATTCCGGAGATTGCCAAAGCAAGTGAGCAACAATATCCCATGACCACCATGGGGCGTTTGACCTACTTTTAATCAAAACAAAATCAGCATGGGCAAACATGGCGGACTCGGCTTTCCCACCAGCGGAAAAGAAAAGGGAGCCTGCCAGGGGCGATTTCTCAGAGACAACAAGGGAAGCCGAGCTTCCCCTAAAATTCTCTCCCCAAACTGCGGCGTCTACGATGTTGAATTCTCATTAAAACAATAACTTCCATAACATAATATATGCCCAAGATTGTATTTATGTTCATAACTATCCTGTAACTTATTTGAGTGATGCCTGACGAACTTGCAGTTCGCTACGAGAATCACCTTTGCTGCCAGGCTGTAACCTTTCTTATTTCAATGGGCTCTATGGACTGGCAGCAGTGTTGCCAGATTGGGTGGTTTTAAGTGCATTTTGGCGGGTTTTGAACATATTTTGGGATGGAAAACGTCAGCAGTATCTGGCAACACTGACTGGCAGCTGGGTATCTGTTGCAGTCTACGAGACGGCTCTGAACAGCCAATTTCGGCTAGTTGTTATTGGTTAAAATCAACAAAATCATCACTTCCAGGGAAGCCGGGCTTCTCTGGGACTAAACGAGACAGTGGGAGGGACAAGAAGCCGGGCTGATAAAGGATTATTGGAGGTAGTGTTTGAAAGACATGAGGAGGGCGGTACTTCAGCGAGGAACACGGAAGCATGATCAGTCCCTAGCGGATGTCGAGAAAGTGTAGTCGTGTGCCAAAGTGCTGTCCGAATTTCTTTTCATATAAACGTTTCTTCTCATTGATGTCTCTGTACATTACTCTGTAAATAAATGTAAATATTACTCGTTGTGCTCCATTAACTTTCATCCATTCTATCAGTTTGATCATTCGTGAATTCACTTGTTTATTTCATTTGTAGTTCAATCTGGTTGTAGGCTAGCTTGAGCCTTATTGGGATCTGCAGTGCTAGCTGCTAACAGAAATTGGTGAAGTCTCTGGAAAGCACAACCAGCTGGTATGACAGGGTCACAGACCATTTTCTGGAAAAGGAGCGGTGGGCAGAATTTGTGTATAAATAGTGTTCATGTTCATGAATCTGAAGTGTGTATATTGTTCAGTAATGTTAAGAGAATGGTGGGCTCTGTGTTATAGGTTATACCTGGGTATAATATTCAAGGTTCTGTGTGTTGCATAGCCTACCTGGTTATGAATTTCCAGACTGTGTTGCAGAAGATGTTCAAGGATGTGTTGCACAGCTGGGTGTTGTGTTAAAGACTCTGTGTTGCATATCAGCAATGCCGGGGTGGCCCTATATTTAGCCGGGACCATCCCCGGCCCAAACCATCAATGGTGGCCTGCTTGGAGCATGGGGAAAATAATTTTCATTAATTTTGGTCACTGATCTTATTCTTGCATTAATCATCAATTCAACTGCACTCTGCATTTTCACATGGCAGCCCAGACGCCGACAGCATCGCAGCAGATTAAATAGGCGCTACCAAATAAGGAAATTCTCCCCTCCCCTCTATTGCAGTTGGTTTGGTCCAAGACTCCTCCTCTGTATTGCGGGGAACTTAAACAACATTGGCGCGAAACAGCGCGCGTCAGTGATGGAGGGCAGAAAGAGGCCAGGTGGAACCGAAAGGGCGAAGCTTAAAAAAAGGAAGGAGGTGGCAGCAAAATGTGCCAAATTGACAGATATGTTCTCAAGACCAGCTGGTAGGTTACGAAAGATATGGAGTATGATAACCCTGTTTGTCGATTTTATCAGTCTATGCTAGGCCTATAATGTGTCGATAGTTTGCGATGTCAATTCAGCTTTTTGATGTCATGTGAAATCTCGCAATTTACACGGTATAGATGTGGTGTATGTCTTAATTCTAAGAAGAACCGGACATTGCTTTACATCCCAGTTATTAACAATTTTAGATGAACAGGTCCCAAATGTGCTGTTGCGCGTTATTTCCTCATCCAGCCTATTTCATCTCGCTGTCACACCGTGCATTTCCACAGGTGTGCGCACATTGTGGTTATGAACACATAGGCCTAGAAGTCATATTTGATGTTAAATAATTGTTGTTAAATATATAACTTAGAAGAGGTGTATGCGTATGCCAATATTCTAAGCAGAATCGAACACTTGCTTTAGCCTACATTTCATTTAACCATTTCTGAGTTGCCTAATGCGCCCTCACGCTTTATCTGCCGGTTGCTGAGTACCCAGCATTGTTGATTTGCCATTATTTTCGAGGCGTATGCGGCATGTAACGCACAAGCATTGGTTCAAATGCACGCGAGATGGGTGCTTTCGTTATTTTAAGACTATGTGACTAAAAATGTGTTGTGTAATTCATCTTAAATAACACGAAACAATCAGCCATACTCGCTGCTTTGCTATTTGGAGTGGCAGTCAGCTGGATTTCGCCCCCGACGCAAAAGTTCATTCCCACACCCGGGCCGAAGATGCCGATTTCTGAAGATGCATGTCCTTTGGATGTGTTTTCAAATATTTTCACGAAGGAACTTTGGGACATGTTGGTGACACAGATAAATGTATATGCGGATTAGACACGCGGCCACACACCATCCAATTTTAAGTGGAGCCCCGTCTCATACTAGATGAAATCGTTCGTCAGTACAAACAACTTTTATTCTTAATTTTTATCTTTCGTTTTATGTTAATTTGAATTATAACCTATATTGTTAAAGTGAAGTGAAGTGAAGTTTACCTGAATTTAAACCAAATAAAAAGCATTGTGAAAGAACAGTTATTTGTTTTATCTTTTTTAATGTACTCAAATTCCTCCTCCATTTCAAAGTGGCCTGAATGTGAATTAAACTCCCGGACTGAAAACAGGGCCCACTCCGGCCCTGCATATCAGGGTATGATGTTCAAGGCTCTTCGTTGAATAGCCAGTGATTTTTGGATGTTTGATATTTTTGATTAAGGATATGAGGCACTAGCCTGGCAAGCCAGACTATAACATGAAATGTACAAGCAAAAATACTTTCTGCCACTAGGTGGGGTTGTCTAGTTCACTATGCTAATGGGGCACACCTTTCTATGCTTTGATATCCGGCCTACAGGTTTTACGATGAATGCGTAAAATGGGCTTCCCCTGTTTTAAAAACCAGCAGCCGCCACTGGAGCCTGCATAGTGAGTGCAACTACAAGATAGAGGTTAGAGGACATGTCATTTTTCTGGACAGATAACTAAATCATTCTAGCTAGCACTTAGCTATCTTAGCCTTAGAATGCATGGGCTCGACTCCGCAGTAGCAAGTATGGAATTATACACCTAATCTTTTGATCTTACAGAGAAAGAAACGAGAACACAAAAGCAGTAATGGAGAAAAGATATAAATATTCGTATTTTGTTTCATGGTTCTATTCGCGAATGTCAACCACAAATTACATCCCTGCGACTCAAAACTCTCCAAGGTCGATGCAAAGCCACGATGTTTTCCGCGCATCGCCATCTTGGTGTGACGCAGTTCCATAGTTATGCTAATTAGTTAAAGCTCCTCATGTTCAGCTCTTTCCGCAGGGCCATATTGTTTACCTCAAAACGTAGGAAAACGGTCCCAAAACGGAGAAACACGACCATCAGGACATCAAAATGATCACATTTTGGCTGCATGATATTGTTCTTGTGGGACACAGGAAAACGCCATGCAGAATAAAAAAAAAAATTAAAAATTTCAGATGACTTTGCAGTCAGTACTTTTAATTAAAACATTAGGGATATGCCTTTATAGAACAGTGTGATGTGAGTTACTGTTACTACCCCAAATTTGATTATTTTCTGATAACGGCACATCCAAAATCCAAAGTGTTTTATTCCTCTCATACCACAGTTGCCAGCAGTTTGTTTGTTTATTAATAAAGTAATGCAAAAACAAACCCAAAGCACAAAGTTGACTGTCCTGAAGTCTCTCCCATGGCAGAAACACACTGACACTGGAGACTCCTTCCATAAATGTTAGCTAAAAACATATCCTTCCAGAAAGTGGTATATCAAAATTATACTTATCCTGTAAAAAAGAACATATTAATTGACAAAATAGATACCAACTGCTCTATATCATCTTACAAACGTAACCTTAAAAAATCTTTGTTATTTTATGAAGTTAAACAAAATAGAAACTGTTTGTCTAGGGAATATGATTTTTTACATTTTTATATAATTTTTTTTTTTGTAAAGTTGTATTTTTCCATTGTTTATTTTCTTGTTGTTCATTTTTGCTGTTTTGCTATATTTTCTCCTGCGGCCTCTGTTGTACTGAAAATTATGTTTATGTAAATAAGTATAGGGCACATATGCCATTAGGCTTCTAGTCCTTACTGTCAAGAATCTTGTACATATATTTTTTGGTATTATAATACAATATGTATTCTTGACAATAAAATGAGGATGATGATCTTTGTTAACCAACAACAGGGTTTTTTTTATCCACTCATTATTAGCATTAAATAATGTAGATCAAACCTATAACGTATCACTAACCCCATTTCCAGAAAAGTTAGGATATTTTCCAAAATGCAATAAAAACAAAAATCTGTGATTTGTTCATTCATGTGAATATTTATTTAACTGACAAAAGTACAAGGAAAATATTTTCAATAGTTTTACTAACCAACTTTATTGTATTTTGTAAATATAAACCAAGTTATAATTTGATGCCTGCAACACACTCAAAAAAAAAAAAAGTTGGGACAGAGGCATTATTACCGTTGTGTTACATCACCTTTCCTTTAATAACACTTTTTAAATCATATGGGATCTGAGGATACTAATTATTGCAGGTGGAATTTTTGTCCATTCTGGCTTGACTTCAGTTGCTCAACAATCCATGGTCACTGTTATCTGATTCTCCTCTTCATGATGTGCCATAGATCTGGACTGGCAGCAGGCCAGTCAAGCGCACTTACTCTGTGTCTATGAAGCCACACTGTTGTAGCCCGTGCAGAATTAATTGCATTAACAAAATCCAATTATGTTGGTGAGTAAAACTTTTGAAAATCTTTTCTTTGTACTTTCCTCAGTTCAATAAAAGTTCATGGGAATTAACAAATCAGAGATTTTTGTTTTTATTGCATTTTGGAAAATATTCCAACTTTTCTGGAAATGGGGTTTGTGGAATAAATACATTAATATAAATCTATGACTTTAAAAAAGACAGAACTACAGTTGGCACTGCAGTTATAGATTATTAATCAACACCTTCTGACCAACCATATTTGAAAATTCTACAAAGCTATGGTATAAGTGAAAATACTGGCATACTATCTTTCAAGAATGAGAGAGAAAGTTGAAATAATGATAGAGCATTTCATCACTGAAAAAAAAACCTCATAACCCTACACTCAGCATCTTTCCAACTCAGCAGCACAGACATTCTAGTCTAACTGAAGAGTTTATTTCATTAGAAATGACACCTGCTCCGTGGGTCAATCAAAAATAATGTGTTGCATTTAGAGCAAAATGCTATTTCTAATCTAAAACAAGGGGCACATCCAAATGGACAAAAATATACCTCAATCTTGGAGGAAAGTTAGAAGTGAGTCAGGATGTTTGTAGGTAACATCTGTTAAAGTTTAAGGAGTTTCCTGCAGGGAAACAAGTGAGTGTGTTGTTGATTTATTGAATAAGAAGCAGCACAAGGATGTGCTTATGACTGCCATTATCTGCAAACAACCATCGTCCAAAGGTAAAACAGAAGCACTACTGTTGTCAGCCACAGTGCACTTTTTATTCAAAATAGGTCTAATATTAGGCAGCACGGTGGTGTAGTGGTTAGTGCTGTCGCCTCACAGGAAGAAGGTCCGGGTTCAAGCCCCATGGCCGGCAAGGGCCTTTCTGTGTGGAGTTTGCATGTTCTCCCCGTGTCCACGTGGGTTTCCTCCGGGTGCTCCGGTTTCCCCCACAGTCCAAAGACATGCAGGTTAGGTTAACTGGTGACTCTAAATTGACCGTAGGTGTGAATGTGAGTGTGAATGGTTGTCTGTGTCTATGTGTCAGCCCTGTGATGACCTGGCGACTTGTCCAGGGTGTACCCCGCCTTTCACCCGTAGTCAGCTGGGATAGGCTCCAGCTTGCCTGAAACCCTGTAGAACAGGATAAAGCGGCTACAGATAATGAGATGAGATGAGGTCTAATATTACTCCGAATAAGCAATCTGAAATACTGAAATCTATCTGGAAGGCTGAAACATTTGCAAATTGCAGAAAGCGCACCCCCTAGTGTCGGACTAAGGTCAGTTGGAGCAGTGCTCATTGCAAAGGACCATAAAAAATTAAATATTCTTGCATTCTCACACTTAACCTCATTTCACCATCTCTAGCCACTTTATCCTGTTCTACAGGGTCACAGGCAAGCTGGAGCCTATCCCAGCTGCCTACAGGTGAAAGGCGGGGTACACCCTGGACAAGTCGCCAGGTCATCACAGGGCTGACACAGACAACCATTCACACCTACAGTCAATTTAGAGTCACCAGTTAACCTAACCTGCATGTCTTTGGACTGTGGGGGAAACCGGAGCACCCAGAGGAAACCCACGCGGACACGGGGAGAACATGCAAACTCCACACAGAAAGGCCCTCGCCGGCCACGGGGCTCGAACCCGGACCTTCTTGCTGTGAGGCGACAGCGCTAACCACTACACCACCGTGCCGCCCCTCACACTTAACATTTCTTTAAAAACCATATAAAAAACTAATTTGGCACCATGATATTAACCACTGAATCACAAGCACTCAGACTGTGGTCCTCTAAATTTCATAGGAACTTAACGTAATAAATTGAAATAACAGAATAAATTTTTTGTTTTAGTATTTCTGATTTAATGAGCAGTGAGTTCATATTTACTCCTCTACATTTAGAAAATCTAAATAAGGTACAAATAAAGTCAAAACAAGTGTTTCTGAATTTTTTTTTTCTGTACCTTTTAACAACCAAAGGGTTCTGCCCTCTCCCCAATTTGGTCATCTGCCTGTTCCCACCCACTACCTAACTCTCCCCTCTCGCATAATATGTTCTTTCTCCTTCCTTTCGAATTGTTTTTCATGTTTCGTCACAAGACACCATAACGTGAAAAGTGCGATTTGCCCTCCTCTGCATACATGATCTCACAGCCACCATGTTTTCATGCTGGTGTTGCTCTGACAGACGAGTATGCCATTCCTTTCCCCCAGACAGCATAGCCAATTTTGCTCTCTTGACTCTTTTTTTTTTTTGCACCACTCAGGGGCCCCTTTGATTATCTGTAGGGTAAAAATAATAGAGGTAGACATAGTGAAATGACAATGAACACTTGTTACTTATTCGCTCACACACATAACACAAGATGTTAATTGAGAAATTGATCGAGCTTTATCTGGATGTTTTCAAAGGCATCTTTGCCCAGGTAATCAATATGTCCCTCTTCCCATCTCTTCTGATGCTTCAAATTCTCTTTTAAAGCCTCCAGTGTGTCCTGAAAAAGTGACATATAGAAGAAAAAAAAAAGTTTGTAGAGTTCTGTTTAGATGTACACCAATCAACCATAACATTATAACCACTGAGAGGTGACATGAATAACATTGATTATCTCATTACTATGGCACCTGTCAAGGGGTGGGATATATTAGAGCAAGAGAACAGTCAGTTCTTGAAGTTGATGTGTTTGAAGCAGGAAGCAAGCGTTACCAGGAAAAACAAACCTCGCCCGGCAGCACTTATTTTATACCTATATGTTGATAATGGGGCGGCACGGTGGTGTAGTGGTTAGCGCTGTCGCCTCACAGCAAGAAGGTCTGGGTTCGAGCCCTGTGGCCGGCGAGGGCCTTTCTGTGTGGAGTTTGCATGTTCTCCCCGTGTCCGCGTGGGTTTCCTCCGGGTGCTCCGGTTTCCCCCACAGTCCAAAGACATGCAGGTTAGGTTAACTGGTGACTCTAAATTGAGCGTAGGTGTGAATGTGAGTGTGAATGGTTGTCTGTGTCTATGTGTCAGCCCTGTGATGACCTGGCGACTTGTCCAGGGTGTACCCCGCCTTTCGCCCGTAGTCAGCTGGGATAGGCTCCAGCTTGCCTGCGACCCTGTAGAACAGGATAAAGCGGCTAGAGATAATGAGATGAGATGTTGATAATGGGGCGGCATGGTGGTGTAGTGGTTAGCGCTGTCGCCTCACAGCAAGAAGGTCCTGGGTTCGAGCCCCGTGGCCGGCGAGGGCCTTTCTGTACGGAGTTTGCATGTTCTCCCCGTGTCCGTGTGTGTTTCCTCCGGGTGCTCCGGTTTCCCCCCACAGTCCAAAGACATGCAGGTTAGGTTAACTGATGACTCTAAATTGACCGTAGGTGTGAGTGTGAATGGTTGTCTGTGTCTATGTGTCAGCCCTGTGATGACCTGGCGACTTGTCCAGGGCATGCCCCGCCTTTCACCAATAGTCAGCTGGGATAGGCTCCAGCTTGCCTGCGACCCTGTAGAACAAGATAAAGCGGCTAGAGATAATGAGATGAGATGAGAACCTGACAGCTAATGGTTGAGAAATATTACCATTATCACCATATAGGTATAAAATAAGTGCTGCCAGGAGAGGTTTGTTTTTCCTGGCAGCACTTACTGTTTCAGCAGTTGGTTTTCACTTCCAACTTAACCTGTTGCAGTCTTAAATAGTAACTAGTTAATTTGGGCCAGCAGTGGTAACGCCAATTGTTACTCTCACTCAGGAGCTTTCTACTTTATTCTTATTATATTACCTTGCCCGTGACGGAGTAAGCAGGGTGAGGCATTGTAATGAGTGTGGTTCGTTTGTGTGTCTGTCTGTTAACAATCTAGCATCTACATGGTTGCACCACTTGACTTCTAATTTTCAGGGTAGGTGGGTAATGGCCCTTAGATTACCTGATTCAGTTTTGGCGGTAATCGGGTCAAGGTGAAGGTCAAGGTCACCAGAAAGGCCAGGTGAGGTTTGTTTTGCCTGGCAACACTTATTCTCCTAACATTTTTAGGACACTATTTCTCCCTCAGTTTTCAACCAATCATCACCAAATTTCACATGAAAAATACGTCTGGGCTGAATTAAGTTGCTAGGACTTTTGGTGCTGATCTGGATCACTGAATTGGAATGATCCATGAAAAACAGGCTTTTTTCTTCACGAAGCGTCATTCTTAATCTCTTACTGTTCTGGATCTATAGGGTACAGTGACCAGACGTCCGGGTTTGTAACAGCTAGCGCAAATCACTGTAACTTTAGTCACAGTCTCTTTCTAGTTACTTACTGGTGTTTGTGAATATCATTTTGGACAAACTGATCTCCAAACCGTACGTCATTTCATATCTAGTAAATTATTCATACTGTTAATTTCAGCTCGCAAAATTTGTCGGCTATAATTTGGTAACTTATTTTGGTAAAGCTCGTTTTTATTATGAAGATTTTGACCTAAGGGACCAACAGCATGACTCGGATACTCACAGAAAATGCCTTGTTTTTTGTACTCTCAAAAAATACTCAGTGCTACAGACTGAGGCAGTTAAGCAGTAGCTCCTTTTTCCCCCAATAGATGGCAGTAGATGAACTGATTTTAGAAAATCTCTACTCATGAGCAAAGAGCAAGGAAAATCCTTAAGGTTTCCAGTTCCAGTGGAAAAAATGTAATCATTTGCTTATGTACAGCTAAAAATAAAACTGGTCATATTATTTGACTGGTCTGCAAAACTTCAAAGCCAAAATGACTGACAATATGAAGGCATCCATTTTCCATCCCACTTTCTTCAAAACATCTTTGAGACCTACGTTGTCTGTTGCGGTTTCTGAGAGGGAAGCTTCTGGTCCTGAGACGCCTTCTTCCTGTTTTTGTTCAACGGGTGGTTCTTGAAGCTCAGACTGTTCCAAATCCTCAGGATCGAAACCAGATACAACATCAGGAGTAGAACACTGGAGGGTTTGGGATACAAAATGAGAACACATCAGTACAACTGACACATTAGACAAGTAATTTGAATTACTTGGGGGTCGGGAGGAAACAACTGTGAAATAAATTTGCATGGCTGCTTCAAATATATTACTAATAACAAACGTTGTGCTTCGGTAACTGTAGGATGTTCAAGGCACTCGTTTAACACATTCTCAGGGTTATTTCCTGTGAATGAATGCTCGAGGGTGAATCCTACACTTTAGTTCAGTTTTGTAACTAGCTCTGTGGGGCAGGGATTGATGTGTTTTTCACAAGGCGTGTCTAAATTCTTTATCAGTGAGTTGAAAAATGCCTGAGGGTTTACTGCTGGTGTCCAAGAAGGAGTCAGTTTATTATGAGTCAGAGAGAGAGATTCCCTAATAGTTTCCCCAAAGGATCTAAAAGGTTCTAAAGATCTTTAACAACCTGCATGTTTCTCAAACAGGCGGCACGGTGGTGTAGTGGTTAGCGCTGTTGCCTCACAGCAAGAAGGTCCGGGTTCGAGCCCCGTGGCCGGCGAGGGCCTGTCTGTGTGGAGTTTGCATGTTCTCCGCGTGGGTTTCCTCCGGGTGCTCCGGTTTCCCCCAAAGACATGCAGGTTAGGTTAACTGGTGACTCTAAATTGAGTGTGAATGGTTGTCTGTGTCAGCCCTGTGATGACCTAGCGACTTGTCCAGAGTGTACCCTGCCTCTTGCCCGTAGTCAGCTAGGATAGGCTCCTGCGACCCTGTAGAACAGGATGAAGCGGCTAGAGATAATGAGATGTTTCTCAAATATAATGCATTTCAAACTAAAGACCTAAACACATCATTCTTTTAAAAAAAGAATCAGAGTACACCAAATTACCAAAGAAAGCAATTAAATATAAACTGGAGGATATCAAAGCTCAAATTACACTGAATTGGCAATATTTCATATATGAATAGATTACTAGGAATATTAAAAACACTCTATATGTGTTTTTAAATCCAAATTAAAATTGTACTTGTTTAACATTGACTATTCTTAGGCCCTGGTCCCACAACCAATAACTATGACTATACCTATAACTCCAACTTTGACTATGTCTATGCCTGAATTTAGTTGCAGTCTGGAGCAGAAACACCACAACTATAATCCCGACTATAATATCGCTTGGTCCTGACACTCAGGGAAATAAACGCATGCAACTTAGGAATAGTCATGGGAGTTTTTTCCAAGTAGTAGCACATTATTCCGGGTCAGACTGTACAGCTTGGACTTCAAAACAACCCATGTACACACTCCGGTGGTTGATAGAATACAGGTCACAGACTACAGAAATATATTTAAAAAGGATACAAAATACAGAGTGGTTACAGATTTTAATACGGATGCATCACGGATGCTAATAATTTACGGATTGGTCACAGACGTTTCGGTATATTACAGATTGCTTACTGATTTCATACGGATGATGCATCATGGAGAAAAAATTAAGAAGTTTGAAACAATTAAATGTTTGGACTGCCAAAGTCCATAATTAAAATATCTTACCTGCATTTATATGTTTACTTTATTAATTTACTATTGATATTTCACATAAAATATCAAGTCAAGTTTATTTGTATAGCGCTTTTAACAATAAACATTGTCGCAAAGCAGCTTTAGAGAATTTGAACGACTTTAAACATGAGCTAATTTATCCCTAATCTAGCCCCAATGAGCAAGCCTGTGGCGACGGTGGCAAGGAAAAACTCTCTCAGACGACATGAGGAAGAAACCGAGAGGAACCAGACTGAAAAGGGAACCCATCCTCATTTGGGCAACACCAGACAACATGACTTAACCTGGCAAGCCAGACTAAATGTGAATATTTAGTCTGGCCTCGATCCGTAGACATTTCTGACGGGTGGGGGTGGAACAACCCGCTGTCTTTCAAACTGTCTCTGTGCGTATAGGCCAACGCTCTGACCAATCAGCGCAACAGTGACTGTGATGTAGTCAGAGCGACAGAAAGCAATGGGGGAGACCTTGAAATAAATAATTTTTCAAAATGCGTATTAATTAATAAACAGGTTCTAGATATTAAGAAGTTTGGAGATAATGACCACAAGTTTGGAGTCTGTACCACATAACTTATTTTTTTTCAAGTGTTTGCTTAAACTGTTTTTGAGAGTTTTTATTTAGTGGTGTTTGGTGAAATAATTTCCCTTAAATTTAAAATAACGGGAAAATAAGAAACAATCAAGAAGTAATGTTTCAAAGCTGTTTATTAATTCTTCGTACTGCACAAACTAGCCCCATCCTTTTGGCTATGAGCGGAGCCAGCTGGTAGATCAGACTTTTGCCATAGCCGGTCGGCAAAACAGCGAAAACGTCCTTCTTGAAAAGGAATGAGTGGAGAGCCTCTTCCTGCTCATGTTTCAACGAAAACTCCAAGTCTAATTCTTCTAAAACTGATTCCAAAGTGGAGTCAAACTAGCGCTGTTCAATAGCCGTAGCCATCTTTCCTGTTGTGCTTTCTCCAGCGTCGCACAGCCTTGTCGTCACTCCTGCAAAAGCCGGCCCAAAGAATCCAAACAAAAACCTTGCGTTGTGATTGGCGGGCACGATTTGATGCCCGGGGTGTTTTTGTTTATATGGTGCAAGGCTAGACCCACTCGTAGGCAAAAATATTTTTGCCCGCTAGGCGGGTGGGTCTAGTTTACTAGGCTAAACATGACTATAACATTAACAGTTTTAACATGAAGTCAGCTTCATTGATGTTATAAACTCTTCATTGATGGAAACTTGAGTGCAAAACTGTTCATGACAAATGCAGTCCTAAGTTAGCAAGTCAACTGTAGTCCTCAGCCATAAAACCATTACTGTAAGAGTCCAGAGCGTCCTCCAGGTGTGACTTTCAACTGTCCACATGGGGCCGTCCTCCACAGGAGCGATGCGATAAGACTCCAACCAGACACAGGGCACCAGGATGGATCAGGCAGGTCCGAGGAGCAGAAGAAGTCAGCATCTCGATCCCAGGACCGACATGTAACCCAGAGGGACAGATTTTTTTTGGGGGGGGAGGAACACAGGTTGTTAGGTATGCCCCAAAAATGACACAAGTATTAAGTCTGTGTGGTAGGTTCGCAGAGACGAGAGTCCTGACATCAGGCATAATACACAACAATGGCATGTTAATATGGTTAAAAAATATCATGACCTGCTCTGGCTGGATGCTTGATTGGGTGATGGGAGCACACTCCTCAGCAATGATGGGATGCAGATGGGACCCTTAGGGCTGGCCAAGACAATTCAGTTACATTTCACCGGGTCTGGGACATGCAACAGAATGTCTGACGGCCGATTCCCTGCAGGCTACGAGAGCCAGTCAAGGTCTCCACCCTCTCCACCAAAAGATTTCCTGTTGACTCCATGTAACTCAGAGGGACAGATTTGGGGGGAGGGAGGGAGAGAGAGAGAGAGAAAACACAGGTTGTTAGGTATGCCCAATGTCACCTGAATAAGTAGGAACAGTATATATATATTGCACTGAGTACAAGCAGGGACTCCGGCAACTAACTATGACAGCATAACTAAAAGGGGAGAGCCAGAAGGTAACACAGGCATGAGGGAGCCCCGGGACATAAAGCAGCAGCCACTACACCGTCAACAAACTCGAGTGAGCAAGCGAGTGGGGGACTGACAGCATCCATACATCCCAGTTTACCAGAACATTCTGTCTGAGGATCCTCCAGATCTACTCCTTTACCTCATAAACAGCATTAACAAAAGGCTTGACTAAACAGATATGTTTTCAGCCTCGACTTAAACGCTGAGACTGTGTCTGATTCCCGAACATTACTTGGAAGGCTGTTCCATAACCGTGGGGCTTTGTAAGAAAAGGCTCCGCCCCCTGATGCAGCCTTCACTGTACGAGGTACCAGCAGATAGCCTGCACCTTTTGATTTAAGTAGGCGTGGCGGGTCATAGAAGAGCAGAAGTTCACTCAGGTACTGTGGTGCGAGACCATTCAGTGCTTTAAAGGTCAATAGTAGTATTTTATAATCAGTACGAAATTTGATTGGCAAGGCAAGTTTATTTCTATAGCGCATTTCATACACAGTGGCAGTTCAGTGTGCTTTACAGAGGTAAAGGCAAAACAGTAAACAATAGAAAATAAAATTACATAAAATAAAGGGGGAAGAAGAGAGAAAAATAAAAATGAGAATTAAACAATAGTAGAAATAAAGTAATAAAATGAAGTAAAATTTCAGTAAAAACAGCAGAATAAAATAAAAGTTAAGTAAAGTTTAAAACATGCAAAGACTGTAAAAGTTAAGTAAAGTTTAAAACATGTAAAGATGATATTTATCAGTTAGCAGAAAGCATCTGAGAACAGCTTGGTCTTTAGTCTAGATTTGAAGCTGCCAGCAGCAGGAGCATTTTTGATGTCCTCTGGCAGTTGGTTCCATAGCTGTACTGCATAGTAGCTAAAAGCTGCTTCACCACACTTTGTTTTAACAACAGGTTTTACCAGTAAATTTTGCTGCTGCGATCTGGTAGATCTGATTGGGTTAGGCCGCTGCAACATATCAGAGAGGTAATTGGGCCCTGTACCATTTAGAGATTTGTACACCAGCAGCAATGCTTTAAAGTCAATTCTGTAGCTGACTGGAAGCCAGTGAAGGGACCTTAGAATTGGAGTAATGTGCTCTGTTCTTTTTGTTCGTGTGAGAACCCTAGCCACTGCATTTTGAATCACCTGAAGTCGTTTGATGGTCTTTTTTGGCAGGCCTGTGAAAAGGCCATTGCAGTAATCAACCCTACTAGAGATGAAGGCATGTACAAGTTTTTCCAGATCATTTTTTGACATAAGTCCTCTTAGTTTGGAAATGTTTTTTAGGTGATAAAATGCCGATTTAGTGATTGCTTTCATGTGACTGTCAAAGTTTAGCTCGCTGTCAATGAAAACACCAAGATTTTTAACCATATCTTTTGTTTTAATCCCCTTTGTGTCAAGAACAGTGGTAATCCTGAGTCTTTCATCTTTTTTCCCAAATAGAATTACTTCTGTTTTATCTGTGTTCAGCTGGAGAAAATTTTGTGACATCCAGTTGTTGATATGGTCGATACACTGGTAGAGACATTCAAGGGGGGCATAATCATTAGGTGATAGAGCAAAATAAATTTGGGTGTCATCTGCATAGCAGTGATACAAAATTGAGTTGTTCTTGATAATTTGTCCAAGTGGGAGCATATAAAGGTTGAATAGTAATGGTCCAAGGATTGACCCCTGGGGGACACCACAGGTCAAGGACATTGGGAGCCAATGCAGTGTGGATAAGACAGGGGTGATGTGGTCATATTTTCTAGTTCTAGTAAAGACTCTTGCTGCTGTATTTTGAACTAACTGGAGCTTGTTTATGCACTTATTGGAACATCCAGACAGTAAGGCATTACAATAATCCAACCTGGAGGTAACAAAAGCATGAACTAGTTTTTCCGCATCATGTAGTGACATTAAATTTCTTATCTTAGCAATATTTCTGAGATGAAAGAAAACTATCTGGGTAATGTTATCAATGTGAGTTTCGAATGAAAGACTGGGGTCAATAATCACCCCGAGGTCTTTTACTGCTGCACGTGAAGAAACAGAAAGGCCATCCAGAGTTACTGTGTAATCAGAAAACTTACTTCTAGCTGCATGTGGTCCGAGTACAAGTACTTCAGTCTTATCTGAGTTAAGCAGAAGGAAGTTAATAAACATCCAGTGTCTAATGTCCTTAACACATTCCTCAATTCTATTAAGCTGGTGTCTCTCATCAGGTTTTGCAGAAACATACAACTGTGTGTCATCAGCATAACAGTGGAAACTAATACAATGTTTACGAATAATATCACCCAGAGGGAACATGTATAAAGAAAAAAGCAGTGGATCCAAGACAGAACCTTGTGGAACACCAAACTTTACCTCAGTACATCCAGAAATATCGCCATTTATATCAACATACTGATAGCGATCAGTTAAATAAGACCTGAGCCAGGAAAGGGCCGTTCCCTTAACTCCCACAACATTTTCTAGTCTATCCAGGAGAATGGAATGATCAGTGGTATCAAATGCTGCACTAAGGTCAAGCAACACAAGTAGCGAGACACAGCCCTGATCAGACGCCAACAGTAGGTCGTTTACTACTTTAACCAGTGCTGTCTCTGTGCTATGATGAGGTCTAAATCCTGACTGATACATTTCATGGATGTTATTCCTATGTAAATATGAGCATAACTGTTGTGCCACAGCTTTTTCAAGGATCTTGAGATAAAGGGGAGGTTTGATATTGGCCGATAATTGGACAGCTGACAGGGATCAAGGTCAGGTTTTTTAATCAGGGGTTTGATCACTGCTAGTTTAAAGGATTTGGGTACATAGCCAATCGTGAGAGAATAATTTATTATTTTTAGAAGCGGTTCAATTACTTCAGTTGTTATCTGTTTGAATACGCGTGTAGGTAAGGGATCTAGTACATAAGTTGAGGCTTTTGATGCCGAGATTAATGAAAGTAATTCAGTTTCTTTAAGGGGAGTAAAACATTCTAATCAATGATCTGATACAGTTATATTGTTAACTACAAGGTCACTTACATTGCCTGACCTTAAATTAGTAGTTTAAATTTTTTGTCGGATATTCTCAATTTTGTCATTAAAAAAATTCATGAAATCGTTACTATTACATACTGCAGGTATGCATGTGTCTATAGTGGACTTATTCCTGGTTAATTTTGCTACAGTATTAAATAGGAATCTAGGATTATTTTTGTTATCTTCTATTAGGGAGGAGAGATATGTTGATCTCGCCGCACTAAGAGCTTTTCTATACTTCAGGAAGCTCTCCTTCCATGCTAATTTGAATGCTACCAATTTTGTTTGACGCCATTTATGTTCCAGTTTTCGAGTGGTCTGTTTTAAAGTGCGAGTGTCATCATTATACCAGGGTGCTAATTTTTTGTCTGACCATTTTCCTTTTAAGAGGAGCTACATTATCTAAAGTATGGTGGAACACTGACTCTAAGCATTCAGTTGCCTGATCAGGTTCTGCAGGGGCTGACAGTGACCCAATCAAAGCTGATAACTCTGGGAGATCATTTATAAAGCTCTGTGCAGTAGTTGACGTGAATGTACGTTTAATACAGTAGCGTGGTGAGGTGCATATATTATTACTCAGACATATTTTGAATGATCTGAGAGAACTTCAGACTGTGGAAGTGTGACTATATTTTCTACGTTTAACCTGAATGTTAGTATTAGATCGAGGGTGTGACCACCATTATGGGTCGGTCCTATGACATTCTGATTAACCCCTACTGAATCTAAGATGGACACAAACGCTGTTTTTAAAGGGTCTTCTGGGTTATCGAAGTGAATATTAAAATCTCAGGCAACTAAAGCTTTGTCTAAGGAAATAACCAAGTCTGAGATAAAATCTGCAAATTCAGAAAGAAACTCAGAATATGGCCCCGGGGGCCTGTAAATAATAAGTAATGGAATTAACTGGGTAGACTTTTTTTTTTTTTTGAGGCTACATACATTATATGAGTATGAAGAACTTCAAATGTATTAAATTTATAACCAGGTTTTTGTGTTACACCTAGATAATCATTATAAATAACCATGCCACCACCTCCTCTACCAGTTAGACGAGGCTGGTGTATATAACTGTATCCAGGAGGACTCGCTTCATTTAATGCTATATATTCATTTGGCTTAATCCATGTTTCAGTTAAACAAAGTACATTAAACTCCTGATCAGTAATGAGTTCATTAACCATTAGCGCTTTAGATGTAAGAGATCTAATATTTAATAGCCCCACCTTTAGATCAAAGGTGCTGGCAGCGGCTGTACAGTCAGTATGATCTAATTTTATATTGATTAGGTTACTGGAACAAACTCTCTGAATATTTCTACCTTTTTGTTGAGCTCGGGGAACAGACACAGTCTCGATGTAGTGGA
Organism: Neoarius graeffei; assembly: GCF_027579695.1. Classification (NCBI taxonomy): domain Eukaryota; kingdom Metazoa; phylum Chordata; class Actinopteri; order Siluriformes; family Ariidae; genus Neoarius; species Neoarius graeffei. The sequence goes on from NC_083586.1 coordinate 53,014,944, forward strand.
CCCTGAGTGACGACTCTGTGCAGCTAGCAGACAGTTGGTTTAGCCTGTTCGTCTGCTCCCTGGCCTTGGCTCTGGATTGTCAGAAATTAACTAGGTCTGTTCTGAGACTATGACCTATGCTACAGGAAATGAGAGCAGCACCTTCCCGAGTGGTATGGATACCGTCCCGCCCTAACAGGCCAGCAGTGCCCTCAAAATTAGCCCAATTATCTATGAAGCCCACACTGTTTTCAGAGCACCACCTGGACAGCCAGCAGTTCAGCGACCATAACCTGCTGTAAGCTACATCGCCACGCCGCATTGGGATGGGGCCAGAGCATACTACAGCATTGAAATATCACAGTTCAAAGACATGCAGTTAGGTTAATATGGGACGGCCTTGGGCTGAGGTGCCCTTGAGCGAGGCACCTAACTTCCAGCTGCTCCCCGGCTGCTGTTAGCATGGCTGCCCACTGCTCTGGGTATGTGTGTGTGTGCTCATTGCTCACGTGTGTGTGTGTGTATGTGTGTGTTCACTGCTTCAGATGGGTTAAATGCAGAGAGGAATTTCACAAGTGTGTGATGAATAAAGTTGTGCTCTCTTATATCCATGAATAAAAGATCCGTGCTTTGTATTATATTTTTTATTTTCCGTGAATCCGTATTCCGTGACTTCATGATGCAACAAGGATGTACAAAGATGCCCGGGGAAAATAGCATGTGCTCAGACAATGTCACACGTAAACAATTACCTGATTGGTTAGATGTTTTATCGGATCAGGTCCAGGCCTGGAAAAATCGCTCCAGAAGCAATTTCACAGATACGGATAAACCCAAGCCTCGGCTATAGGTATCGTTATCAGTCTGGTGTGACCACCAACCACATAAACTGCAGGGGATTGATTTATTTATAGTTGCAGTTATAGTTGTCGGTGTTGTGCCTTTAGTTCTTGTTATCTCCACCATCTTTGTTGGAGGAGGTTATGTTTTCACCTCCATTTGTTTGTTTGTTGGTCTGTTCCCACTGTAACTCAAAATGTAGTGCACGGATTTTGATGAAATTTGGAGGAAAGGTGATCCATGGGCCAAGGAACAATTGATTAGATTTTGATGCAAATCTGAGTCTTGGTGGCGGTATGAGCTCTACCGAGTGCTCTTCTCATCTTTTATATTGTTTTTTATGCATATTGTTTCTTTTCTGTACTTCCTTTGAAATTATTGACATCGAGTAAATTTATAGTTCAATTTATTAATGCCTGCATATTGCTTCCTTGTCCCGCAGTGCTGCTGAATTCTCGAATCTGATTGGTCAGAAGGTGTTGATTTCATTTCTATAACAGCAGTTCTGATGATCGTCATTGGCAATTTGCTGTGATATGAGAGGAATAAATCACTACAGGATGTGGTGCCTTTCTAAAATAATCTGCTTTGGGGTGGTATCAGTAATACGGCTTCATTTCAATGCCTGCTTATTGTAAATACTTAGTTTTGACATGTTAGTCCATTTATATGTAAAGCACTCCGAGATTTGGACTCTAAATGAATAGGTATTCAAGATTATTGGATCCAAACTGAGTACAGGTTTTATTTGACCAGCGGTTACGTGTAACCAGAGAGAATTTCATCTTCATCTATATTGCGAGAAATATCGAGGACACAAGGGAAATGATGTTTGATAAAATTACAGCCCTCATGCCAGATGTCCTCCAGTTAACAGAAAATGAAAAATTACAATAACTTTTCGAAGAGGAGCATGATGCAGCCTCTGCGACTTTGTCACAGTGTATCTCAGCCTGAGGGTCATTGCAGAGCTAATATTGTTGCTGAAGAGTCTTTCACACAAAGCAAGCCCATTACCGCTCAGGCTGATGAGGTCCATTCTCACCCTTGAGTCATCCTCTAAATGTTTTGATGGATTTTCTATATATGGGGGGGGGGGGGGGGGGGGGGGGGGGGGGGGGGGGGGATGAGTGTATACAGATGCAGGTACTTTTACTAAAGATACACGGATAGCAGTACTGGTCGATACAAAGATAACTTACTCATGCTTCGAGACTCACATCAACGTGATATAAGCAGAGTGCACATTACTGCACGAATGACATTAAATAATAGAGATCTGGGAATAGGCGGCACGGTGGTGTAGTGGTTAGACAAGTCGCCAGATCATCGCAGGGTTGACACATAGAGACACACAACTATTCACACCTACGGTCAATTTAGAGCCACCAATTAACATGACACGTTGATTGCATGTCTTTGGACTGTGGGCGAAAACGGAGCACCCGGAGGAAACCCACGCAGACACGGGGAGAACATGCAAACTCCACACAGAAAGGCCCTCATCAGTCACTGGGCTCAAACCCAGAACCTTCTTGCTGTGAGGCAACAGTGCTAGCCACTACACCACTGTGCCACCCATGATAAGCTATATCCATTGATAAATTTAAAATAGGACTTAATAGTATAAACATGTCTACCTTGATCCAGTTGCCCATTATGAAACTTTCTCCTAGCCACCATGTACCTGCACCAGTAGCCCAGGAGTAATAGGGTTATACCCGGAACAAATTAGTAACAAGCTGAAAATTTCAGAATATCTTCAGAATACCTTTAGGAATAACATACTAAAAGTCCCCGGAAATCCCCCTTGTGCTCTTTGAGAAATTCAAGATGGCGTCCAAAATGGCCGCCAAATGGAGATCTGCCCATATCTCAGGCCCAAAACAAAATATTAATGCAATTAAAAGGTCAGAATATATGTTTTGTAGGGTAGGAGAGTAAATTCCAACATGTGTGTATTAATTACATTGTGTATTGACATTATATAATAACAATGTACACATTATTATAACAGTATATTTGTGTATAGTGTGGATCCATTGGTTACTCGTTCACTCCGTATCATCCTATTCTGTTCACAAAACAACAAACACAATTACTAGGGGTTGGAGCACTTATTTTCATTAATATTAATTAAAGTAAATTGGTGGTGTAAAATGAAAAATGGCATGTTAAAAGGTCATGCTGAGTTTAGTCATTTTTTGTCCGAACACACTGGCATTGCTAGTAGTAAAGACTGGCGCTAGAAACTCAAAGAGTAATTTTTTTCCACCCTTAAACAAGCTTGAATAAATTCCCTACTTCACTGATGGTACAACAAAGGTCCAAGCATTACAACTGAGGCACTGAGAAGTGTTTAAGTCTACTCATTGTTTATAAGCAAGAGCTTTTATTGAGGCAGACCTTTTTGTCATGAAAGTCGCCGGAATGTTGAAGAAGTGTACTGAAACAGCTTGCCATTGTAGTTTTAGAAGATAGAGTTCTCAAATTTAATTTCCCTTTAATATTTTATCAAAGCTTAAAGATGCACTAAATATTAAGGAAATTGATGTCTAATTGTTGTCTTACATTATGCTCATGTATGTAGGTAGCCTACTAAGCTAATCTGTCAATCATGTCAACCATCAAATTCCATGTAATTTCCACATTAATGACCTTGTAATCTTGGTTAATTTTAATTTTAACAGTGTGACAATGGTGAATTTGCATTGCTTGTATGAGAGAACATATAATTTAACATTTTAATTGCATTTATATTATGTTTTATCCCTGAGATATTGAAAAATCTCCAATCGGCGGCCATTTTGGACGCCATCTTGAATTTCTCAGAGAGCACGAGGTGGATTCCCGGGGACTTTTAGTATGTTATTCCTAAAGGTATTCTGAACATATTCTGAAAAATTCAGCTTGTTACTAATTTGTTCCGGGTTGGACTCAATTTTGAGCTAATGCTCTTGGGCTACAGTATATCCCCGCAGAGGAGATTGTTTGCAGTACAACGTAGAAGAAGAAGGCAGCCTGCTAGTCCTGGAGCTTGAACCACACTCCTTACTTCATCAACCCAGAGCTTGTACTCAGTAGTTCTCATTTTAAGCACACACTGGGCATTTGAACTGAATCGAAATGCAGCTTTTGAGAGTGACTTCAGTAAATCAATGCTATCTGATTTCTAATCTATGGTACTAACCAAAAGTTTGTAATCTCAAATCTAAGATCTAACAGAGAGCCAAAGTACCACTCCTTGATAAACACCTTTAAATGCTCACATATACGGTAGAGTTGGATTCTCAATTGAAAGTCATTTTGCATAAAAGTGTATTCCATTTGAATAAATGTAAATGTAAACAGCTCAGAATCACTCATCTCACCATGTCCTCCAGCTGATGACACGTACTTGAGCTCGGTGTATCCAACGTCAGCTTCCTGAGTGATTCGCTGGGTATTTTCTCTTCTCTGTCCCCGGCCTGAGAGACTGACTCACGCCTATGAGGATGAGGAGTGGTGGGTGAAGCTGCAGAGGGCTGTGATCTCTACAGTAAAAAAAAAAGGAAAGTAAGCAGATATCTACGCTCATATGCCCAGGAATGGACTCTAACCTTGTCTTGTATGTTAAAGCATGCTGAGCAAATATGGATACAGAGCACATGTATGTTCTAGAGGCTAGAGGACTTTTGTGTCAATCAGCGTTTAGGACATATTATGCACATATTGGTATAGGACAAATAATTGCACAACTCTTCATATATTTTTTTAAAGAGTCCAGCAGCTCTGAAAGGAAATCCTTTGATGAGTAAATAAGCATCCACCATAGTTCAAGGCATATTATAAGGGAATAAAACACGATGGCAGTCTGCTGTGATAGTAAAATAATGACAACATTAGAGTATGTCCCGAAGCATTTTATTCTTCTTAGACAGCAGCAATTTACCAACAATTACGATTTTTATTCATTAAATAACATCATTATCCATTTATAGTTATGGTTAATGTGGACAAATGTCCCAAGAAGTTAGCTCTTGTTATCACTTATGCTATAGCAACTACATTGTCTTGCAAAAGTATTCATCCCCCTTGGTGTTTGTCCTGTTTTGTTGCATTACAAGCTGGAATTAAAATGGATATTTGGAGGGTTAGCACCATTTGATTTACACAACATGTATACCACTTTAAAGGTGAAAATTGTTGTTTTATTGTGACACAAACAATAATAAGATGAAAAAACAAAAATCTGGAGTGTGCATAGGTATTCACCACCACCACCACCACCCCAAAAAAAATCAATACTTTGTCGAGCCACCTTTTGCTGCAATTACAGCTGCAAGTCTCTTGGGGTATGTCTCTATTACAGTAGCTTAGCACATCTAGCCACTGGGATTTTTGCCCATTCCTCAAGGCAAAACTGCTCCAACTCCTTCAAGTTAGATGGGTTGCGTTGGTGTACAGCAATCTTCAAGTTATGCCACAGATTCTCAGTTGGATTGAGGTCTGGGCTTTGACTAGGCCATTCCAAGACATTTAAATGTTTCCCTTTAAACCACTCCAGTGTAGCTTTAGCAGTATGTTTAGGGTCATTGTCCTGCTGGAATGTGAACCTTTGTCCCAATCTCAAACCTCTGGCTGACTCAAACAGGTTTTCCTTTCAGAATTACCCTGTATTTAGTGCCATTCATCTTTCCTTCAGTCCTGATTGCCCCCACCATGCTTCACTGTAGGAAAGGTATACTCAGGGTGATGGGAAGTGTTGAGTTTGTGCCACACATGGCATTTCCCATGATGACCAAAAAGTTCAATTTTAGTCTCATTTGACCAGAGAATCTTCTTCCATGTGTTTGAGGAGTCTGCCACATGCTGTTGGGCAAACTCCAAACATCTCATCTCATTATCTCTAGCCGCTTCATCCTGTTCTACAGGGTTGCATGCAAGCTGGAGCCTATCCCAGCTGACTACGGGCGAAAGGCGGGGTACACCCCGGACAAGTCGCCAGGTCATCACAGGGCTGACACATAGACACAGACAACCATTCACACTCACACCTACGGTCAATTTAGAGTCACCAGTTAACCTAACCTGCATGTCTTTGGACTGTGGGGGAAACCGGAGCACCTGGAGGAAACCCACGCGGACACGGGGAGAACATGCAAACTCTACACAGAAAGGCCCTCGCCGGCCACGGGGCTCAAACCCGGACCTTCTTGCTGTGAGGCGACAGCGCTAACCACTACACCACCGTGCCGCCAAACTCCAAACATGTTTTCTTATTTTTTTTCTTGAAGCAATGGATTTTTCTGGCCACTTTTCCATAAAGCCCCACTCTGTGGAGTGTACGGCTTAAAGTGGTCCTATGGACAGATACTCCCATCTCCGATGTGGATCTTTGCAGCTCCTTCAGTGTTATCTTTGATGTCTTTGTTGCATCTCTGATTAATGCCCTCCTTGCCTGGTCTGTGAGTTTTGGTGGGTGGGGCCTTCTATTGTCAGGTTTGTAGTGGTGCCATATTCTTTCCATATTCTATCCATTATCTGTAGCCGCTTATCCTGTACAGCAGGGGTGTCAAACCTGATCCATAAAGGGCCTTGTGGCTGCAGGTTTTCATTCCAGCCATGCAGCAGCACACCTGACTTGGCTCATTCAATCAACTGAACTGTCTTCACACAGTCAAATACTTGCAGCCACACCCACCCTTGATTAAAGGGTGGGTGTGTCAGTTGATTGAATAAGCCAAATCAGGGTGCTGCTGCATGGCTGGAATGAAAACCTGCAGCCACACGGCCCTTTATGGATCAGGTTTGACACCCCTGCTGTACAGGGTCGCAGGCAAGCTGGAGCCTATCCCAGCTGACTATGGGCAAGAGGCGGGGTACACCCTGGACAAGTCGCCAGGTCATCACAGGGCTGACACATAGAGACAAACAACCATTCACACTCACATTCACACCTACAGTCAAATTAGAGCCACCAATTAGCCTAACTTTGGACTGTGGGGGAAACCGGAGCACCCAGAGGAAACCCACGCAGACACGGGGAGAACATGCAAACTCCACACAGAAAGGCCCTCATCAGCCACTGGGCTCAAATCCAAGACCTTCTTGCTGTGAAGCAACAGTACTAACCACTACACCACCGTGCCACCCCCATATTCTTTCCATTTTGCTATAATGGATTTAATGGTGCTCTGTGGGATATTCAAAGTTTGGGATATTTTTTATGACCCAACCCTGATCCATACTTCTTCACAACTTTGTCTCTGACCTGTTTGGAGGCTACTTGGTTTTCATGTTGCTTGCTTAGTAGTGTAGCAGAGTCAGGGTCCTTCCAGAACAGGTTGATTTATACAGACATCATGTGACAGATCATGTGACACTTTGATTGCACACAGGTGGATCTTAATTAACTAATTATGTGACTTATGAAGTGAATTGGTTGGACCAGCTCTTATTTAGGGGTTTCATATGAAAGGGGGTGAATACCTATGCATACTCAAGATTTCTGTTTTTTCATCTTAATTATTGTTTGTGTCACAATAAAACAACAATCTGCACCTTTAAAGTGGTAGGCATATTGTGTAAATCAAATGGCGCTAACCCTCCAAAAATCCATTTTAATTCCAGCTTGTAATGTGACAAAACAGGACAAACACCAAGCGGGATGAATACTTTTGCAAGACACTGTATAAACCCCCTCACCAGCCTCTCTTTTTTCTCTCATTATTGAGAAAGTCTGTTTGGAAGACTTGTCGAAAAGCATAACAGTTACAGTTACAAATCTCTGTAATGAGAGAATCCTTCCAAAATTGCTCAGGTTATGGTCACACTGCAGCAACGATGCATTGCGATGGGTTATCGATGAAAATGAGGTGTTTGGTGGCGATGCTTCCCTGAGTTTCGGTAAGTATTCCCAAACCCATCTGCAAGTATTAGTTTGCCGACAAAAACATCACCACCAAATTTGAGTGCATGCACTGAAATTTTTCGTGACATTTTTGGCCACTCACAAGGTGGAGATACACCAAAAAACAACTCGTGAAGCTTGGAGAACATTCACCATGCATCGCATGATTGGTGGCGATGCTAGCAAATTTTCAACGCCACGTACAACCCCGATTCCAAAAAAGTTGGGACAAAGTACAAATTGTAAATAAAAATGGAATGCAATGATGTGCAAGTTTCAAAATTCCATATTTTATTCAGAATAGAACATAGATGACATATCAAATGTTTAAACTGAGAAAATGTATCATTTAAAGAGAAAAATTAGGTGATTTTAAATTTCATGACAACAACGCATCTCAAAAAAGTTGGGACAAGGCCATGTTTACCACTGTGAGACATCCCCTTTTCTCTTTACAACAGTCTGTAAACGTCTGGGGACTGAGGAGACAAGTTGCTCAAGTTTAGGGATAGGAATGTTAACCCATTCTTGTCTAATGTAGGATTCTAGTTGCTCAACTGTCTTAGGTCTTTTTTTGTCCTGTCTTCCATTTTATGATGCGCCAAATGTTTTCTATGGGTGAAAGATCTGGACTGCAGGCTGGCCAGTTCAGTACCCGGACCCTTCTTCTACACAGCCATGATGCAGTATGTGGTTTGGCATTGTCATGTTGGAAAATGCAAGATCTTCCCTGAAAGAGACGTCGTCTGGATGGGAGCATATGTTGCTCTAGAACCTGGATATACCTTTCAGCATTGATGGTGTCTTTCCAGATGTGTAAGCTGCCCATGCCACATGCACTAATGCAACCCCATACTATCAGAGATGCAGGCTTCTGAACTGAGCGCTGATAACAACTTGGGTCGTCCTTCTCCTCTTTAGTCCGAATGACACGGCGTCCCTGATTTCCATAAAGAACTTCAAATTTTGATTCGTCTGACCACAGAACAGTTTTCCACTTTGCCACAGTCCATTTTAAATGAGCCTTGGCCCAGAGAAGACGTCTGCGCTTCTAGATCATGTTTAGATACGGCTTCTTCTTTGAACTATAGAGTTTTAGCTGGCAATGGCGGATGGCACAGTGAATTGTGTTCACAGATAATGTTCTCTGGAAATATTCCTGAGCCCATTTTGTGATTTCCAATACAGAAGCATGCCTGTATGCGATGCAGTGCCATCTAAGGGCCCGAAGATCACGGGCACCCAGTATGGTTTTCCGGCCTTGACCCTTATGCACAGAGATTCTTCCAGATTCTCTGAATCTTTTGACGATATTATGCACTGTAGATGATGATATGTTCAAACTCTTTGCAATTTTACACTGTCGAACTGCTTTCTGATATTGCTCCACTATTTGTCGGCGCAGAATTAGCGGGATTGGTGATCCTCTTCCCATCTTTACTTCTGAGAGCCGCTGCCACTCCAAGATGCTCTTTTTATACCCAGTCATGTTAATGACCTATTGCCAATTGACCTAATGAGTTGCAATTTGGTCCTCCAGCTGTTCCTTTTTTGTACCTTTAACTTTTCCAGCCTCTTATTGCCCCTGTCCCAACTTTTTTGAGATGTGTTGCTGTCATGAAATTTCAAATGAGCCAATATTTGGCATGAAATTTCAAAATGTTTCACTTTAGACATTTGATATGTTGTCTATGTTCTATTGTGAATACAATATCACTTTTTGAGATTTGTAAACTATTGCATTCTGTTTTTATTTACAATTTGTACTTTGTCCCAACTTTTTTTGGAATCGGGGTTGTATTCACAAACCTATCGTGAGCTGTAGTGTGACCATAGCCTCAAGAAATATCTCATTCCAAAAAAAAAAATCACACAATAGTATAAACATGTACATATTTCTTGATTCTACCATGAGCTGGCCTAATGGTTAGCGTGTCCACCCCTTGATCGGGAGGTCGTGAGTTCTACTTGTGGTCGGGTCATACCAAAGACAATCATTAAAATGGTACCTACTGCTATCTGGCAAGGCACGCTGCAATACAAATGTGAGTGGGGAGTCAGACTTTCTAGGTTACCAGAGGACTAGTCCCCCACTGTACCCCTAGCTGTATAGGCAAGAGGCCAAGGATTATAGAAGCAGAGATCGGTGCTGCCCAATGCACCTTAAGGGCCTGGTTAGTACTAGGACAGGAGACTGCCTGGGGAGACCAGGTCCTGGCATGGGAAGAACTTTGACTTTGATTTCTTTCATCTGTTTATGTGTAATGGCCACTATACAAGTCCCTGTTATAGAAAATAAATGAATGCCTTCTGACCAATCAGAATCAAGAATTCAGCAGTGCTTGGTATAATGGCAAGGAAGGCATTCAAAACATTTCTTACATTTTTAAAAATTTAAATGTTTCACACTGATGCAAGATTGTAGCCTTACATGAGGTGAAGTGGCCACATGGGTGGAACATGGTGCAGCTGTCAACATGCCTAGTTGCTCAATCGGTTTAGATTCCTGAAGCTCATCTACATCATCTGCATGCATTTTTGTTGGACCGTAGTACTCCGCCCACCACAGATTCACATATTTCTCCAAGTTCCTGTTGGAATCCCATTGAGGAACATCAGTGGATGGTTGCTGCTTGTATGGAACATGCCAAGGCTTGTTCCTTCCCAGGAAGTGGACGATCTTTGTTTGATGCCCGTACCTACACAACAGCACACAATCACAGACAAAAAAATTCTTCCTTTCCTTTTCTGATAAAATTCAACAACTGCCATTAGACTTCTGTAGTTAGTGATTTTTTTTTCAATACAGAGAAATGTATTGAAATTCTTCTCCATGGTAATTGCATAAATGCAAGAATATTCCTTTAAGATATACTTTAGCATGTTTGCTCAAGTATTTTGCTTTCACAGCCACAGAAAATGGTTCATGATCATTCTGTTGAACACGTACTTGTGGAAAGCTGGTAAATAGGTATAGATTGCATTGGTGCTAAGGTTGTAAATGAATGGTAGATGCTTATTGATGTCCTTTATTGCCCAGTCACTGAAAAAGGTGTTTAAAAGTCCCTGATCACCTCCTAAAGTCAATCAAACAAACAAGAAAACACAATATTAAAACCATACTTGTGACTGTATGGGTGTTTTATAATATTTTCTCAACCTTAAAATCTTAAATAGCGCTAAGCATGAAAAAATCATTCATTCCTTTATCTTCAGTAACCACTACCCTAGTTATATATCCTGTGGCTATAGTATATCCTTCTAATCCTACTCCTGATTCTCTTTTTCTCCTCCACTCCATCTGTTTCTACCTCAACCTCACCATCAAAGCTGCCACACATCTTGGCATGCTCCAGCAGGCGTGAGTGGGTCTCCAGTGACGGTCTGAATACAAACACACCAGAGTTGAAACAGTCGGGCCAGCCTGGATCCGGAGCCGCAGAGAGCTCTTCTCGTTCAAACAACTCATCGACATTACACAGCACCTGCAAGAGCACATTGAACAATTATTCCACAAAATCAAGTCGTACATGAGCTGATTGTTGACGAGGTGCATAGCGCCGAGTCAGCTATGAGCCACGTACAACGAGATTGAGTGGAATAATTGTTTTATTCTATCCACATTCACTGGATTTTGAGAAACAGAGCATTTTTATTTGTATTTTTTTGCAAATTCGATAAATAAAAACTTTATACAAAATATCTGACAAAATCATTTCCGCTTAGAATGTAAACAAACCGGCAAAATGACAGTAGCAATTTGTGAAAAATGCTATAATAATAATTCTTGAAAAATATTTTTAAAAAAGATACGTTCTTACCATGAAATACTTTCATTCCATATTTAGTTGCCTTTTTTTGTATTTTTTGGGGTTTTGTTTTCGAGTAGAGTTTTTATTTCATCCTCAGTTGGTTCGGTAACATGGTCCGACATTTTCCTCTTCTTCTTCTTCTTTAAGGTTTTTTTTAGTGGTTGGCAAACCAACTTAAAGGTGCATTACCGCCACCAACTGGACTGGAGTGTGGAACAGGAGATATTAAGGGAAATTTCTGTTTCTTTTAAATACTTGATAAAGTGATATATCTGTCTTGGTGCACTCCGCCATTTTGTATTTCTCTACTCACAGTATGTGAGCTAATATCCTAGTAGTAGAGTAGCCAATCAGAGCACCTGATTGCTCTTATCCAGTGAATGTGGGCAGAATAAATCCTGGATATTCTTGAATCGGATTGGTCTGAAGGTGTAGATTAATTTTAGATAATTGCAGGTCTGACAGTAGTTCCAGCTGCTAGGCAAATTACAGGTTTGTATTAGTGTGCTCATTCAAATATGTTCTCATTTCCATATAACAATGCATTTACAGTAACTCTGCATTTCAGACCATCTTTCTGGTTTGTCATGGATTTATAAACACAGATCTATCCTAATGTCATGTCTCTCTGTTTGCTTTGTCGGCAAAGGAACTGTATTTGGGACGTTGTGTACATGAATGATCATTCTTGATTCCCATATCGCACTTCATATCTCTTTAGAATAAACATTGCGTAGATGAACTGGTGGCCCCATACAGTATCTTGGAATATTTGCACTGAGTGGTACAATGTACCAACTTCACCATAAATCACTAATCCATGTGAATGCAGTCTCCTTGAGTCTAAATTCCCACTGTGATAATCGATAATGTTGTTTTCTTCAAGAGATAAACCAAACAAAGACCTAATTTAAGAGTTTATCATTGCCTGAATTATTTTCTTCCAAATTGTCAATACTCAACGATACAATCCACAGATGCATTAAATTATCTCATAACAAATGTTGCCAGACAAAACAAACCTCACCCGGCAGCACTTATTTTATACCTATATGTTGATAATGGTAATATTTCTCAATCATCAGCTGTCAGGATATGGTCCTATGAAAATCCATGACCTTGAGTTTGACATTTCAAAGTCATTCAAGGTTAAAGGTCATGGCAGCAACTGAAAGCCCATATGGGACTTCTTATATGTTGGTAATGGTAAACATCTGGCTATCATGAACCATTTTAAAGTTATAGCCCTTTGAAAACCCATGACCTTGAGTTTGACCTTTCAAGGTCACTCAAGGTCAAAGGTCATGGTGCCAAATGAAAGCCCATATGGCACTTTCTATAAGTTGATGATCTGTCTACTATCAACCGTTTTCAAATTGCAGCCCTCTGAAAATCCATGACCTTGAGTTTGACCTTTCAAGGTCACTCAAGGTCAAAGGTCATGGTGCCAAATGAAAGGCCATATGGGAGTTCCTATATGCTCACAATTGTAAACATCTGTCTATCGGAAACCGTTTTTGAGTTATAATGGAAAATGTTATTTTGACCAACAGATTGACCTTTCCAGTGGCCTGACCCGGTTACCCCCAAAATTTAATCAGGTAATCTATGGACCATTGCCCACCCATCCTGAAAATTTGAAGTCAATTGGTGCAACCGTCTAGATGCTAGATTGTTAACAGACAGACACACAAACAAACTGCACTGATTACAATACCTCACCCCACTTACTCCATCATGGGCGAGGTAATGACTACTCACAAGTGTATCAGCATCCAGGAACACACATTTGGTGTACTGTGTAAGTGTCCAACAATGAAGCTTGGTGAAAGTGGCGCCCAGGTCTGGACGTCCCAACCAGAAGAGGTGAGTCCTGTCCCTGCTGTCCAACATGTCCACCACTATGACCTCATCAAAGACATCTTCTAAAGATAAACTGGACACAAATACAAGGCAGCAGCTGTGCATGAATGATTAGTCACCCAGAACTTGTCTTTATTTGTATATTTACTTGTATATTAAATAATAAAGTCACAGGTCCATTTTTAGCCAACAATAAAAGACATGTGCATCATGCATCATGTAATCTGAATCAAGAAATTCAGATTGTATGAATATACTGATTAGAAACACTCCCCCCTAAAACATGCATACTAAGAGCTAGGTTGTTGGGACAGTTATTGATTCTAGGTTGCAATTTTTCTTCTAAAGACATAAAGGTGTTTATTTGACCCAAGGGAATATTTGCACCTCAAAATTGTACAGGCTTTTGGTGTTATTTTATAGAACCCATAACAGCTGTAATCTAGTTGTTGATATCTTTGATAAGTAACATTTTAAAGCCATATACATTTTTGAGTTCCCTTTGACTAAGGTTCATTGTTAAACGTGTTGTATCAATAAGGGTACAGTCAGTGGCAGCGCTAGAGGGGCGTCCAGGGTGGCACTGGACTAACTGGCCACCCCAGGTGCCACCCCAAAATTTAATTCGCTATTTCTGGCAGTTGATGCTGATTGACATCTCTGTTGAAAGATGCTTTTATTTTGACATCTGTCAATTGAGAACAAAGACAGAGCCGTTGAGACAAGGAGATGTGTATGGAGAGTGTATAGATAGCCTACAAGGAAAACACCGTTTGAAGTAAGTTTCAAGATTTAGTATCAGATTTAAGTTTCCTGAAGAACTTTCACAAAAGTTTAGTTGGTGTGTGGATGCATACTGGCACTTTGGGTCCATGACAGACATCCATCCATTATCTATAGCCACTTATCCTGTACAAGGTCGCAAGGAAACTGGAGGCTATCCCAGCTGACTATGAGCAAGAGGTTGGGTACACCCTGGACAAGTCATGATGTTGTAGTACCATACAGAAAGTTGAACCCTAACTGTGAGATGGCCTAGTGGTTAGTGAGATCTGGCCTAGTGGTTAGTGAGATCTCAAGTTCTACTCATGGTTGGGTCATATCAAAGACCCATGAGGCACGCTGCAATACAGATATGAGTAGGGAGTCAAGCTCTCGTGGTTACCAGAGTACCAGCCCCCCACTGTAACCCTAGCTATATAATAGGTGAGAGGCTGAAGGCTACTGAAAGGGAGATCCATGCCACCCATTGTGCCTCAAGGGCCTGGTTAGTACTGGGACAGGAGACTGCCTGGGAAGAGCAGGTTCTCGCACGGGAAGGGGAAGTTGGTTCTTTACTGTAGGGGGTTCTTGGGTGGAATGGTGGTGTAGTGGTTAGTGCTGTCGCCTCACAGCAAGAAGGTTCTGGGTTCGTGCCCAGTGGCTGACAGGGGGGCCTTTCTGTGTGGAGTTTGCATGTTCTCCCCATGTCTACATGGGTTTCCTCTGGTTTCCCCCACAGTTCAAAGACATGCAGGTAGGTTAACATGGGGTGGCCTTGGGCTGAAGTGCCCTTGAGCAAGGTACTTAACCCCTAACTGCTCCCTGGGCGCTGTAGTATGGCTGCCCACTGCTTTGGGGGGGTTCACTGCTTCAGATGGGTTAAATGCAGAGGATGAATTTCACTGTGCTTGCGTGTGACAAATAAAGGCTTCTTCTTCTTCCCCTTCAAGGAACTCTACATAGAAGTTCTCCAAGAGTGACAAACCAGTTCAGGTGCTGGATCGATATTTTTTAAATAGTAAACTGGAGTTGCATGGCCTGCATTTGCATACCAGAACAGGATTTGCTCTAATGTTTTATGATGCAAAAAAACTTTCACAAATAACGTTTGTCAAATGCCCAATGCAACATTATATTTTCAATCAGAGTTTCAACACTTTCAGATTCTTAAAAGAATGCACATAAATACTCCAGTGATTTCATTACAAAAACACATTTTATAAAGTATAAGGGCCTCTTTCAGTTATACTTGTTTCCACCTGTTTTTAATGCACACAATAATGTTTGGCAGCTAACGGGCACCAGTTAACCACGCACAAATGAAGTAACGCTGGTTTTAACTGTCTTTTTTTTTTCATTAAGAAGCCATTTTCACTTTAAGTACTCTCTTACCGTGCCTCTGTGCTAATGCTGGGAGAAACCATCACCACCAGTTTTCGAGTTGTTCCATGCCTTCGCAAGCACTTGCCCACCACTAGACTCCCCATGCAGTAGGCATCACTAGTAGCCAGGGTCACAAAGGCCTGGTTAACCTCTAATACAGAATGACAGACAAGAAAATAGTTAATAGGCATGAAATGAAAAGGGTAAGTCTGAAGAAACTGGAGAGATCCACAACTCGGTTAGAGGAAACTGTTCATACACATACATGTCAACCTTTGGTCAATCAAACCTGTATAACCAACCTCCAAAATCCGTATTTCCCTTATAAAATCCGTATAAGATGCAAATTAAAATAATTTACCTAAAATTTGAATGATAATTAACAATGATATATCCCAGTTACTTTTTATTCAATATTAATAACAATAAACCTTCAGAATGAATACAAAGCTCCAATGTTTGACAAAAACACACAGTGTTATCAGCGTAGTTATGAAGGAAATACTTCGTTGTTTGGAGACAGGTTTCACCAAGCGGATATTATGCGCGAGACTTCATATTAGCCACAAAGTCAGAAAAATCTGTTCGTAAAATTACGTTATAATGACCAAATACAATGAAAAGTATTTTTCCAGTCTCACCTGTGAAAGGTAATCCCATGTGATCTCGTTTGGACGGTAAACCTGTTGGTACAGTTAAACGCAGCACATGAATGAGGCATCTTTATTCTCGGCTACTGTCTAGACGCTATACCAGAGATGGTTGAAGAATCTCCACTTTGCCACATCCAATATGGCAGCGAGGATGACGTATGATTCTATGCAGAAGGCGGCGTCTATGTTTATATGTCTATGACTTCCCGGTTGGCGGGATTCTCGCAATGCGGTGTGCGCATGATCAAAAGTGGAACGAAGTCTCGCTACCACAAGATAACGCGTGATTTCATAAGACTCTTTACTGGCTGTCTTGTGCTTTCTGTGGTGTACAGTACGTTTGTAAATGTTATGCGCTCTTTTATCATCGTGGGAATTGATTATAGCTCTAAATAAATATTGAAGTTTTTTTAAAGAATCCGTATAACTATTTATACGCCCGTATACTACGTTTATTGAATCAAATCCGTATAAAATACGGACATTCCGTATAGGTTGACATGTATGCATACAACAACCAAAACTCAGACACTCCACAAAGCTGGGCTTTATAGAATAGTGGTGAGCCTTATGGAATATCATTTGGAGTTTGTCAAAATAAATATTGAACACTTGGCAAATGTGGGAAAAGCTTTTGAAGTCTAATGCAACCAAAATTTAACTTATTGGCCTCGGTGCAAAGCTCTGCTCAACACTGCTCAAGAACATGAAAGCACAGTGAAGCACGGTGGTGGAAGCATTTTGTTGAGAGTTACCCTTGTCTTCTTGGCTGTTTCTCTAACTAATCCCCTATTTGTTTGGTCCCTGATTTTTGGTGGACAGCATAGTTTGTGTTGTAGTCAAGATCACCTAAACTGAGACCAAGTCATGACCAAGACCAAAATGTATCGAGACCAAGACAAGACTAAGACTTTGAGGGGTTGAGATCAAGTCAAGACCAAGACCAAGGCAGGGCGAGACCGAGTCAAGACCAGGACCAGACCAGTGTGTGTGAAGGGGGTGGGGGAGGAGTGATAGCTGTTAACAAGAAGAAATTTTTCAAATTAGCATTGAGTCACGTTATTGGTTGCATTTGAAGCAGGAAATTTTAAATCCAATCACTGTAATGATGCCAACAAATACATCAGACAATGCACAGACAATATTTTAGTGAAATCCCTGTAGTTGTGGTCTTGGAACTACTCCTTTAATTATCTAGATAGAATATACTTGTGTAAGAACATCAGTATTTTCTCCTCCGCTCTCTCATACCAGGCGGATTGTTGAACAGAAATGACAATGTCAGCGATACTTTATTAAGTCCAAATGCCTCTTGCCATAGCTTATTAATACAAATTATTCTATCCATATTCACTGGATATGAGCAATTGTGCGCTCTGATTGGCTACTCTACTACTAGGATATCAGCTCATATACCGTGAGTAGAGAAAAACAAAATGGCGGAGCATGTTGCTGAACCAACCGAGGACGAAATAAAAACTCAACTCAAAAACAAAACCCTAAAAAAATTTTTAAAAAGCAGCAAAATATGTAACGAAAGTATTTAATGGTAAGAACGTATCTTTTTTTTTAAGAATTATTATTATTATTGCATTTTTGACAAATTTTTACTGTCATTTCAACGGTTTGTTTACATTCTTTGTCTTTCAGCATTAAACTATGTTGAATTTTTTTGGACTGGTTCAAAAGCTCAAAGAAGTTTGAAAATTACAGAACTGAAATGGGGGCGGCACGGTGGTGTAGTGGTTAGTGCTGTCGCCTCACAGCAAGAAGGTCTGGGTTTGAGCCCTGTGGCCGGCGAGGGCCTTTCTGTGCAGAGTTTGCATGTTGTCTGTGTGGGTTTCCTCTGGGTGCTCCGGTTTCCCCCAAAGACATGCAGGTTAGGTTAACTGGTGACTCTAAATTGACCGTAGGTGTGAATGGTTGTCTGTGTCTATGTGTCAGCCCTGTGATGACCTGGCGACTTGTCCAGGGTGTACCCCGCCTTTCACCCGTAGTCAGCTGGGATAGGCTCCAGCTTGCCTGCGACCCTGTAGAACAGGATAAAGTGGCTAGAGATGATGAGATGAGAACTGAAATGGCCAAGGAAGAATTAAATAAATGTATAAAGATATTCTATGCCTCGGCACAACAGCAAGACGGCACTTTCCACAAAAAAACAACGCTAAAGTCAAGTCTTGCAGCCATCAATAGGTTTTTAAGAAGTCCGCCTAAGCGGAAATTATTTTTTCAGACGTTTTGTATAAAGTTTTATTTATCGAATTTGTCTCATCTCATCTCATTATCTCTAGCCGCTTTATCCTGTTCTACAGGGTCGCAGGCAAGCTGGAGCCTATCCCAGCTGACTACGGGTGAAAGGTGGGGTACACCCTGGACAAGTCTTCAGGTCATCACAGGGCTTTATCGAATTTGTAACAAATAAAAATAAAAATGCTCTGTTTCTCAAAATGCAGTGAATGTGGAAAGAATAAAACAGTTATTCCACTCAATCTTGTCATACATGGGTTTTAGCCAACTTGGTGTGACGCGACTCGTCGGCTATCAGCTCATGTACGACTGGATTGCGTGGAATAACTGTTAAATATCCTTTAACGCAAGCTTGATGAGTCTGAAGTCTTTGGAAATTTAATGGCAGTCTTGTCTCTCTGATCTTCTCTCTAGCAGACCAAAGAAACAGATGGCTGCTACATGAATGAAATGTCACCAAATACTGGATGGCAATCAAGGTCATAATAACTGAAGATCTATGTTGGCATGCAGACTAAAAACTAATTATATAGTTCATGCTTTCAATAGCAACACTTCATTCAGTAAGCTATATGAAAAAGGTTATTAAAATAGACTAGCCTTCTGTGAACTTGGAGTAGTTGCTATGAAGATATTCTTTGAACAAACTCTTATACATTTGTTGATATACAGTTGGGTCCATATATATTTGGACACTGACACAAATTTTCTTTTTTTACCTGTTTACTGAAACATATTCAAGTTATAGTTATATAATGGACATGGACATAAAGTCCAGACTTTCAGCTTTCATTTGAGGGTATCCACATTAAAATTGGATGAAGGGTTTAGGAGTTTCAGCTCCTTAACATGTGCCACCCTGTTTTTAAAGGGACCAAAAGTAATTGGACAATTGACTCAAAGGCTATTTCATGGGCAGGTGTGGGCAATTCCTTCGTTATGTCATTCTCAATTAAGCAGATAAAAGGCCTGGAGTTGATTTGAGGTGTGGTGTTTGCATTTGGAAGATTTTGCTGTGAAGAAAACATGCAGTCAAAGGAGCTCTCCATGCAGGTGAAACAAGCCATCCTTAAGCTGCGAAAACAGAAAAAAAAACATCCGAGAAATTGCTACAATATTAGGAGTGGCAAAATCTACAGTTTGGTACATCCTGAGAAAGAAAGAAAGCACTGGTGAACTCATCAATGCAAAAAGACCTGGATGCCCACAGAAGACAACAGTGGTGGATGATCGCAGAATAATTTCCATGGTGAAGAGAAACCCCCTCACAACAGCCAACCAAGTGAACAACACTCTCCAGGAGGTAGGCGTATCAATATCCAAATCTACTATAAAGAGAAGACTGCATGAAAGTAAATACAGAGGGTTCACTGCACGGTGCAAGCCACTCATAAGCCTCAAGAATAAAAAGGCTAGATTGGACTTTGCTAAAAAACATCTAAAAAAGCCAGCACAGTTCTGGAAGAACATTCTTTGGACAGATGAAACCAAGATCAACCTCTACCAGAATGATGGAAAGAAAAAAGTATGGTGAAGGCGTGGTACAGCTCATGATCCAAAGCATACCACATCATCTGTAAAACACGGCGGAGGCAGTGTGATAGCTTGGGCATGCATGGCTGCCAGTGGCACTGGGTCACTAGTGTTTATTGATGATGTGACACAGGACAGAAGCAGCTGGATGAATTCTGAGGTATTCAGAGACATACTGTGTGCTCAAATCCAGCCAAATCCAGCCAAACTGATTGGTCAGTGTTTCATAATACAGATGGACAATGACCCAAAACATAAAGCCAAAGCAACCCAGGAATTTATAAAAGCAAAGAAGTGGAATATTCTTGAATGGCCAAGTCAGTCACCTGATCTCAACCCAATTGAGCATGCATTTCACTTGTTAAAGACTAAACTTCAGACAGAAAGGCCCACAAACAAACAGCACCTGAAAACCGGTGCAGTAAAGGCCTGGCAGAGCATTAAAAAGGAGGAAACACAGCGTCTGGTGATGTCCATGAGTTCAAGACTTCAGGCAGTCATTGCCAACAAAGGGTTTTCAACCAAGTATTAGAAATGAACATTTTATTTACAATTATTTAATTTGTCCAATTACTTTTGAGCCCCTGAAATGAAGGGATTGTGTTTAAAAAATGCTTTAGTTCCTCACATTTGTATGCAATCATTCTGTTCAACCCACTGAATTAAAGCTGAAAGTCTGAACTTCAACTGCATCTGGATTGTTTTGTTCAAAATTTATTGTGGTAATGTACAGAACCAAAATTAGAAAAATGTTGTCTCTGTCCAAATATTTATGGACCTAACTGTATTGATGTTAGCTTCTAGATCTTAGATACATACGCTATGAGTGAGAGTACAGTCTTTTGACTTCCATTTCTTATTTTGTGGACCACGTGAATTGTCTGAGATCAGAAAAATGAACTGTAAACCATTTCTACTTGAATCATGCACTTACCTGGCATTTTCTGTCTTGTTCTGTTGTCCTATCCTGCTGGCGTCTTCAGAGCTGGAAGCAAATTCAGGCCACAAAATCCAGCAAGCACAAAGTTCCTTGCGTAGCCAGCTGCTGTGCTGAGACCAGTGCTGTCACTCTGTGTCACGTTGCATTCTTCGAGAATCAAGTTGACTGGCTATATCTAGAAATCACTTCTATAGCCAAGGCTGCATAGCTTATGCCCCTGTGTGGTGTGAAGCAAACTGAAACTCAATCACTCATAACCGTAACTCCAGATGTCAACATGTTAAATAAAAGTTCAGTGTGGTCTCTGGGTCATGAGACTTTGGTCATTTAACTGCACCACCATAGTTGACATGGAAACCTGGAGTAAGCTAAATATAAGGGATTTCTATCTTCATAGCATTATATCTTTATAGCATCCTAAAGCTTTAAAGCATTCCTATAAATGGTCCCTTTGCAATATCATTATGTTAATTAATTTGGAATATTTCCAAATCGACTCAAGTGAGGGACATTTCAAGCAGATGATGAAGTCTAATCATGAGCTTGAACAAGCTGTAAAGGTTTAAAACACTAATCAGAAAATATTCAGCAATAAGATGGTACTGTATTATGCACTGCCCTGAAGAATTATTTTCCTTCTAACAGTCTGTCCCAAAGCACTTTATTCCCCTTATATGCAAACGCCCAATACTCTTGCAATTCCAGTTTTTAATCTGTTAATGATATGTCATACTTTTTATCCATTTACAGTTACACTTAATGTTGTGGCTTGTCCATGAAACAAATTACTTCCTGCTATCACTTCTATTTTTGGCGCTATAAACAGCCATATCCTCACCACCGTCTCTTTGTTCTGTCGTCAACTTAATCAGACAAAATAATAATAATAAAAAGAAGACTTTGTCACATGTACATTAGAGCACAGTGAAATTCTTTCTCTGCAATTAACCCATCTGAAGCAGTGAACACACACCCAGAGCAGTGGGCAGCTGTGCTGCAGTGCCCAGGGAGCCGTTAGGGGTTAGTGCCTTGCTCAAGGGCACCTCAGCCATGGATGTTCACTCTCCCCACCCACATATTTTTCTGTTGGTCCAGGGAATCAAATCAACAACTTTTTGGTCCCAAAGCTACTTCTCTAATCTTTAGGGCATGGCTGCCCTATAAAAGGTAGCTACTGTACTCTCCGCGAGGTGGCCAAGTGGTTAGAGCGCTTGGCCGCTAAGCGAACGGTCCCTGGTTCGAGCCTCGACTCAGACGGTGATCTGGGGCTCGCCTCCTGTCCACCCAGCAGTGAATGGGGACCTGGTGGAAACACTGGGGAAGTTAAGGCGGCAAGGAAAGGAACTGGCCACCCTACCTCACCATGCCGATGGCCCAGGACAAGTGTGCTCTCTAACAGGCACTCCCCAACATATGTACGAAAATGTATATGGGACTCTTTGACTTTTTGACTGTACTCTCCCCATGGGGGAATCAAACCCACAGGAAAATAAATTGCCAACTATACTAGCAAGGTGTTGAAGAAAAGACAAATGGGATTCAAACACACATGTGTAATAGATTAGTCATCCAAAAAAGTCTAGACTTTGGTGGGACTCAAATCATTCCACCAAGTGTTACTTAGAAGGCCAATGCACTATCTATTGCACTACACTAAGCTAGAAAAAAAAAAAAACTTAGAAAAGCATAGAAAAAAAAGAAACACTTGCCATGTTTCCAAAGTTCCTGTGGTGGAAAATGTATTGGCTCTTACAAAGAATGCCACTGGAGACTCTTCCATAAATGTTACATAAACTTCACTATATTACCGATTATATATTTTGTGTCATTAAATAACAGCACGGTTTTAATCTGTTTATTCGGCTTAGCTTATGTGGTGCAATTATCTGCTATACTCTGTGTCTCTGTGTTAGCTGTTACTCTAAAAGCAATAAGGGGGAAGCCATGGCATAATAGTTAGAGAAGCAGCTTTGGGACCAAATGTTTGGTGGTTTGAGTCCCTGGACTAACAGGAATGGACTCAATCCCTGGGCTTCCACATGACAAGCAGGGATACTGTCTACTATACTAACAAGGAATCATTGGTGAGGTCTCCTGAAGATGGCATTCAAGCATATGCATGTAGAAGGCCATCACTTTAAACACCTCTTTTTCATAAAACTTTTACTCTGGTGGGACTCAAACCCACAACCTTTGAATCACTCCACTAAGTAGTCTAGTGCACTATCCATTGCGCTACAGAGCCACGCAACAGTAGTGCTAATAGATTAGAATGTCTGCTAATGCTTATAATGTCATGTTTTATCCACTTATACTTGATGTTGTGGATTGTCTCATCTCATTATCTGTAGCCGCTTTATCCTGTTCTACAGGGTCGCAGGCAAGCTGGAGCCTATCCCAGCTGACTATGGGCGAAAGGCGGGGTACACCCTGGACAAGTCACCAGGTCATCACAGGGCTGACACATAGGCCAAGTTTACATTAGACCGTATCTGTCTCTTTTTCTTCGCGGATGCACTGTCCGTTTACATTAAAACGCCTGGAAACGCCGGGAAACATGAATCCGCCAGGGTCCACGTATTCAATCCAGATCGTGTCTGAGCCGGTGCTGTGTAGACATTCAGAATATGCGGATACGCTGTGCTGAGCTCTAGCTGGCGTCGTCATTGGACAACGTCACTGTGACATCCACCTTCCTGATTCGCTGGCGTTGGTCATGTGACGCGACTGCTGAAAAACTTCCGCCTTGTATCACCTTTCATTAAAGAGTATAAAAGTATGAAAATACTGCAAATACTGATCATTGTGTAGTTATGATTGTCTTTAGGCTTGCCATCCTTCCACTTGCAAGTGGTAAGTGATATGCACTGAGATCACACACACAGCGGCTCAGTCCCGAATCACTGCTCGTGCGCTATACTCGCGCGCTCTGTGAGCTGCGCAGGGCCGGAGTGCGCACCCTCCAGAGGGCACTCGCTGTTCAGGGCGGAGTGATTTGGAGCGCAGGATGCCTGCGGAGCCGAGCGTATCCGTGTTGCTGTGTGCACGCGAATCGTGTATTGGTGTTGCTGTGTGCACGCTAATCGTTTTAAAAACATTAATCTGATGATCTGCTCTAATGTAAACCCCACCATAGACAACCATTCACACCTACGGTCAATTTAGAGTCACCAGTTAACCTAACCTGCATGTCTTTGGACTGTGGGGGAAACTGGAGCACCCGGAGGAAACCCACGTGGACAACATGCAAACTCTACACAGAAAGGCCCTCGCCGGCCACGGGACTCAAACCCAGACCTTCTTGCTGTGAGGTGACAGCGCTAACCACTACACCACCATGCTGCCCTTTGTGGATTGTCCATAAAACAAATTACTTCCTGCTATCACTTCTATTTTTGGAGCTATAAAGAGACATTTCCTCGCCAGCCTCTCTTCAACTTAATCAGACTAATAATAAGAATAATAAGCCTTTATTTGTCACATGTACATTAGAGCACAGTGAAGTTCTTTCTCTGCATTTAACCAATCTGAAGCAGTGAACACACACCCAGAGCAGTGGGCAGCAGTGCCCAGTGAGCAGTTAGGGGTTAGTGCCTTGCTCAAGGGCACCTCAGCCATGGATGCTCACTCTCCCAACCCACATATTTCCCTGTTGGTCCAGGGAATCAAACCAACAACTTTTTGGTCCAGGGAATCAAACCAACAACTTTTTGGTACCAAAGCTGCTTCTCTAACTTTTAGGCCATGGCTGCTCTATAAAAGGTAGCTAAGCTCCCCATGTGGGACTAAACCCTGGTCTTCTACAGGAAGAGATACTGCCGACTACGCTAACAAGGTGTTGAAGGCAAGATGAAGATGGGATTCAAACACACATACAATGGATTAGTTGTCCAACACCTTAGCCACCTCTTCATAAAACCTTGACTCTGGTGGGACTTGAACCCACAACCTTTGAATCACTCCAAAAAGTGATACTTAGAAGTCCAATGCACTATCCATTGCGCTACAGAGCCGTGATAAAGAGAAAGCAAGCTTAGAAAAGTGTAGGGGAAAAAAAAACACGAACGCTTGCCATGTTTCCGAGGTGGAAAACGTAGTGGCTCTTACAAAGAACAACACTGGAGACTCTTTCAAAAATGCTACATAAACTTCACCATATTACTGATTATATATTTTATGTCATTAAATAACAGCAGTTTTTTTAATCTGTTTATTCGGCTTAGCTTATGTGGTGCAATTATCTGCTATACTCTGTGTCTCTGTGTTAGCTGTTACTATTGAAACAATAAGGGGGAAGCCATGGCATAATAGTTAGAGAAGCAGCTTTGGGACCAAATGGTTTCTGGTTTGAGTCCCTGAACCAACAGGAATGGATCAAGTGCCCTTAAGCAAGGCATCTATCCATTCTCTGTATTTAACCTGTCTCAAGCAGTGAACAAACACACATATGCACCTGCAACTCCCAGGGAGGGGAATTCAAGGGCACTTCAGCCCTAGAGAGACAGGAAAGTGCTGTTCATTCACTTCCCCCCCACATATTTTCCTGCTGGTCCAGGGAATCAAACCAACAACCTTTTGGTCCCAACGCTACTTCGCGAACCTTTAGGCCATGGCTACCCTGTAAAATGTAGCTAATCTCGCCTATGGGAGACTCAAACCCTAGTCTTCCACAAGACAGGAAGAGATATTGCCAACTATTGACCCATCCCACGTGACATCACGACAAATGCGGCCGCCATTTTGGACATGAACTACCAGTAGTCTACCACAGCCAACAACGAGGAACAATGGCGAAGCATCGAAAGGAATATAGCCATCAAAGAAAGTTTTTACTTTCAGCAAGACTTCCATCATGCCATTATATTGTTGTGCACCTGGATGTAGTAACCATCAACACACAAGGCAAGATTTATCATTTTATCGGATCCCGACAGATGCTGACCGACGGAGAAGATGGATAGCGGCTATTAACAGGAAAGATTGGCAGCCCTCCGCATACCAGCGCTTGTGTAGTGACCACTTTGTTGAAGGTAAGATGAATAAAATTAGCCAGAAAAGGCATTACATTGCTGTTAACATTTTGTGGCGGCGAGTGTGTAACCAAATAGGTTAAAATAACCCATTGTAACCTCTTTGTTCTTCTGTAGTAGCTATTAGCTAACGACATTAGCTAACGTTGTGTTCCTTTGCTGTTGGTAGACTGTAGGACAGATCAGAGGTAATGTCCTACAAATAAGTGTTCAAAACAAGAGGAACATGTATTTGTCTCTTAAATCCAGGCCGTTCCCTGTAATCTGTAACAACGGTTGGAGAAAGTAATGGCAAATAGTGAGTGCACAAACCATAGAAGGTAAACTGTACACAGCGCCAGGGCAGTGTGATGGTATGTCTACTTTTAGATTGTGTTAGCTTATCAATGAACACACTCGTCACTCGATGAGTTTCACGTCTTTACGACGGATACTTAAATGTGTGTTAGGTATTATTGTTGCAGTCTAAGCAGTCATTGTAGCAGCTAGATGAGCGAGAACCGAAAGGGTCTGTGCCATAAACCGTTATTTCTGTACGGCATTGCTAATGTGTCATTACTGTTGTTATTGCAGGCAAGAAAAGCAACAACCCCTTATCTCCGGACTACGTGCCCAGTGTGTTCAAGTATCTGACGTCTCCACAAAAATGACGGGCAGAAACCAGCCTTGAGAAGTTTCACCAACGTCAGGATCTTAAGAGTCCACTTCATGTCCAAAATGGCGGTCGCGTTTACGAAGGTCACGTGAGTGGGAAGGGTCAATACTAACAAGGTGTCGAAGGCAAGACGAAGCTGGGATTCAAACACAGATGTGCAATGGATTAGTCATCCAATAAAACCCTGGCTCGGGTGGGACTCAAGCCCACAACCTTTGAATCACTCTACCAAAGATTACTTAGAAGGCCAATGCACTAACCATTGCAAAAGGCAAAGGGGAGTCCCATATACAATTTGTACATTGGGGGAGTGCCTGTTAGAGAGCACACTTGTCCTGGGCCATCAGCATAGTGAGGTAGGGTGGCCAGTTCCTTTCCTCGCCACCTTTAACTTCCCCAGTGTTTCCACCAGGTCCCCATTCACTGCTGGGTGGACAGGGAGCAAGCCCCAGATCCCCATCGAGCCGAGGCTCGCACCAGGGACCATTCGCTTAGCGGTCAAGCACTCTAACCACTTGGCCACTTGCGCTCCGCTAACCATTGCACTACAGAGCCAAAAAGCTTGCCATGTTTCCAAAGTTCTGCAAAGTTCCTGCAGTGGCTCTTACAAAAAAACAGCACTGGAGACTCTTTCAAAAATGTTACGTAAACTTCACCATATGACTGATTATATATTTTATGTCATTAAATAACGCAGGTTTTTTTAATCTGTTTATTCGGCTTAGCTTATGTGGTGCAATCATCTGCTATTCTCTGTGTCAGCTGTTACTATAGAAACAATAATATATTAGAACAAGCTCATTAATGCCATAAGCCCACGAGAATATAACATTTCACTTTATATTTCACTTTTCACTTCATATTAAGGTTCAACATGTCAAAAGGTTAAATGGCTTTATTCAGTTTGTTCATTATTGGCATCAACCGGGTGCATCAATCACAGACTACTGCTCAGATTGTCCATAAAACAAATTACTTCCTGCTATCACTTCTATTTTTGGAGGTATAAAGAACCATTTCCTCACCAGCATTTCTTCAACTTAATCAGACTAATAATAAGAATAAGCCTTTATTTGTCACATGTACATTAGAGCACAATGAAATTCTTTCTCTCCATTTAACCCATTTGAAGCAGTGAACACACACCCAGAGCAGTGGGCAGCAGTGCTGCAGTGCCCAGGGAGAAGTTAGGGGTTAGTGCCTTGCTCAAGGGCACCTCAGCCATGGATGCTCGCTCTCCCAACTCACATATTTTCCCATTGGTCCAGGGAATCAAACCAACAACCTTTTGGTCCCAAAGATCCCCATGGAGGAATCAAACTATGGTCTTCCACAGGAAGAGATATTGCTGACTATACCAACAAGGTGTTGAAGGCAAGACAAAGATGGTAGTCAAACACAATGAACTAGTTGTTCAACACCTTAACCACCTCCACTTCATAAAACCTTGACTCTGGTGGGACTCGAACCCACAACCTTTGAATCACTCCACCAAGTGTTACTTAGAAGTCCAATGCGCTATCCATTGCGCTACAGAGCCACAGTGCAGTAAAGCTTGCCATGTTTCCAAAGTTCTGCAAAGTTCCTGCAGTGGCTCTTACAAAAAACTGACACTTGAGACTCTTCCGTAAATGGTACGGTACATAAACTTCAAAATGTATACTGTTCCTACTCATCAGGTGACACTGGGCATACTTAACAACCTCTGCTTTCTCTCTCTTTCTCTCCCCCCCGAGTTACATGTCAATCCTGAGATTGAGATGCTGATCTCTTCTGCTCCTCGGACCTGCCTAATCCATCCTGATGCCCTGTGTCTGGCTGGAGTCTCATCGCATTGCTCCTGTAGAGGACGGCCCCATGTGAACAGTTGAAAGTCACACCTGGAGGACGCTCTGGACACTTACAGCTTTATTAGCTGAGGACTACAGTTGGCTTGCTAACTTTAGGACTGCAGTTGTCATGAACAGATTTGCATTCGAGTTTCCATCAGTGAAGAGTTTATAACATCAACGAAGCTGACTTCATGTTAAAACTGTTATAATCACATTGTCTGTTATCACCCAAATGAGGATGGGTTCCCTTTTGAGTCTGGTTCCTCTCGAGGTTTCTTCCTCATGTCGTCTGAGGGAGTTTTTCCTTGCCACTGTCACCATAGGCTTGCTCATTGGGGAAAGATTAGGGATAAAATTAGCTCATGTTTAAAGTCATTAAAATTCTGTAAAGCTTCTTTGCGACAATGTCTATTGTTAAAAGCGCTATACAAATAAACTTGACTTGACGTCACCATATTACTGATTACAGGTAGTCGTCGACTTACGACTGCGTTTGGTTACGACTGACTGGTCGTAAACCAATCTGGTCGTAAGTCGGCCTATGTTAAATGAACGTAAGTACCGGTATATTGTGATGTGTAATGATATTGTAATCATCTTAAAGTCTTATTTTATCAACATTTTCTTATTTCATTACCTTGGCTCATTATTTGGTTTAAGTCAAACACTGCATACTACACTGCGTACAGTACAATTCGTTTAATACCGTATGTGCAAAACAAAAAATACGAAATACAGGTGTGAAAAATAGAAAACATTTTAGTTTGAAACATACCAAAATACAAATGTAAAACATAGCAAAATACAAAATTTAGTGACCGCTGGCATCACTAGTGCTTGGCTGTGGGTCGTCTACATCATCATCAGCTGTTGCAGCGCTCGGGCTGGCGGGAGCATTTGCTCGTTTCATAAACCAGGAGCTGGGGCGGAAACTGTATGACGGAGTGCGCGAGGGACCGCGAGAGAGAGACTGCGCATGTGCCTGGAGCTGGGGCGGAAACTGTTGTACGCGGTGAGAGGCGCTGCCGGGACCTGGGGCGGAAACTGTCATACGCTCAGCTAGCTCAGCTGGGAAACACTTGCCAGTCATAACCAGACGGTCGTAAAGTCGATCGGTCGTAAGTCGCATAGGTCGTAAGTCGGCGACTACCTGTATATGTTTTATGTTGTTAAATAACAGCAGGTTTTTTAATCTGTTTATTCGGCTTAGCTTATGTGGTGCAATTATCTGCTATACTCTGTGTCAGCTGTTACTATAGAAACAATAATATATTAGAACAAGCACATTAAGTCTATAAACCCACGAGACTATAACATTTCACTTTATATTTCACTTTTCGTGGGCGGCACGGTGGTGTAGTGGTTAGCGCTGTCGCCTCACAGCAAGAAGGTCCTGGGTTCGAGCCCTGGGGCTGGCGAGGGCCTTTCTGTGTGGAGTTTGCATGTTCTCCCCGTGTCCGCGTGGGTTTCCTCCGGGTGCTCCGGTTTCCCCCACAGTCCAAAGACATGCAGGTTAGGTTAACTGGTGACTCTAAAGTGAGTGTGAATGGTTGTCTGTGTCTATGTGTCAGCCCTGTGATGACCTGGTGACTTGTCCAGGGTGTACCCCGCCTTTCGCCCGTAGTCAGCTGGGATAGGCTCCAGCTTGCCTGCGACCCTGTAGAAGGATAAAGTGGCTCGAGATAATGAGATGAGATTTCACTTTTCGCTCCGTATTAAGGTTCAACATGTCAAAAGGTACTATGAGATTGAGTGGAATAACTGTTTTATTCTATCCACATTGACTGGATTTTGAGAAAGAGCATTTTAATTTTAATTTTTTGCAAATTCCATAAATAAAAACTTTATACAAAACATACGACAAAATAATTTCCGCTTCAGCGGACTTCTTAAAATCCTATCGATGGCTGCACGAATTGACTTTAGAGTTGTTTTTTTGTACAAAGTGCGATCTTGCTGAGGTATAGAATAGCTTTAGACACATTTAATTCTTCCTCGGACATTTCAATTCTGTAATTCCACATGACAAGCAGAGATATTATCTATTGTACTAATAACACGCACGTAGAGCAGTCCGTCACTTTAACCACCTCTTCTTCATAAAAGCATTGACTCTGGTGGGACTCGAACCTACAACCTTTGAATTTCTCCACCAGGCATTACTTAGAAGTCCAATGCGCTATCCATTGCGCTACAGAGCCACTTTAATTTAAAATAAATAAATAAGATAAAAAAA
Organism: Neoarius graeffei; assembly: GCF_027579695.1. NCBI lineage: Eukaryota > Metazoa > Chordata > Actinopteri > Siluriformes > Ariidae > Neoarius > Neoarius graeffei. The sequence goes on from NC_083586.1 coordinate 53,045,601, forward strand.
AACTTATAGCAGGAATATATTGACTTGACCATATTACTGATTATATACAGTTAGGTCCATATATATTTGGACACTGACACAAATTTTGTTTTTTTTACCTGTTTACTGAAACATATTCAAATTATAGTTATATAATGGACATGGACATAAAGTCCAGACTTTCAGCTTTCATTTGAGGCTATCCACATTAAAATTGGATGAAGGGTTTAGGAGTTTCAGCTCCTTAACATGTGCCACCCTGTTTTTAAAGGGACCAAAAGTAATTGGACAATTGACTCAAAGGCTATTTCATGGGCAGGTGTGGGCAATTCCTTCGTTATGTCATTCTCAATTAAGCAGATAAAAGGCCTGGAGTTGATTTGAGGTGTGGTGCTTGCATTTGGAAGATTTTGCTGTGAAGAAAACATGCGGTCAAAGGAGCTCTCCATGCAGGTGAAACAAGCCATCCTCATCTCATCTCATTATCTGTAGCCGCTTTATCCTTCTACAGGGTCGCAGGCAAGCTGGAGCCTATCCCAGCTGACTACGGGCGAAAGGCGGGGTACACCCTGGACAAGTCGCCAGGTCATCACAGGGCTGACACATAGACACAGACAACCATTCACACTCACATTCACACCTACGGTCAATTTAGAGTCACCAGTTAACCTAACCTGCATGTCTTTGGACTGTGGGGGAAACCGGAGCACCCGGAGGAAACCCACGCGGACACGGGGAGAACATGCAAACTCCACACAGAAAGGCCCTCGCCGGCCCCGGGGCTCGAACCCAGGACCTTCTTGCTGTGAGGCGACAGCGCTAACCACTACACCACCGTGCCGCCCCACAAGCCATCCTTAAGCTGCAAAAACAGAAAAAAAAACATCCGAGAAATTCCTACAATATTAGGAATGGCAACATCTACAGTTTGGTACATCCTGAGAAAGAAAGAAAGAAAGCACTGGTGAACTCATCAATGCAAAAAGACCTGGACGCCCACAGAAGACAACAGTGGTGGATGATCGCAGAATAATTTCCATGGTGAAGAGAAATCCCTTCACAACAGCCAACCAAGTGAACAACACTCTCCAGGAGGTAGGCGTATCAATATCCAAATCTACCATAAAGAGAAGACTGCATGAAAGTAAATACAGAGGGTTCACTGCATGGTGCAAGCCACTCATAAGCCTCAAGAATAAAAAGGCTAGATTGGACTTTGCTAAAAAAAAAAACATCTAAAAAAGCCAGCACAGTTTTGGAAGAACATTCTTTGGACAGATGAAACCAAGATCAACCTCTACCAGAATGACGGAAAGAAAAAAGTATGGCGAAGGCATGGTACAGCTCATGATCCAAAGCATACCACATGATCTGTAAAACACGGCGGAGGCAGTGTGATGGCTTGGGCATGCATGGCTGCCAGTGGCACTGGGTCACTAGTGTTTATTGATGATGTGACACAGGACAGAAGCAGCCGGATGAATTCAGCCGGAGGTATTCAGAGACATACTGTGTGCTCAAATCCAGCCAAACTGATTGGTCGGCATTTCATAATACAGATGGACAATGACCCAAAACATAAAGCCAAAGCAACCCAGGAGTTTATTAAAGCAAAGAAGTGGAATATTCTTGAATGGCCAAGTCAGTCACCTGATCTCAACCCAATTGAGCATGCATTTCACTTGTTAAAGACTAAACTTCAGACAGAAAGGCCCACAAACAAACAGCAACTGAAAACCGCTGCAGTAAAGGCCTGGCAGAGCATTAAAAAGGAGGAAACACAGCGTCTGGTGATGTCCATGAGTTCAAGACTTCAGGCAGTCATCGCCAACAAAGGGTTTTCAACCAAGTATTAGAAATGAACATTTTATTGACAATTATTTAATTTGTCCAATTACTTTTGAGCCCCTGAAATGAAGGGATTGTGTTTAAAAAATGCTTTAGTTCCTCACATTTGTATGCAATCATTCTGTTCAACCCACTGAATTAAAGCTGAAAGTCTGAACTTCAACTGCATCTGAATTGTTTTGTTCAAAATTCATTGTGGTAATGTACAGAACCAAAATTAGAAAAATGTTGCCTCTGTCCAAATATTTATGGACCTAACTGTAGTTTATGTTATGAAATAACAGCACGTTTTTTTAATGTTTATTCGGCTTAGCTTATGTGGTGCAATCATCTGCTACACTCTGTCTCTGTTAGTATAGAAACAATAATATATTAGAACAAGCTCATTAATGCTATAAACCCACAAAAATGTAACATTTCACTTTTCACTTCATATTAAGGTTCAACATGTCAAAAGGTTTAATGGCTTTATTCAGTTTGTTCATTATTGACATCAACCGGGTGCATCAATCACAGACTACTGCTCAGATGTTAGTCCTCTTGGTAACAATTTGCACAATTAAAGCAATCATAATTGGTGACAAAAGCTAAAAGCTTATTATAACGTTTATACAAGACATGTTTAATATAAGAATTGTATACAGCTTTCTCTTTATAGTGTTTGTGCTGATTTTCAAATGATTCAAATTCAACTCAGTGTCATGGGGCCAATAATTAAAAGCACTTAAAGGCTCTTAAAGGCTCTTAAAGGCACTTAAGGCACTTTTGTATCCAAAAAAAAGGAAAAAATTGTAAAGAGAACTCCTTAAACAGCTTTCTTGAACCCTGTGTCATAAATCTGTCAAACATGTCATGACAATTTACGTCCTAATAATTGTCATGACGTAGTATTAATCATCACTCATAGTGCTCGAGTCAGGATATGCATTATGGCAAATGTCATGACAAGCATGTTGTGATACTGTCATTTGACACAATATACGTTCAAATAAACATGCGATCTTTAACAATTATTCCACAAAATCAAGTCGTACATGAGATGATAGGCATAAGTCATGTACTATGACATTGAGTGGAAAAACTGTTTTATTCTATCCACATTCACTGGATTTTGAGAAACGGAGCATTTTTATTTTTTGCATATTCGATAAATAAAAACTTTATACAAAACGTCCAACAAAATAATTTCCACTTCGGCGGACTTCTTAAAAACCTATCGACGGCTGCACAAATTGACTTTAGTGTTGTTTTTTTGTACAAAGTGCCGTCTTGCTGTCGTGCCGGGGTATAGAATAGCTTTAGACGTTTATTTAATTCTTCCTTGGTCATTTCAGTTCTGTAGCTTTCAAACTTCTTTGCGCTTTTTAACCTAAAATAATCCAACAAATTGTAATGCTTAAAGATAAGAATGTAAACAAACCGGCGAAATGACAGGAGCAATTTGTGAAAAATGCGATAATAATTCTTGAATTTTTTTAAAAAGATACGTTCTTACCATCAAATACTTTCATTCCATATTTTGTTGCTTTGTTTTTGTATTTTTGGGGTTTTGTTTTTGAGTAGAGTTTTTCTTTTCTCCTCGGTTGGTTCAGCAACACGCTCCGCCATTTTTTTTTCTCTACTCACGGTATATGAGCTGATATCCTAGTGGTAGAGTAGCCAATCAGAGTGCACGGTTGCTCATATCCAGTGAATGTGGATAGAATAATAGCAGTTATACGACAATGCTGTTGAATTCTCAAATCAGAAGCTGTTGATTAATTTTCTATAACAGCACAGCTCTAGCGGTAGTTCCTCCTTTAACATATTGTATTTGAAGAGTTTGGTTCCAAAACGCTATATATCCAATTCGATTGTTTCGAGAAAAATCACTTTTTCTGATTATGGGAAGTGATAAAAGGAAAATCACTGTATCCTGTTTTAAAATTTATTGACTAACTCCTTAATGATAATAAACTTCAAAAATGAAATCCAGAACTAATTAACAGCTTTTAACTGAACCAAGTAATTATTTTTTTGTCAAGTCGCTACATATCCACGCCACGGCATTTTCCCCCAAAATGCTACATCTCATCTCATTATCTCTAGCCGCTTTATCCTTCTACAGGGTCGCAGGCAAGCTGCAGCCTATCCCAGCTGACTACGGGCGAAAGGCGGGGTACACCCTGGACAAGTCGCCAGGTCATCACAGGGCTGACACATAGACACAGACAACCATTCACACCTACGGTCAATTTAGAGTCACCAGTTAACCTAACCTGCATGTCTTTGGACTGTGGGGGAAACCGGAGCACCCGGAGGAAACCCACGCGGACACGGGGAGAACATGCAAACTCCGCACAGAAAGGCCCTCGCCGGCCCCGGGGCTCGAACCCAGGACCTTCTTGCTGTGAGGCGACAGCGCTAACCACTACACCACCGTGCCGCCCAAAATGCTACATATCCCTTTCTATTTAAAGTGCATTTAACCGTGTTCTTTCATGACAGATTATATTATTTTATAGATTATTTTATTTTTTTAGATTATTTTATCAAAATTATTCATAATTCAGCGTGAAATTGTCCAATAAATGCGAGAAGCGATTTCCTACTTCATGAGTGCAGCCATCTTAGAAGACTTCACGCCAATGGCAGCCTCTGATTGGCCAAATGGATATGTCTGGTTTTGAGAAAAATCAGTGATGGCACTTGTTGCATTTTGGAATGAAAGGCCATAATGCAGTGTGTAAATCAATGGCAGATATTGTGTTTTAGCAAAAACTAAATACGGTACAGGGGTGGCATGGTGGTGTAGTGGTTAGCGCTGTCGCCTCACAGCAAGAAGGTCTGGGTTTGAGCCCCGTGGCCGGCGAGGGCCTTTCTGTGTAGAGTTTGCATGTTCTCCCTGTGGGTTTCCTCCGGGTGCTCTGGTTTCCCCCACAGTCCAAAGACATGCAGGTTAGGTTAACTGGTGACTCTAAATTGACCGTAGGTGTGAATGGTTGTCTGTGTCTATGTGTCAGCCCTGTGATGACCTGGCGACTTGTCCAGGGTGTACCCCGCCTTTCACCCGTAGTCAGCTGGGATAGGCTCCTGCGACCCTGTAGAACAGGATAAACCGGCTAGAGATAATGGGAATGGGGGGGAATATGATACGAGTAAGATATGATAATTGCTGATGGTCTGGTGGTGGGAGTTTCAATTTTTTAAATTTGGAGTTTTACACGTTTTATACGTTTAGATAGATAGATAGATAGATAGATAGATAGATTTGGGAGGGTTCCCTCAGGGAAATTAAAATTCCAGCAGCATTATTATAGGATAAACAGAGAATAGAAACTAGAGAAAACTTCTAGATAAATTAAGTATTAACATATACAAATATAAAAAAATAAAATATGAAAAAAGTCCAGCAGGAGAGGTATTGCACATTTATATTGCACATTTGGAACCAAACTCTTCATTTGTATTAATGTATTTGTTCTGATCCAGGGAGAAGAAAACATGTCCTTTATCGTTTCTGGAAAGAGTCTCTGGTGTCAACGTTATTTTTAACGGAAGGACTCGACCACAGTGCTGTTATTGAAAATTATTCAGGTTTGGATCTTATATTTCCAGTTGTAAAGTAGAAGCTGTCATGAAATCAGGTATAAAACGTATGATAATTAAGGACTGATTAGCCAAGAATGGTCATCGAGTATGTAATGTTTATCTTCGGATCATGTCTGTTTAATGATGCAGGGTTCAAGTAAAGAGTTACAGACAAATCAAAAAAACGTACTGACATCCATAGCAAAAAGTGATACAGTACTTTACACCAAGAAACATGAAATCCTTCCATATCAGGAAGAACGTCCGTAAAGTAAAGGCAGCATCCAGGCATCACACACTGTGTTAACAGGTATTATAAAACATATACACGCTCTCTCTCTCTCTCTCACTCTCTCTCACACACACTACTACTATACATAAAACAATCACTAATTTTTCTAATTTTCAATTTTTTTTTATAGATTTTAAATACCACCTACAGCTAGAAATAGTACTTGTAAAGCTGTCCAAGTGTTTAAATGATCAGAGTGTCGAAATGAAAAAGGAATGCTCCTTGAAACGAATCAGATTACTAAACGGATGGTTAGTGGAGTCGACTAAAATGTCTCGAATAGCAAAAAATAAGCGATGAAGTTCCCAGTGCACAGAAACCCTGTTTGATGAGAATGTAAATTCACCTGTATTACTGTAAGCTTACTGAGCAAATCTGTATTTCATATATATATATATATATATATATATATATATATATATATATATATATATAAACACATTTTTTTCTCCTTAAAGCTATAGTTAACTGATTTGTCTGCAACAAAATAATCCAAAGTCAAACCAAAAGTCATATGTGCTTGCTAGCAGGTGACAATAGAGCACTTCATGTTTTAAAGCAAATTCTGCAATATACACATTCTTCGACGAAGAAACACGAGTTGGACCAATTTACACAACTAACAAGCAAAAAAAAACAGTCAAATAACACACTATAACACGTAAAAGAAGACTAGAATGATTAAACATGTCCTCTTGGGGCCTCAGCTGGTGTGTGCCGATCCATCAGGAGTTAGGACGATCGGAGGAGGTCGCTATAAGCTGCAGACAAAGCAGAGCCGTTAGAGCAGAATTAGCGTGGAAAGTCATTGTGTCGTGTGTGTGTGTATGTTTTTATGTACTACTGAGGACCAAATGTCCCCACAATGATAGTAAAATCTGATCATTTCAACCTTGTAAAGATTTCCAGATGGCCCCCATAAGGAAATTGCTGTTTTTTTTTTGTTTGGTTTTTTTTAAATTGAAAAAAATAAAAGAGCCAAAAAGTTTCCTTTTCATTACTGAGGTTAAAGGGCTGATGACACGAACATGACTCTATGCAATTTCTTAAATAAACTATACAACATGGCAAACATGTTAGATTTCTGCTATAATTATGTGAAAAGAAGCTGTTGTTACGCGAATATCCAACTTTTAATTGCACAGCGCAAGAAAACTGGGTCCGTGGCTCACGGCCATGTTGTGACGTCAGCGGGAGAACACGCTGCGGTTCACTGGCTGTTCTACTCTGGTTCTACTCAATGGAAATGGCGCATGAAAACGCCGGTGAACTCTCTAGTGCTAGCTCTTCCTCTTCTGGGAGTCTAAAATTGTGTTGATCTCTTCCGAATAGAATCTATGATAGCCTACCCTCTTTACCCTTTGCCTCTCGTTGCTAGGCGGCAGTTACATGAAAGCCGCAAGCTTTCACAAGCAAATACATGACTGATATCACACCGACTTTATGATTACATTTATGATTATCGTGTAGAATCTATAGCTCTACGTACCTTTATCTTATGTCGTTTCACAACACATGTTCTGACAGGAGGACTGTCTTTGGATCCGGCATAGCTACTAGTAGACCACCTCCGGAATACTGGCAGTGTTGCCAGATTGGGAGGTTTCCCGCCCCGTTGGGCGGTTTCAAGTGCATTTTGGTGGGTTTTGAACATATTTTGGGCTGGAAAACTTCAGCAGTATCTGGCAACAGATCTGGCAACAGATACTGCTGACGTTTTCCAGACCAAAATATGTTCAAAACCCACAAAAATGCACTTGAAACCTCCCAATCTGGCAACACTGTGTAGGCACTGCTGATGGTAGTAACACACGTTTGTGCTGAACTGAACACCCAAGAGATTCTTTAAAGCTGGGAAGGGGGTCAAAACAATCCAAATCGAAGTGTTCAGAGCACAGGACGGATGTTGGTGAGGGCTCCCACTTGTCACGAGTGCGCCTGACTTGCTTCACCCACTTCGCATGCAGCTCGGGATCTCTGGGAAACTTGAATAAACTTACCCCATCCTTGTGGGTTTTGGAGCAAAAGCCGGCAACACAACGCGAAGGCATAATAACTAATATATATATATATATATATATATATATATATATATATATATATATAAAATAATGTATAATAATAATACTAATAATGACAAACTGAACACCTGTCGCATCAACAACAAACTGGTAAGTTAGGAGGAAGATTCTTTCGCTGACGTCATATAGCTCCTCCTCCTCCTTCGTCTCCTGGGTGCTGCAGCCCCGTCAAATTTGCCCAAATAGCGTTTTTTATCATAACTTGTAAAATAGGCGCCTACGTGAATTAATATATGGATCATCGGGAATTACTTTTTATGTTATAAAACATCGCCAAAGATGTCAAAAACGTGTCATCAGCACTTTAAGGTGAGGATTAGGTTTCGGTGCAGGCACAGCATTAATTAACTGCAATAATAATTATGTCAGTGAAAGGTCTTCACAAGCATAGACATATAAACATAGACGCCGCCTTCTGCGTAGAATCATACGTCATCCTCGCCGCCATATTGGATGGGGCAAAGTGGAGATTCTTCAACCGTCTCTGGTATAGCGTCTAGACAGTAGCCGAGAATAAAGATGCCTCATTCATGTGCTGCGTTTAACTGTACCAACAGGTTTACCGTCCAAACGAGATCACATGGGATTACCTTTCACAGGTGAGACTGGAAAAATACTTTTCATTGTATTTGGTCATTATAACGTAATTTTACGAACAGATTTTTCTGACTTTGTGGCTAATGTTGCCGCTTTTCCACTACAAACGCGACTGAGCCGTGCCGTGCTGAGTCGAGCTGAGTCGAGCTGAGCAGGGCTGTTGGAGTTGCATTTCGACTACAACTGCGCTGAACCGTGCTGGCTGGAAGTGGGTGGACACATTGGGTGGAGTTAGCGAAAGTGGGTGGACGTCACGTGATGTCGTTAAGCAGCGCAAACAGTGACATCAGTGACCTTTTAAGCGGTAGTCTCACGACCCGGATACTAAACAATAAACATGGAGGACATGCAGTCGTTAGTGTTGCTGGTCTTGGTGCTGTGGCTTGTTGTCACCACCAACGCCAACAGATACTGGCAAGAGCGTATAGATGAGGCGAGGCGCATAAGGCTTCAGAAATTCTCGTAATTCTTCTTCTTCCGGGTTTGCGGTGTTTACAGATCCCAGCGTGCTCGCGGGGCGTGTGTGGGCATGTGAGGACACTCCTCCTCACCAATCAGTGCACAGGGGAGTGTCTCCTCACGCCTCCAGCCTCACTCGGCTCGGTTTGGCTCGCTTCAGCCCCACTCCAAAACGGTGCGAGTTTTAGGGGCTAAGCAGGGCTGAAGCGAGCTGAGTCGTGCTGTTCTTTGGTAGTCGAAACGCGAGCCGTGTCAGGCTGAAGTGAGCTGAAGTGAGCTGGAAAAGGGTAGTGGAAAAGGGCCATATGAAGTCTCGTGCATAATAGCCGCTCGGTGAAACCTGTCTCCAAACAACGAAGTATTTCCTTCGTAACTACGCTGATTGTTGTTAGTTGCTTAGCTAACTTTTCACATACTATGTAGGTTTCCCAAAAATAAAGACATGAAAAAGCAGTGGGAGACTAGCCTGGCAAGCCAGACTAAATGTGAATATTTAGTCTGGTCTCGGTCGTAGACATTTCCGAATTATTAATACTTATAATTACTAATACTATTATTTATTTATTTATTTATTTATTTATTTTTCCTTGTCTATAATTGTAAAGCGTCCTTGGGTTTCTTGAAAGGCTCTATATAAATTTAACTTATTATTATTATTATTATTATTATTAAATATGTAAATTAACATTTTTAATCGTTAAACTATTACACTGTCTTACATTTTAATAAAGAAACATTCGTTTGACATGCTTCTTGTACATTTCATTATTTCAGAACATTACAACAGCTTTCACAGTTAATACTAATATTTTAAAAAGTGCATTACTTTATCTGTAGAAAGTCACAGGATGACCACGTCCATTTATTTGAAGGGATTAAAACTGATTTTTTTTTTAAATAATATGAAAGAATCCGATTTATCTGATGATAAAAACAGTAAAGATTTGTGGGATAGCTTACCTTGTGGATCAGACTGATTGCCAGCTTGGTTTCTACCACTCTCAGGGTCGGTTCCTACACACATACACAAAGCAGGATTTCACAGCCTGCCACATGAGCCTTCACCTTCATTAACCCACAGTATTTTTAATTACTAACTTAATTAAAAACCTCGACTCTGGTGGGACTCAAACCCACAACCTTTGAATCACTCCCCCAAGTGTTACTTAGAAGTCCAATGCGCTATCCATTGCGCCACAGAGCCACTTGTTGAGGTTGTGGCTTTACATGCTTTTGTAACCCGACACCCCCTGGCAGATGGTGCTGTAATCACCCCTGGTTCCTGCCACTAGGGGCAGTGTAGCACCTCAACACCAACCCCACACACTTCACACTCAACTGCAGTGCTGAATATGGATTGCAAAAGGGCCATTATGACATTGTGTTCAAAAATAATTCATAATTCACTTCAAATTTGTTTCACTCGTAATATCTGAACATACACTACATGACCATTTTTGTTACTTGTGATAAAAGGATAAGATTGTGATCGGAAATATTTCTGAAAACTAGCATAAATGTAATGTAATGTCATGGTGTTACTGCGACCGGTTTTGAAATTTTGAACTCTCAAAAGGAAGAAGTGCAAAAGTTTCATTTGGGCCTAAAGGTGTGCAAACTTTTGCACTCAGCTCTTCCATTAATCTGTCTGGAATATTTGTACTGTCTGGTCAATCACTCACCTCCTTGCCCCTTAAAGCAGAGTTTCTTCTTCTGGTAAGCGAAATAGCTGGACGCGGCGCCAAATATGGCCACTGCCACAGCGCTAATGATGCCCGCCATCTGCCCGCCTTCGGCCGCTGTGTGTCAAACAAGGACAGAGTTAAAGAAAGTCATGAATTAGACCTTAGCAGAAGACTGAGGAGTTCTCCAGCTGAACTCTGAACATCGATCACTGCCCTCGGGTTCAAGCTAAAATCAATACAAATCATTTTCACAGCGGACTCACTGCCAGTTCAGTACAACTCAAACGCACAAATGTCCTGCTGGAAAACACGAATATTTAACTCATCAGGTAATTATGATGTTAATCAACACACCACTAGCTGAGTTGTCTATAAATCATGTACGATGAGATTGAGTGGAATAACTGTTTTATTCTATCCACATTCACTGGCTTTTGAGAAACGGAGCGTTTTTATTTTTATTGTTTGCAAATTTGATAAATAAAAACTTTCTACAAAAAGTCTGACAAAATAATTTCCGCTTAGAATGTAAACAAGCCGGCGAAATGACCGTAGAAATTTGTGAAAAACGCGATAATAATAGTTCTTGAAAAATAAAAAAAGATACGTTCTTACCATCAAATACTTTTATTCCATATTTTGTTGCTTTTTTTTGTATTTTTGGGGTTTTGTTTTCAAGTATTTCGTCCTTGGTTGGTTCAGCAAAACGCTCCGCCATTTTGTTTTTCTCTACTCATGGTATATGAGCTGATATCCTAGTAGTAGAGTAGCCAATCAGGGTGCACGATTGTTCATATCCAGTGAATGTGGATCCAGTAAACCAAAATATACCAAATACAGAAAATCTTGGCAAATCTGTTAGATTATGTTGTTTTAGAAACAAAGCAAAAGTCAACAGAACAAAAAGTTCAACATTGTGGTCGCCTTGCACTGACATCACACAAAATATTTGGGATCCACAAAAAATGCCAGGGACCCCAAATTGGCCAATCATGTGGGTCCCTGGACCCAGAATGAAAAATCCTACTGCCATCTCTTTCTTCTTCTTTTTTAGGGTTTTTTGGTGGTTGGCAAACCAACTTAAAGGTGCGTTACCACCACTGACTGGGCTGGAGTGTGGAACAGGAGATACTGGGGGAAAAAACAACCCCCCCCCCCCCCCCCCCCCAAAAAAAAAAAAAAAATTTATTTTAGCTATTTCTGTTTCTTTTAAATACTTGATAACAATTTTCTGGATTTTGTTTTCAAGTAGAGTTTTTATTTCGTCCTCGGTCCAGTAACATGCTCCACCAGTTTGTTTTTCTCTACTCATGGTATATGAGCTGATGTCCTAGTAGTAGAGTAGCCAATCAGAGCACACGATTGTTCATATCTAGTGAATGTGGATCCAGTAAACCAAAATATACCAAATACAGAAAAATCTAAATGTAGAATTTAAAAAGGAACCCAAGTGTACACTGCAAAAAAAAAGATATCTTGTTAAGAGAAAATATTTTTAATACGGGTGAATTTATCTAATATTTCTTATTAGAAGATTATTAGGAGTCATATTTAAGATTATTTAGCTGACTTTTAGACACTTTTAACTATTTCAAGCTTTAAACTTTCTTATTATATTGGCAGATAATTTTGCTAATTTTAAGCATTTAATTATAGAAAGAGCCAAAATTATTCTGCTCATAGAATAAGAAAATTTCAAGCTTGAAATGAGTAAAAGCATCCAAAATTAAGTACAGCAAACCTCACCCTTTTTCCTCCAAACACAATGTTGGTCATTATGGCCAAACAGTTCAATTTTAGTTTCATCAGACCACAGGAGAAGCTGTTTAAAGGCACAGTTAACTAAGTGTATGTAAACTTTTGACCGACGGAATTGTGACGTTGTCAATCAAAAGTGAAATAATTTGTCTGTAAACAACTGTTCGAAAATTATTCATGTTAGAGCCATTTTTATGTTTAAGTGAAAATTCATATTTGCATTGTAAGAGATGTAAAATAGATATAGACTGCATATATGTACATTTAGAATTTATATTTCCATTAATACTTTTTGTTATAATATTTCTGGTTAATTTGTAGAATAAGAAGAATAAGAATATAAATGCATCTTAGTAATGTTAAGAATTCATTTAGTAATGTAAGAACGTAGTTATTACGACGCTGTGATGCAATTTGACTTGCTGCGGAAGTAGTATAAAAACGTGATCACGCATTAAAGACGAGAGAACAGAAGCCTCGAGCCAAGGAGCACCACAGTCTTTTGACCAGCGCCATCGGCACCGTGCCTTGTTGTAGCACGTCAGATTTAGAAGTTAGGAATTCATCTTTTGTTTTGTATGATTTAAAGTTTTAGTAAAGAGACAGACAACTCAGAAAAGCTGCATTCAAGACTTTTTATTTCTGTTGTGTGCCGCGTCTGAAAGAACTTCGAGGTTCAAGGCTAGTGAGAGCGAACCTGCACTCACAATTCATGTCATGCACGAAGTAGATGTCCTGAACGACTTGTGCTAACGTGTGCTAACATGAAATCTGTGGAGTGGTTAAAAAAATGAGTTTTAATGACTTCAACAGATGTGTATGTAAACATTTGACTTCAGCTGTATATTATCCTAACCTAACGATGAGGTGACTGGATTGTTGAAGCTCATGATAATACACTTATTAATCAATGTTTAATTTTTTACTTTTTTTTTTAAACACTCCTTTTTGGGTGGCACGGTGGTGTAGTGGTTAGCGCTGTCGCCTCATATTTAGAGATTGGTATACAAATCTCTAAATGGTACAGGGCCCAATTACCTCTCTGATATGTTGCAGCGGCCGAACCCAATCAGATCTACCAGATCAAAACAGAAAAATTTACTATTAAAACCAGTTGTTAAAACAAAGTGTGGTGAAGCAGCTTTTAGCTACTATGCAGTACAGCTATGGAACCAACTGCCAGAGGACATTAAAAATGCTCCTGCTGTTGGCAGCTTCAAATCTAGGTTAAAGACCAAGCTGTTTTCAGATGCTTTCTGTTAAATAATTAATATTGTCTTCTTTTTTAATAATGTTTTAAATTTACTTTAATGTTTTAAATTTACTTTAATTTTAACTTTATTCTATTTTATTCTTTATTCTATTCTGCTGGTTTCTTTTTTTTCTCCTCCTATTTCTACTTCATTTTATTATTTTATTTCTACTATTGTTTAATTCTTATTATTTTCTTTTAATTCTTTTAATTAATTGTTTTAGAATAAAAATAAAATTATTTTATGTAATTTTATTTCTCTATTGTTTACTGTTTTTGTTTTTACTTCTGTAAAGCACATTGAACTGCCATTGTGTATGAAATGTGCTATATAAATAAACTTGCCTTGCCTCACAGCAAGAAGGTCCGGGTTCGAGCCCCGTGGCCGACATGGCCGACTCATCTGATAACTAATTATCAGAAAAATAATTAAGAACTAAAGCAAAAACAAAAACTCATCTGACTTTTGTTATGTAAATAATTCAGTGTTTACATTACAACCCCGATTCCAAAAAAGCTGGGACAAAGTACAAATTGTAAATAAAAACGGAATGCAATGATGTGGAAGTTTCAAAATTCCATATTTTATTCAGAATAGAACATAGATGACATATCAAATGTTTAAACTGAGGGAATGTATCATTTAAAGAGAAAAATTAGGTGATTTTAAATTTCATGACAACAACACATCTCAAAAAAGTTGGGACAAGGCCATGTTTCCCACTGTGAGACATCCCCTTTTCTCTTTACAACAGTCTGTAAACGTCTGGGGACTGAGGAGACAAGTTGCTCAAGTTTAGGGATAGGAATGTTAACCCATTCTTGTCTAATGTAGGATTCTAGTTGCTCAACTGTCTGAGGTCTTTTTTGTCGTATATTTCGTTTTATGATGCGCCAAATGTTTTCTATGGGTGAAAGATCTGGACTGCAGGCTGGCCAGTTCAGTACCCGGACCCTTCTTCTACGCAGCCATGATGCTGTAATTGATGCAGTATGTGGTTTGGCATTGTCATGTTGGAAAATGCAAGGTCTTCCCTGAAAGAGACGTCGTCTGGATGGGAGCATATGTTGCTCTAGAACCTGGATATACCTTTCAGCATTGATGGTGTCTTTCCAGATGTGTAAGCTGCCCATGCCACACGCACTAATGCAACCCCATACCATCAGAGATGCAGGCTTCTGAACTGAGTGCTGATAACAACTCGGGTTGTCCTTCTCCTCTTTAGTCCGAATGACACGGCGTCCCTGATTTCCATAAAGACCTTCAAATTTTGATTCGTCTGACCACAGAACAGTTTTCCACTTTGCCACAGTCCATTTTAAATGAGCCTTGGCCCAGAGAAGACGTCTGCGCTTCTGGATCATGTTTAGATACGCCTTCTTCTTTGAACTATAGAGTTTTAGCTGGCAACGGCGGATGGCACGGTGAATTGTGTTCACAGATAATGTTCTCTGGAAATATTCCTGAGCCCATTTTGTGATTTCCAATACAGAAGCATGCCTGTATGTGATGCAGTGCCGTCTAAGGGCCCGAAGATCACGGGCACCCAGTATGGTTTTCCGGCCTTGACCCTTACGCACAGAGATTCTTCCAGATTCTCTGAATCTTTTGATGATATTATGCACTGTAGATGATGATATGTTCAAACTCTTTGCAATTTTACACTGTCGAACTCCTTTCTGATATTGCTCCACTATTTGTCAGCGCAGAATTAGGGGGATTGGTGATCCTCTTCCCATCTTTACTTCTGAGAGCCGCTGCCACTCCAAGATGCTCTTTTTATACCCAGTCATGTTAATGACCTACTGCCAATTGACCTAATGAGTTCCAATTTGGTCCTCCAGCTGTTCCTTTTTTGTACCTTTAACTTTTCCAGCCTCTTATTGCCCCTGTCCCAACTTTTTTGAGATGTGTTGCTGTCATGAAATTTCAAATGAGCCGATATTTGGCATGAAATTTCAAAATGTCTCACTTTCGACATTTGATATGTTGTCTATGTTCTATTGTGAATACAATATCAGTTTTTGAGATTTGTAAATTATTGCATTCCGTTTTTATTTACAATTTGTACTTTGTCCCAACTTTTTTGGAATCGGGGTTGTACATAATCTCACAACAGAAAGAAAACCGGTGGCATGGTGGTGTAGTGGTTAGCGTTGTCGCCTCACAGCAAGAAGGTCCGGGTTCGAGCCCCGTGGCCGGCGAGGGCCTTTCTGTGTGGAGTTTGCATGTTCTCCCCGTGTCCGCGTGGGTTTCCTCCGGGTGCTCCGGTTTCCCCCACAGTCCAAAGACATGCAGGTTAGGTTAACTGGTGACTCTAAATTGACCGTAGGTGTGAATGGTTGTCTGTGTCTATGTGTCAGCCCTGTGATGACCTGGCGACTTGTCCAGGGTGTACCCCGCCTTTCGCCCGTAGTCAGCTGGGATAGGCTCCAGCTTGCCTGCGACCCTGTAGAACAGGATAAAGCGGCTACAGATAATGAGATGAGACACTCCTTTTTACAAGTCCAAATCTGGCCCTTTATAAGGCCAAAATAATTTGATCAGATTTAAATACAAGTCAAATATGGACTTTGCTAGTACAGCTGATGAACGGCTCCGAAACTTGCTTATAGTTTTAAAAAACACTTATTCTATTAAAAAAAAATTCTGGGGGGAAAAAATCCAACAAAAAAGAATCTCACACAGACATCTAGACTTCATCTTCTTAATGAATCCTTTTAATTACAAGTTAAATTCAATGCAAAATACCATCTCTGGTGGGACTTAAACCCACAGCCTTTGAATCGCTCCAACAAGTGCTGCTTAGAAGGCCAGTGCACTAGCTAGTGCACCACAGAGCCACACATAACTTAAACAAACATATTCAAACTGTAATAATACATTTTATTTTTTTCGCGGTCCAAATCCTGCGCTCAGATTGGCTGGCGAGCGGGTCCGTATCCTATGGTACGGACCCCGGTTACGGACCCCGGTTAGGGATCTCTGGCGACTCGCTCGTTCACAACAACAACAAACATAGTAGCATTTTTTGTCAACATTTATCTTTTTTTTTATAAGATTTATTTATAAGATTTTTATCAAAAATCTTATAAATTTTTGCTAGCATTTCTCAGGAGAATAGCATTAATTTTACAGCATGGATAGCGATAACGACAGTGTTCACAGCGAAAGTAAGTTTTACTACCCTGAGGAAGAAGAGATAAAAGAAAACATTTCAGGAGAAAGCTAAAAACCTGTAACTTGCTAACGCTGAGCAAAAACATGGCTGAATCCTGAATGACTCCTATTTGTATAAATAGGGGACTACATACACTACCGTTCAAAAGTTTGGGGTCACTTTGAAATGTCCTTATTTTTGAAAGAAAAGCACTGTTCTTTTCAATGAAGATCACTTTAAACTAATCAGAAATACACTCTATACATTGCTAATGTGGTAAATGACTATTCTAGCTGCAAATGTCTGGTTTTTGGTGCAATATCTCCATAGGTGTATAGAGGCCCATTTCCAGCAACTCTCACTCCAGTGTTCTAATGGTGCAATGTGTTTGCTCATTGCCTCAGAAGGCTAATGGATGATTAGAAAACCCTTGTACAATCATGTTAGCACAGCTGAAAACAGTTTAGCTCTTTAGAGAAGCTATAAAACGGACCTTCCTTTGAGCAGATTGAGTTTCTGGAGCATCACATTTGTGGGGTCGATTAAATGCTCAAAATGGCCAGAAAAATGTCTCGACTATATTTTCTATTCATTTTACAACTTATGGTGGTAAATAAAAGTGTGACTTTTCATGGAAAACACAAAATTGTTTGGGTGACCCCAAACTTTTGAATGGTAATGGTAGGCGGCAAAATGTAGTTTTTTTTCCTGCCATGGAAGTGCACTTGTATACCGAGAAGGAAGCAATTTGTATTACAGCCGTGAATGAGGATTCAAAATGGCGGCTCGGCTGGGTTTTCCCTTTCGGGTGCTCTCGTTTTCTGTTAGAATTTGGTAAGGAAAAAAATAAATATATTATTTACCAGCTTAAGGTTGGTCCATATGGTGAAATACCGTGACCTCGGCCTTGAATACTGACCTCGGCCCAGAGGGCCTCGCTCAGTACTTTCAAGACCTCGGTCACGGTATTTCACGATACGGACCTCCCAGCTGGTAAATAACATGTGTATATATATATATATATATATATATATATATATATATATGCGCCCAAAATAATTAAATCAGACTTATACACAAATCTGATATTGACTTTGTTTTTGTAGCTGATAAAGAACTCAGAAGCTTCCTGTTTCTCCTGAACTTTCATTTAACTTTTACTTCACCTGTCTATCAACAGAGAACACAACTAACAAATTTGAAAAGCACTAATTGCAGAAAAAACAATTGGGGGAAGCTTGACAAAATGTAAAATAAAAGAGATCTTCTTGCAGTCCTTTAAGGTCCTGGAATCATCTTTTTAATCTCAACTTAACACCTTGACTCTGGTGGGACTTGAACCCACAACCTTTGAATCACTTCACCAAGTGTTACTTAGAAGTCTAATGCGCTATCCATTGCGCCACAAAGCCACTTGCTAGCTTCTAGATGGACATGAAGGACACTTGTAAAAACTTTACTAGCCGTGATCATGAACATTATATAATCTCAGTCTGAGGTGGAGGCTGTGGATTCCTACAAGTACCTCGGACTGTGGCTGGACAGCAAGCTGGACTGGAGTTGCAACACCAACCACCTGTACAGGAAGGGACAGAGCAGGCTGTACTTCCTGAGGAGGCTGCGGTCCTTTAACATCTGCAGGAAACTCCTGTGGATGTTCTATCAGTCTGTGGTCGCCAGTGTCCTGTTTTACACCGTGGTGTGCTGGGGGGACAGCACATCCAAGAAGGACACATCCAGGCTGGACAAACTGATCAGGCAGGCCGGCTCTGTGGTCGGCATGAAGCTGGACTCTCTGGTGACGGTGGCAGAGAAGAGGTCTATGGACAAACTATTGAACATCATGGACGATGCCAGTCACCCTCTGCACACCGTCATCAGCAACCAGAGGAGCCTGTTCAGTGACAGAATGCTCTTTCCCAAGTGCAGGACGAACAGACTTAAAAACTCCTTTGTCCCTCACGCCATCAGACTGTACAACTCCTCTCTGGGGGGGAGGAGGGGGAACAGGAGGACAGAGGACAGGAAGGAGCAGTAGCCTCATCTCATTATCTCTAGCCGCTTTATCCTGTTCTACAGGGTCGCAGGCAAGCTGGAGCCTATCCCAGCTGACTACAGGGAAAAGGCAGGGTACACTCTGGACAAGTCGCCAGGTCATCACAGGGCTGACACATAGACAACCATTCACACTCACTTTAGAGTCACCAGTTAACCTAACCTAACGAGGAAACCCACGCGGACACAGGGAGAACATGCAAACTCTACAAAGAACCTGGCTCTTCTTGCTGTGAGGCGACAGCGCTAACCACTACACCCCCATGCCGCCCCGGAGCAGTAGCCTAGCCTGACAAAAAGCAATACTGGACAATGTGCAATACCTCTCCTGCTGGACTTTTTTCTCTTTTCCCATATCTTATTCTTTTTTATATTTGTATATGTAAATACTTAATTTAATTTATCTAGAAGTTTTCTCTATTTTCGATTCTCTGTTTATCCTCTAATGATGCTGCTGGAATTTTAATTTCCCTGAGGGAACCCTCCCAAACGGATCAATAAAGCTCTATCTCATCTAATCTAATCTAATCAAAGTAGCATTTTTAAACAAGGGAGGCACGGTGGTGTAGTGGTTAGCGCTGTCGCCTCACAGCAAGAAGGTCCGGGTTTGAGCCCCGTGGCCAGCGAGGGCCTTTCTGTGTGGAGTTTGCATGTTCTCCCAGTGTCCGTGTGGGTTTCCTCCGGGTGCTCCGGTTTCCCCCACAGTCCAAAGACATGCAGGTTAGGTTAACTGGTGACTCTAAATTGACCGTAGGTGTGAATGTGAGTGTGAATGGTTGCCTGTGTCTATGTGTCGGCCCTGTGATGACCTGGCGACTTGTCCAGGGTGTACCCCGCCTTTCGCCCGTAGTCAGCTGGGATAGGCTCCAGCTTGCCTGCGACCCTGTAGAACAGGATAAAGTGGCTAGAGATGAGATTCTATTTTGTGCTGGAAACCAAATGCTTGGAACTCACCAAGTTCGTAAGGGGAAAAAGGGGGTGCCAAGACTTTTGCACATATACTGTGTATTTGAGATATATCTAGAATATATCTCAAAGATGAAATGTTGTATCACTTCATGAGCGCAAAACGTAAACAAACATTTGAAAGTGAAGTAATTTAATCCATTTCTGGATATGAACAAATGGAAAAAAAACCAGGATGCGGTGTGTATTTCTAACACTAGGTGGCGATTAATGAGGCCCTGTACAGGAACTTATACTCTGCTAAAGTTACTGCTATCAAGCATTACATTACATTAGAACTGTGGTGATAGAAAAAGTTACGGCGACAAACATAAATGCATCGTGACTACAGTTTTAACTGCCTGGATATGAAAGCTCATTCATTTGGGGAAGTATTATTCAACTGCACATGAGTCATTCTGTTGTCACGAATCGGAAAAACAAAACCACAGAGTAATGAAAAGGTGGAGTCTGCTACTCCACAATGAGTCAGAGATGTATTGCTCAGTAATTACACAGCAGATCCAGATGTTTCGACCCTGTAACAAGTGAGTGTGTTTACATGGCCGACTCATCTGATAACTAATTATCAGAAAAATAATTAAGAACTAAAGCAAAAACAAAAACTCATCTGACTTTTGTTATGTAAATAATTCAGTGTTTACATTACATAATCTCACAACAGAAAGAAAACCAGTGGCGTAGTGGTTAGCGCTGTCGCCTCACAGCAAGAAGGTCCTGGGTTCGAGCCCCGGGGCCGGCGAGGGCCTTTCTGTGTGGAGTTTGCATGTTCTCCCCGTGTCCGTGTGGGTTTCCTCCGGGTGCTCCGGTTTCCCCCACAGTTCAAAGACATGCAGGTTAGGTTAACTGGCCATCTCATCTCATCTCATTATCTGTAGCTGCTTTATCCTGTTCTGCAGGCAAGCTGGAGCCTATCCCAGCTGACTACGGGCGAAAGGCGGGGTACACCCTGGACAAGTCGCCAGGTCATCACAGGGCTGACACATAGACACAGACAACCACTCACATTCACACCTACGGTCAATTTAGAGTCACCAGTTAACCTAACCTGCATGTCTTTGGACTGTGGGGGAAACCGGAGCACCCGGAGGAAACCCACGCGAACAACATGCAAACTCACACACACACACAAGTTATTAGTTTAATGAACTAACGAGACCGTCAATAGCTCACTCCGGCCCCGTCTAGTCCGGAAGGAACAATCTAAAGTGGGCCACCTTGCGCAATGAATGCTGCAAGCTATATACACTATATACAAGCTATATATAGAAGCGATATCCACCCTAGGAATACCGACCTATTTGGCAGAAAGAATCCAAAACGGCGAGGAATTGACCAAGAAGAAGCGATTTTTGTTGAACTGCTTATTAAGGCTTAATTAGTCTATTATTAACTTCATTAATAATTGTAATTAAGCAAATCTGGGTAGAAGTTATATGCACCCTAGGTCCCCTACCTTCATGCCAGAAAGAATCAAAATCAGTGAAGAATTGAGGGAGAAGAAGCGATTTGTGTGGAAACTGCTCATTAGGGATTGATTAATTACTCCATATCTTCATTATTAATTGCAATTATGCAAATTTGCGTAGACGCTATGTATATGCACCCCAGGCAGGCCTACCTTCCTGCCGAAAAGAATAAAAATCGGTGAAGAACTGAGAGAGAAGAAGCAATTTTCGTTAAATATGGACGATGCCGGACAACACACGATGGCATAAACTCATCGCCTGTCAGCCAGATGAGCTAATAATCAATATATTTTCATGTACAACTAATCTGATCACAAAATCAATTTGATTTCGTTGTGTAAATAATTCAGCTGTTTTATAAAAAATTCAATGTTTTTATATTATTTAAGTAATTTTATACCAGGCTTGTAGTACTCGAGTCCGACTCGGGCCCTAATTTTAAGGACTCGTGACTTGATTTGAACTTGAGCACTGATGACTCGGACTCGTGTATTAACTGCATTCGGACTCGTAAATTGGAGATGAGGACCCGGATTTTTTAAGAGAAAGCACATTCACCTGTTCATACGTCATGTTCAGGAACAAACTAACGTTAATGGTGCTACAATGCCTGGAGAGAAGGCCGCTAGGATTGTCCACTTTGCTTATACAGACTTCTCGTGCAGTGGGAAAAAAATGCACTGCTATGTGTTCCATATGTAGAAGAACTATCGAGGACACGACGGGGACGACCTCGAACTTCAATTGTCATTTGGTAAGACTCCACCCAGAGAAGGAAGTGACACGCTATGGTCATTGCTCTGTTGATAGCGAGGCTTGCTGAGCGATGAACTAGCTAGTGTTAACCCTCTCTCATTAGTCTGGCTAACACGACTTCAAAGCTCTGCAAGCATTTGGTCTGGCAAAGATATTAAGCCCAACCGTTTCCCAAAGTGCGTGGTTGACCCACCTCCCTGAAATGCCTCAGTTTGCTACTGGTCGAAGCCAGAAAAGGCTGTGACGAAGCTTAAACCAATCACATCACTCTTTCCTCTGACGTATGTGACGCAACGGGGCTAACTGGTGGATTAAACTCTTACCGAAGCCGGTCGGGAGCAAGGCGAAAACGTCCTTCCTTTCAATAAATACCTCCAGGGCTACTCTTTGCTCCGTTTTCAATGAGAACTTGCTCCATGTTCGTAATGTTTCTAGTGAATGAAGCGCTTCCGGCATAGATTCTGTAAACAATCTATGGCTTCCGGTCGCAGTTCTACTACGTCACTGCTTTGAACACGCCTCTACCCAGGGCCGTTGGAGATGCTCAAAGTTGACTGGCTCCCGATTTTTCGGGAGCTTGGAAGAGCTGTAGATAGCTTGCCTGGCCAGACTAAGCTCGCAACAGGCCCTCATGTTGCGTCACGCTTAGGATGGGCGGGCCCAGGCTACTCTCTCATGGCATTTTCCCTGTTAATAGTGGGCGGGGCTTGTGTCGGACTCAACTCAGTGGACTCAATTCGAAATTTTCTTTAATGACTTGGACTTGAATGCTGGGGACTGGAGCGAGCCTGGACTCGGACTCGAGGTTTATTGACTCGACTACAACGCTGCCTTATACCAAGAAAACTCAATTTTTTACGTGTTGTTACTATCAAAGTATGCAAACATCTTACAAAGTCATTTATGATCTTACGTAATATTAACCTCCAAAAAACTGCCACCTTCAAACTCATGACATCCGTTTGTGCTGATTTTTTTGTCATAAAAATATTCCTGGTCTTCATTTGGTGTTTTAGATATTGGTATTTTTTTTGTAACGGTGATATTTCAGTATAAGTCTATGGCCAAGAATGATGTCACAGTGCATTAAACTGTAATCAGCTCACACCCGGAAGCATAAATCTAACCTAATTAGTGTCATTAGTTTGTAGTGATTTATGCTGTACGAAAATAGTTTGCATCTGTGATTTTATTTTTGACAAATTACACTTTCATTTCACTGGGATGTCACATTCAGCCACTATTATGGACTATTATGCACCACTGTAATATATAGTGTACTATAATATCTCAAAAAACAAACCAATGATTTTTACAGCATAAACACAAAACAAAACAAAAAAAATCTGTGGTCGCATTTAATATCTTTAACTATGGAAATACAATTTCATAGAGGTATAATGTCATCCATGTTTGATCTATGAGTTTAAAAGGTTCTGCCTGGCTGGCTAGTCGCTTTGCTGCTGAATATTCATTTGCATTTAGTTTTGCATGTTTGCAAATTGTTAAAGGTGCTGACTGCAAAGTCATCTGAAATTTTCTAGGGTTTTTATCATCATATTTTCCTATGTCTCACAAGAACAATATCATGCGGACGAGATGTGATCATTTTGATATCCTAATGGCCCTTTTCCACTACCCTTTTTCAGCTCACTTCAGCCTGACACGGCTCGCGTTTCGACTACCAAAGAACAGCACGACTCAGCTCGCTTCAGCCCTGCTTAGCCCCTAAAACTCGCACCGTTTTGGAGTGGGGCTGAAGCGAGCCAAACCGAGCCGAGTGAGGCTGGGGGCGTGAGCAGACACTCCCCTGTGCACTGATTGGTGAGGAGGAGTGTCCTCACATGCCCACACACGCCCCGCGAGCACGCTGGGATCTGTAAACACCGTAAACCCGGAAGAAGAAGAATTACGAATTACGAGAATTATGAAGCCTTATGCGCCTCGCCTCATCTATACGCTCTTGCCAGTATCTGTTGGCGTTGTCGGTGACAACAAGCCACAGAACCAAGACCAGCAAAACTAATGACTCCATGTCCTCCATGTTTATTGTTTACTATCCGGGTCGTGAGACTACCGCTTAAAAGGTCACTGATGTCACTGTTTGCGCTGCTTAACGACATCACGTGACGTCCACCCACTTTCGCTAACTCCACCCAATGTGTCCACCCACTTCCAGCCAGCACGGTTCAGCAGGGTTGTAGTCGAAATGCAACTCCAACAGCCCCACTCAGCACGGCACGGCTCAGCCCAACTCAGCACGGCATGGCTCAACCCAACTCAGCCGCGTTTGTAGTGGAAAAGCGGCATAAGGGTCGCTTTTCTCCATTACGGGACTGTTTTCCTCCCTCCTAAGGTAAACAGTATGGCGCTACGGAAACAGCTGAACGTTTGAACTAATTATCATAACTATAGAACTGCATCAGACCAAAATGGCGACGTGGGGAAAACATCGTGACTCTGCATCGACCTCGGAGACTTTTGAGTCGCAGGGATGTACGCTACCGTTCAAAAGTTTGGGGTCACCCAGACAATTTTGTGTTTTCCATGAAAAGTCACACTTTTATTTACCACCATAAGTTGTAAAATGAATAGAAAATACAGTCAAGACATTTTTCTGGCCATTTTGAGCATTTAATCGACCCCACAAATGTGATGCTCCAGAAACTCAATCTGCTCAAAGGAAGGTCAGTTTTATAGCTTCTCTAAAGAGCTCAACTGTTTTCAGCTGTGCTAACATGATTGTACAAGGGTTTTCTAATCATCCATTAGCCTTCTGAGGCAATGAGCAAACACATTGTACCATTAGAACACTGGAGTGAGAGTTGCTGGAAATGGGCCTCTATACACCTATGGAGATATTGCACCAAAAACCAGACATTTGCAGCTAGAATAGTCATTTACCACATTAGCAATGTATAGAGTGGATTTCTGATTAGTTTAAAGTGATCTTCATTGAAAAGAACAGTGCTTTTCTTTCAAAAATAAGGACATTTCAAAGTGACCCCAAACTTTTGAACGGTAGTGTAATTTGTGGTTGACATTCGCAAATAGATCCATGAAACAAAAGACAAATATATATTTTCTTTGCTCCTGCTTTTAAGTTTATTTCTCTGTAAGATCAAAACATTAGGTGTATAACTCCATAGTTGCTACCCCGGAGTCAAGGCCATGCACTGTAAGGCTAAGATAGCGAAGCGCTAGCTAGAATGATTTAGTTATCTGTCCAGAAAAAAAAAAAAACGTCATCTAATCTTGCTCTATCTTGCAGTGACACTCACTAGGCAGGCTTTTCTTTTCTTTTCCACTGGCGGGAGAGCCGAGTCCGCCATGTTTGCCCACACCAACTTGTTTTGGTTAAAAGTAGGTCAGACACGCCCCACGGTGGTCATATGATATTGTTGCTCGCTTGCTTTGGCAATCTTCAGAATCATAAAATGCAGGACGCCTTTTATCTCGGCAAAACATACACACAGTATACACAGTGTGTAGCAACGAAACATCTCGAAACTCCAACAGCTATAGACATAGAACAGGTTGCCCAGAATTCAACTTTGCAGTCAGAAACTTTAAAAACAAATATTGTAAAAAAAAAAAAAATAGTAACAGAAGAAGAAGAAAAATAGACCGGTACCAAAATCCAGAATTGTGACACCCAAAGGCATTTTTGAGACAAAGTCGGCAAACAGTCTTATTTTGTCAATTTGGGTGTGCCGAATTCAAATCTGCAATATGCCGAGCTCTATCTGACCTCTGTTGACCTCTAGAGGTCATTGAACTTTGGGCCTGTAAACGTCTCAGCTGAACCCAGTTTCTCAGCTTTCTAAGGAATGAAATGCACTAAAATGATTAATGAAGTTAGCAAATGGCCTTGTTTGTTAAATGTTTGGGTGCTGAATTCATTTTTCATTTGTAAAACGACATATGACCTCTGATAACCTCAAGGTCATTAAACTTGGCCTACAGGCCTATGCATTTAACGGCATTTTTAAACTGACTTTACTCCCCCAAAAAGAATATGAACAGACAAAAAACAAATAGAAAGGAACAAATACAACATTAAATGCCAGTCCATGTACATGTGACTTACTTTTCACAATGAGAATGCCGAGGCGATCACCTTACATAACATTGCATTACATTTAGCGGTTATTGTTTATACAAAGCTACTGAAAAAAGGACAGATTCAGCAGCATACAAAATGTGGGGGCATACAGGGCATACAGGTTAATCAGGGTTAGTATATATGAGAGTTTTTTTCTTTGTTGTTTGTTTTTTGTAAAGGCTTTACCCCGTTTAAAACAAAACAAAAAACAAACAACAAAGAAAAAAACTCTCATATATACTAACCCTGATTAACCTGTATGCCCTGTATGCCCCCACATTTTGTATGCTGCTGAATCTGTCCTTTTTTCAGTAGCTTTGTATAAACAATAACCGCTAAATGTAATGCAATGTTATGTAAGGTGATCGCCGAGGCATTCTCATTGTGAAAAGTAAGTCACATGTACATGGACTGGCATTTAATGTTGTATTTGTTCCTTTCTATTTGTTTTTTGTCTGTTCATATTCTTTTTGGGGGAGTAAAGTCAGTTTAAAAATGCCGTTAAATGCATAGGCCTGTAGGCCAAGTTTAATGACCTTGAGGTTATCAGAGGTCATATGTCGTTTTACAAATGAAAAATGAATTCAGCACCCAAACATTTAACAAACAAGGCCATTTGCTAACTTCATTAATCATTTTCGTACATTTCATTCCTTAGAAAGCTGAGAAACTGGGTTCAGCTGAGACGTTTACAGGCCCAAAGTTCAATGACCTCTAGAGGTCAACAGAGGTCAGATAGAGCTCGGCATATTGCAGATTTGAATTCGGCACACCCAAATTGACAAAATAAGACTGTTTGCCGACTTTGTCTCAAAAATGCCTTTAACTCCTTAAATAAGCACTTTTTTGAATTTTGGTACCAGTCTAAAAGAAGAGGAAGCCAAAACTAACAAAATTCATAAATTCAGTGTGCGGATGAACCCAGTGATTGAGCTAAATTCATGATTTCTATATCAAATAACTTGAAATCTGATAATGTGTTTCATCCAAACTTAAGAAATTGCTCAGGGAAAAATAACGCAGATTAAACCTTGCAGAAAGACTGCAATTATTCATATGGATATTTCGAACAGTTTTGGAAGTTATGCTCATTCTGAATCCATAAATATTCTGATCATGTACACAGTTTTAAGGACGCGGCCTCCTGGCTGAAACCAAGTTCCTAAATATTTGAGCGATTATTTCACTAGGAACTCAAGTATTCATAGTTATAACACTCGACGTAAATCTGACCTGCATTTACCAAAACCTAAGCTTACGCTCGGTAATCAAACTTTTAGATATTCAGATTCTATACTTTTTAATTCACTGCCAGCAAATATTAAATCAGCTTCATCTCTAAAACAATTTAAAAGGCTCGTTAGATCATATTTTTCGTAGTCTTATTTATATTAAATAATTATTATGACATTTTTGTTAGTTTCATATATGTTAACAATCTAGCATTTAGACGGTTGCACTGATTGACTTCAAATTTTCAGGGTAAGCGGGCAATGGTCCGTAGATTACCTGATTAAATTTTAGGGGTAATTGGGTCAAGGTCACCAGAAAGGTCAACCTTTCGGTCAAAATAACATATTTTCCATTATAACTCAAAAACAATTGCCGATAGACAGATATTATGAACATATAGGAACTCCCATATGGGCTTTCATTTGGCACCATGATCTTTGACCTTCAGTGACCTTGAAAGGTCAACCTGAAGGTCACGGATTTTCAGAGGGCTGTAACTTGAAAACAGTTGATGGTAGACAGATATTTACCATTATCAGCTTATAAGAAGTCCCATATGGGCTTTCATTTGGCACCATGACTTTTGACCTTGAATGACTTTGAAATGTTAAACTCAAGGTCATGGATTTTCATAGGACTATAACGTGACAGCTAATGATTGAGAAATATTACCATTATCAACATATAGGTATAAAATAAGTGCTGCCGGGCGAGGTTTGTTTTGCCTGGCAACACTTGTTTTCACTGTATTTATTTCCTCTTAAGACCATAATGGTAGTTTTAATTAAATTTTTAGATTAATCGAATCGTATTAATGAGATTATTAAAGATTATTGTTGTCGACAGGAAGCCAGACTGGATGGATGCTATACCAGAATGCTGCGAATGGTCTTGAATGTGAGGGACTTCATCAAAAACGTGGACCTATACGGAAACCTACCCATGCTCTCGGCTGAAACTGGCTGGCCATTGCGTGTGACACGACGACCTCCCAGGAAATCCATTTCCTCTGGGAGGTCTGGGAACCAAAGCATGGCCAGGCCTCGCAGGGGGGGTCAATTTCTAACACCAGCTTAAGTCGGACACCGGTCTCGAGGCCACTCTGGAATTGAGGGCATGCATGCTGGACAGCAGCGTGTGGCAAGAGCTCCCAGTTGGCCGAGGAAACCCAAGATGATGATGATGATGATAGATTCTTGCATCGTATTTTTGAAATTGCAAATTAGTACAGTTTTATACTGTATTTTTGAAATTGTAAATTAGTATAGTTTTGCAGGGCCCCTATGGATACCAACTGTGCTGAATGGGCCACCCTGTTGAAATAAAGTTGATCTACACTATATTGCCAAAAGTATTTGCTCACCCATCCAAATTATCGGAATCAGGTGTTCCAATCACTTCCATGGCCGCAGGTGTATAAAATCAAGCACCTAGGCATGCAGACTGTTTTTACAGTTTGGAGCTGGCCCCTTCCTCTTCCAACATGACTGTGCACCAGTGCACAAAGCAAGGTCCAGAAAGACATGGATGACAGAGTCTGGTGTGGATGAACTTGACTGGCCTGCACAGAGTCCTGACCTCAACCCGATAGGACACCTTTGGGATGAATTACAGCAGAGACTGAGAGCCAGGCCTTCTCGTCCAACATCAGTGTGTGACCTCACAAATGCGCTTCTGGAAGAATGGTCAAAAATTCCCACAAACACACTCCTAAACCTTGTGGACAGCTTTCCCAGAAGAGTTGAAGCTGTTCTAGCTGCAAAGGGTGGACTGACATCATATTGAACCCTATGGATTAGGAATGGGATGTCACTTAAGCTCATATGTGAGTCAAGGTAGGTGAGCAAATACTTTTGGCAATATAGTGTATCTCTCTATCTACCAAGAAATATTGAAGAACTCCTTAGGAACTGTTGTGTACTGAGCTAACTCGTTTTTTTCTTCCTAGCCAATAACAAAAATGGGCAAATCAAGTATAAATGCAGGGGTGGCATGGTGGTGTAGTGGTTAGCGCTGTCGCCTCACAGCAAGAAGGTCTGGGTTCGAACCCTGTGGCCGGCGAGGGGAGTTTGCATGTTCTTCCCGTGTCCATGTGGGCCCTCTCCGGGTGCTCTGGTTTCCCCCACAGTCCAAAGACTTGCAGGTTAGGTTAACTGGTGACTCTAAATTGACCGTGAGTGTGAATGGTTGTCTGTGTCTATGTGTCAGCCCTGTGATGACCTGGCGACTTGTCCAGGGTGTACCCCGCCTTTCGCCCGTAGTCAGCTGGGATAGGCTCCGGCTTGCCTGTGACCCTGTAGAACAGGATAAAGCGGCTAGAGATAATGAGATGAGAAGTACAAATGCAGTAAAGCAACTGTACATTTGCACTGATCTTAGACCATCTTTCATATTTTAATGAAAGAAAACTTATTTTAAAGCCACAAGCAATCAGCCAGCTGTCGGCTCATTTCCGAACACACAGAAAGGCAGCAGAGGTCACACACATTAACACACACACCATTCTGAAAATGTCAGTGAGGATGCCATGTTACAGACGAGTTCTGCTCAGAGATTTAATAATAGCTGTTGCTTCACTAGTGAAGGAATTCAAAATGGTTTCACCTTTCATATAAAGTTTATTTCAGGAAACACAGAGCCTTGGGCAGTTAGACACTGGAAGAGGGGAAATGGACACCGTGAATGGACAGTAATACACCGTAATCAACAACGCAATGTTGTAACAAGATTGTTCATTCAGTAGAAAAAAAACAAAACAAAAAACCCAGAGAAAATAGTAAAAGTCTACAATAAGGAACACGTGCAGTGCTGGCTTCCTCTCTCATTTCTTCACATCTCTCTCGGAGCATAATGCGTGTCTGATCTGCGCTCTTCTGACTAATGAACACGTGCTATGTGTGGTATGTGTTATGACTCATGCTCTCTCAGGCCTACTGAAATGTCAGGAACAGCGAAGGTCAGCTTGTTATGACAACATGTTTCAAGGAATAAAGAGATTACACCAGAGAGAAGGCTCTTAATTAATAAGGTGTCTCGCTTAGGACAGGCGGGTTTACTACAAACACGAACTAGACGGCAACGGTTTTGACTACAGACAGAAAGACAGATGATCTCATCTCATTATCTGTAGCTGCTTTATCCTTCTACAGGGTCGCAGGCAAGCTGGAGCCTATCCCAGCTGACTACGGACGAAAGGTGGGGTACACCCTGGACAAGTCGCCAGGTCATCACAGGGCTGACACATAGACACAGACAACCATTCACACTCACATTCACACCTACGCTCAATTTAGAGTCACCAGTTAACCTAACCTGCATGTCTTTGGACTGTGGGGGAAACCGGAGCACCCGGAGGAAACCCACGCGGACACGGGGAGAACATGCAAACTCCACACAGAAAGGCCCTCGCCGGCCACGGGGCTCGAACCCGGACCTTCTTACTGTGAGGCGACAGCGCTAACCACTACACCACCGTGCCGCCCAAGACAGATGATAAGGAGACAAAACAATGTCCATATCAAAAAGACTGGAAGGCAAAACAAGAAGATTTTAGTTTTCAGCTGTACTCTGTTTTTATAACTAAAGAGCTATAGGTAGCAAGGTCATCAATTTAAGTTGGTTATAATTTCTGTTGTTTGTTTTTTACAGTGAGCAAGAGATTTCTGGGAGGAAGATGGAGAAAACAATGAGATAAATACTGTAGCTTTATCATATGACCCGTACAAATCCGCGTGTGCTCTTAAAGTGCATATCACGGGTAAATTCAGGAGCAAGATCAATGTAATTCTCCTATTTTATATTAAACTTTGGTCAAATCTCTGTAACATTCTGCATTCTCTGCAATTTCTTTACCTTGTGCAATACCAGAAAAATTCAGTTGAAATCAAGCCATTTGAGGCGAATTGGTCTGCCTTTGAAAAAACTTGGCATTTGGATTTCCCGGGAAACACTGATTTTCGTGACGTCGCGTGCGGGACGCCTCCCTCTGAATCCTACGTCAGCGCTGGTTTGTTTATGAGAAAACGACCTGGCGGTTTTCTGCAAATTTCTTCAACGTTGGTGTAGCAACGTTGGTGTAGGGTGTAGCAACACCAATCTTGATGGGATTAATACTCATCGTTTCCCAAAAGACCGGACAATGAGAGAGAAATGGGAGCGCTTGGTCTACACAGGCTGTGCACTGAAACCGTGCAAAGCTCGCGCAGCCTGCTGGCGCTTCCGCAGGTAACGTCACGAATCTGGCTCCAGACTCCCTTGGGATTTTTCCAGACGCGTTTTGTTATTTTATTTTTTTCTGCTGTAGACAGATGGCCTTGTGCAAAATTACCCTTCTGGATGAGTGTGTCTAGGGACATTCTTTCATATAAAAAAACACAAAATTGGTCCAGAATATGCACTTTAATAAAACCATTGGAAAAAGTCACATGACTAGGCAGATACGAATTTTTGAATCCGGTCCGGGAAAAGCCGTACACGGCTTCCATTTCCTCGCCTCTGCCGTTTCCATTTTGCTCCAAATTGTTACTTTGAAAAATGAGTGACACAACTGAGCACAGTGAAAATGAATTTTATTCTCCATCCCTTATTGAACAAGCTAAAATTGCTGAAGAAAATGAAAAACAGTACTTCCAAGTGAAGAAATTAACTTGTACAAAGACAACAACAAGAAAACACCATTAAAAAAAAAAAAAAAAAGTACGACATGAACCTTTTCAAAAAGATTTCTTGCTGAAGTTAAGGAGGAAAGAGACATAACAGTCGTCCCTGCTATGGAGCTCAACAGGTTGCTATGTAGTTTCTACTGTATATACCGTACAAACGAAGAAAAAATTTAATTTAGACTACGAACCTGACACTTTGTCTTCCTTTTCGCAAAGTATTCAACGCTACCTTGACAACAACAACAACAACAACAACAGTACGATAAATATCCTGAAAGATGAAGACTTTAAAAAGTCCAGGGAAGTCCTGAAGTCCAAGCACAGAAACCTCAGAAAAAAATGGAAAAGGCAACTGTGTATGTTAGTTAAAAAAGCTCATATGATAAAATGCTTATTGACTGAGTTTGGTCGGGCTGGATGGGAAAATATTTGGGTCTTGGTCATTTGTATGGCATGGCATGACCTCGAGTCAAATATTTTCCCGTCCAGCCCACCTACTCAATCAATAAGTACATAATATTTTTCAGCATGACCCTGATTTGTGGAGACCATGGCCTAATGGTTAGAGAAGCAGCTTTGGGACCGAAAGGTTACTGGGTTGATTCCCTGGACCAGCAAGAATAGCTGAAGTGCTCTTAAGCAAGGCACCGAACCCCCAACTGCTCCCCAGGCTACTCTGGGTATGTTGCTCTAGATAAGATTGTCTGCTAAATGCCTGTAATGTAATGACTTGCTATTGTTCTGCTGAGTTACTTGAAAAGTTAGCACTAGATTGACTTTGGATATTGCAGGCCAAGCTGGAATTGTTTAAATACCCAAATATTCGTTCACTCCATTGGGATTCACGTCTGTATTTAATATTCAGAAGCGTTGTCTTTACCTTCTTATGTCTTATACAAGCGCACCCCATGGACAATGAAAGAAGGTTTCTCCATGCAATATTGTGCACAATATTTTCAATTATTAAACATACAGGACATCTTTTCAATGGAATAAAAATGTGTTCTATTCCCTTCTAGCGGGTTTCACTCATTTGGTTTGACAGCATGAAAAATTGTCAGCATATCGCTTATCCTACACGACTGTTCAAAAGTTCGGGGTCACTTTGAAATGTCCTTATTTTTGAAAGAAAAGCACTGTTCTTTTCAATGAAGATCACTTTAAACTAATCAGAAATCCACTCTATACATTGCTAATGTGGTAAATGACTATTCTAGCTGCAAATGTCTGGTTTTTGGTGCAATATCTCCATAGGTGTATAGAGGCCCATTTCCAGCAACTCTCACTCCAGTGTTCTAATGGTACAATGTGTTTGCTCATTGCCTCAGAAGGCTAATGGATGATTAGAAAACCCTTGTACAATCATGTTAGCACAGCTGAAAACAGTTGAGCTCTTTAGAGAAGCTATAAAACTGACCTTCCTTTGAGCAGATTGAGTTTCTGGAGCATCACATTTGTGGGGTCGATTAAATGCTCAAAATGGCCAGAAAAATGTCTTGACTATATTTTCTATTCATTTTACGACTTATGGTGGTAAATAAAAGTGTGACTTTTCATGGAAAACACAAAATTGTCTGGGTGACCCCAAACTTTTGAACGGTAGTGTACCGGTATGTGTATTATGTCACTCTACCCAATGGAGAATGAGCATGCAATATTGTTACGATATTGCATGTTTTCAAGACAACATGATGTCACATGCCGGAGCTGATGCGAATATCCAACGAGAAAGTTTGCTGCTGCACATGCGCAGAAGCATTTCTTTGTTCGCTGGGAAAGAGAAAGACATACTGAACACCTGAAAGGCTACCAAAACTTCATTAGATATTCTTCATGCATATTTACAAGAGCCGAACCTATCAACGGGCATCGAAAAACTGGAAAAGAGGCACGTCAGAGATGTAAAACTTCCGTGCTAGTGAGCGACTGTGAGAATTTGTAAATAAACATGGCTGCCAGGTTTGCATCCTTAAAAACGGAAGATTTGGAGAGAATTTTGGCTGCCAGGTCGCTCCGTTGTGTACCATTGGGTAGCTGTCGATGTTGATTTTAAAAGTAACGAAGTAAATTTCACAGGGAAATGAATCTTTAAGTCTGAGCGAAAAATACTTTGGCGAGCGTGTGTGGAAAAAGAGTCTGGAGACAGAAATCTTAGTTTCTCAGTAGTTAGTCTGTGCTACTTGCTCTGAGTAGCACTGACCTCATCTCATCTCATTATCTCTAGCCGCTTTATCCTGTTCTACAGGGTCGCAGGCAAGCTGGAGCCTATCCCAGCTGACTACGGGCAAAAGGCGGGGTACACCCTGGACGAGTCGCCAGGTCATCACAGGGCTGACACATAGACACAGACAACCATTCACACCTACGGTCAATTTAGAGTCACCAGTTAACCTAACCTGCATGTCTTTGGACTGTGGAGGAAACCCATGCAGACACGGGGAGAACATGCAAACTCCGCACAGAAAGGCTCTCGCCGGCCACGGGGCTCGAACCCAGGACCTTCTTGCTGTGAGGCGACAGCGCTAACCACTACACCACCGACCTGACTCCTTTATTAGCATTCACTAACACTACTGATGAACGCTATA
Organism: Neoarius graeffei; assembly: GCF_027579695.1. Classification (NCBI taxonomy): domain Eukaryota; kingdom Metazoa; phylum Chordata; class Actinopteri; order Siluriformes; family Ariidae; genus Neoarius; species Neoarius graeffei. The sequence goes on from NC_083586.1 coordinate 53,080,116, forward strand.
CCGGCTGGAAGGCGACTTCACTGCTGACAGCGCTGACTCGCAGGTAAGCTAGCGTTGGCCTTCGAGAATGCTGATATGAAGAGAGTGTGGATGTATAATACTACTACTAATAATAATATTGGCTAGCTTTTTTTTCATGGTCTATCAGATATATTCCATTCAGCTTCTCATCTTCGACTCGTTCAATATCATGCTAGCTGAATGGAATATAGCTGATATACCACTCAACGCCAGCCAATATTATTTAAATATTTTGGCATTCATTTTGGGATTCGCCAAGTGCAGAATAAAAAAGTCATGTGACCAAAATTATGTCTTAATTTACTGACATATAAATATTGATGGCGGCACGGTGGTGTAGTGGTTAGCGCTGTCGCCGCACAGCAAGAAGGTCCGGGTTCGAGCCCCGGGGCCGGCGAGGGCCTTTTTGTGTGGAGTTTGCATGTTCTCCCCGTGTCCGCGTGGGTTTCCTCCGGGTGCTCCGGTTTCCCCCACAGTCCAAAGACATGCAGGTTAGGTTAACTGGTGACTCTAAATTGACCGTAGGTGTGAATGTGAGTGTGAATGGTTGTCTGTGTCTATGTATCAGCCCTGTGATGACCTGGCGACTTGTCCAGGGTGTACCCCGCCTTTCGCCCGTAGTCAGCTGGGATAGGCTCCAGCTTGCCTGCGACCCTGTAGGACAGGATAAAGCGGCTAGAGATAATGAGATGAGATAAATATTGATCATATGCAACATGACATGTCAATACGTATCCTTGAACCACAGTCAGTCAGTATAATAGAAAAAGTATACTGTATAAAATAACAGCAAATTATCGCTTAAAAAAGCCATTGATGTGCGGAACATTAACCAAAGAAATTGTGAAGTTGTGGAAATGAAATCAGACACCCAAAGTGAACAACTTCAACACTTATTTTTTAATCTGTTCCTTATTTTATTGTCCATGAAATTAAACAGGGTGTTGCTGATACGGATTTGGCTTTTTTGACTAATTATTTGCATAGACTCATTAACTTTCTGTTTGTATAATATTAAAATAAAATAGTTGCAAGACTAGCTCATATGCACGGCTGGTTTCAGTTCGTGTTATTAATACACCTTTGCTGCTTTGCCAGATTTATTTTGAATTGCTGTAATGAACAGGCTTGTGGTTAATTAGGAAAAGTAAGTCTTATTTTTAAGCAAGGTTTTCAGAATCAGTATTTAGTTACTCATCCAGAAAGACCAACATTACTCAAAGTCTGTAAAATGCTGTTTGGGTTGAAGAAAGAAATCTATTTGGGGCTAAGAAAATCTTACGAGTTACAATTTTCTAATACCTAATGTACTAGAAATTCAGTTGAAGGGCCCGGTCCCACAACACTGATAACTATGACTATACCTATAACTATAACTCTGACTGTCCCTCTGCCTGAATTTAGTTGCAGTCTGGAACAGAAACACCACAACTATAATATCGCTTGGTCCTGACACTCGGGGAAATAAATGCATGCAACTTAGGAATAGTCATGGAAGTTTTTTCCAAGTAGTAGCACATTATTCCAGGTCATACTGTACAGCTTGGACTTCAAAACAACCCATGTACACACTCCAGTGGCTGACATAATACGGACAGGTCATGGATTATGGAAATATAATAAATAAAAAAGTATACAAAATACGGAGTGGTTACGGATTTTAATACCGATGCATCACAGATGCTAATCATTTACGGACTGGTCGCGGACGTTTCAGTATGTTACAGACTGGTTACCGATTTCATACGGATGATGCATCACAGATAAAAAAAATAAAGAAGTCTGAAACAATTAAATGTTTGGACGGCCAAAGTTCATAATGAAAATATCTTACCTGCATTTATATGTGTATTAATTTACTATTGATATTTCACGGAAAATATCATATATCCATGAATAAAAGATCCGTACTTTGTATTATATTTTTATTTTCCGTGAATCCGTATTCTGTGACTTCATGATGCAACAAGGATGTACAAAGATGCCCGGGGAAAATGGGATGTGCTCAGACAACGTCACATGTAAACAATTACCTGATTGATCAGATGTTTTATCGGATCAAGTCCAGGCCTGGAAAAATCGCTCCAGAAGCAATTTCACCGATACGGATAAACCCAAGCCTGGGCTATAGGCATCGTTATCGGTCTGGTGTGAGCACCGACCACATAAACTGCAGGGGGCCAATTTATTTACAGTTATCGTTATAGTTATAGCTATACTTACAGATATCGGTATTGTAGGACCGGGCCTTAAATGTAAACAATTTATTCAATCTAGTGAAATTTGAGAAGGTTTTGCTAATTATATTAATTAGAATATTTTTTAAAATATTTTTTTAATATTGGAAAATCTCTTGCAGAATTATTTCTAATGTACCTGTGTGGTGTGACGTTTTTAATTCTGAATGGATGAAACAAAAACAAAGTACAGTACATGTGAGCTTTAAAGAGTTGGGAGTTTTGGGAGAACGTAAGTAGCTCGGCTACTTTTGGAGAGGAATGTACCATTAACAGCCCTCAGGGGATGACTTCATACCAGAAAACCTCAGAGGAGGAGCTGGTTTGGTTTGCAACTCGAGCCAATTACAAACATTACTAAAACCACCACGAGTGGATTGTGAGCAGGGATTCAGTGAGTTCAAGGAAGAAGGGTCGTTGTGAATGTGGGAAAAAGGCTGAAATTGTGTAGGAAGGGAAATACAAAGAAGGATATGTCCATTAAAAATAATGAAAGGAAGGAAGGGACGGTTGAAAAGTGGCTCCTGGTTCAGATAAAAGAACAATTTCAGATCTAGTAGCTTCTCGTACGTCAGAGTTCAAGAAAGACAAAACAATTACGAACACATCCCATATCCCAACGCAAAGACTGAGCAACTCCAGACAGACAAAGCTTCATATTAAAAGAAATACCGACAACAATCACACCACCAAACCACCTTTCGTAACTTGCTCAAACACGCCTCTTGCTTTTAATGAAACCAGACAAAGAGACTCGCTGCCTATTGGATCATCAAGACTGCTTCTCTGCTTCTGCTGAGTCCAGGAGCTCCAGCAGAGTTTCTAGAAGGGACATTACAACTTGTTTCAAGTTGGCAATCCAGGCATGGAGGCCTTCTGGCAAGTTATCTCCTACCCGTAGCAACGTCAGGAGCTTCAGCCACTGCGGGTATGGTTCTGCAACGACAGGATATCGAAGCAGAGATTTTAGGGCACTGTCTCTCACATAATGGACAGCCAAAGAAAACCAAGCAAACCATGCTTTCTATTATGTTTTAAAACAACCAAAAACGCTCCATTAGTGACACAACCAAGAACTGCCAATATCATGTGTGATCAAAATGAAGAATGAAGCCAGATGAAATCAAGGCATCCACACAGAAATACAGTATTAGACCGATACCTAAAACATCATCAGATTTTCACACAAGTCCTAAAAGTAGATAAAGAGAACCCAGTTAAACAAATGAGACAAAAATATTATACTTGGTCATTTATTTATTGAGGAAAATGATCCAATATTACATATCTGTGAGTGGCAAAAGTATGTGAACCTCTAAGATTAGCAGTTAATTTGAAGGTGAAATTAGAGTCAGGTGTTTTCAATCAATGGGATGAGAGTCAGGTGTGAGTGGGCACCCTGTTTTATTTCAAGAACAGGGATCTATCAAAGTCTGATCTTCACAACACATGTTTGTGGAAGTGTATCATGGCACGAACAAAGGAGATTTCTGAGGACCTCAGAAAAAGCGCTGTTGACGTTCATCGGGCTGGAAAAGGTTACAAAACCATCTCTAAAGAGTTTGGACTCCACCAATCCACAGTAAGAAAGATTGTGTACAAATGGAGGAAATTCAAGACCATTGTTACCCTCCCCAGGAGTGGTCGACTAACAAAGATCACTCCAACAGCAAGGTGTGTAATAGTCGGCGAGGTCACAAAGGGACCCCAGGGTAACTTCTAAGCAACTGAAGGCCTCTCTCACATTGGCTAATGTTAATGTTCATGAGTCCACCATCAGGAGAACACTGAACAACAATGGTGTGCATGACAGGGTTGCAAGGAGAAAGCCACTGCTCTCCAAAAATAACATTGCTGCTCGTCTGCAGTTTGCTAAAGATCACGTGGACAAGCCAGAAGGCTATTGGAAAAATGTTTTGTGGACGGATGAGACCAAAATAGAACTTTTTGGTTGAAATGAGAAGCGTTATGCTTGGAGAAAGGAAAACACTGCATTCCAGCATAAGAACCTTATCCCATCTGTGAAACATGGTGGTGGCAGTATCATGGTTTGCTGTTTTGCTGCATCTAGGCCAGGACGGCTTGCCAACATTGATGGAACAATGAATTCTGAATTATACCAGCGAATTCTAAAGGAAAATATCAGGACATCTGTCCATGAACTGAATCTCAAGAGAAGGTGGGTCATGCAGCAAGACAACGACCCTAAGCACACAAGTCGTTCTACCAAAGAATGGTTAAAGAAGAATAAAGTGAATGTTTCGGAATGGCCAAGTCAAAGTCCTGACCTTAATCCAATGGAAATGTTGTGGAAGGACCTGAAGCGAGCAGTTCATGTGAGGAAACCCACCAACATCCCAGAGTTAAAGCTGTTCTGTACGGAGGAACGGGCTAAAATTCCTCCAAGCCGGTGTGCAGGACTGATCAACAGTTACCGCAAACGTTTAGTCGCAGTTATTGCTGCACAAGGGGGTCACACCAGATACTGAAAGCAAAGGTTCACATACTTTTGCCACTCACAGATATGTAATATTGGGTCATTTTCCTCAATAAATAAATGACCAAGTATAATATTTTTGTCTCATTTGTTTAACTGGGTTCTCTTTATCTACTTTTAGGACTTGTGTAAAAATCTGATGATGTTTTAGGTCATATTTATGCAGAAATATAGAAAATTCTAAAGGGTTCACAAACTTTCAAGCACCACTGTAGAAGTGTGTTTGCAAAATGTTCTACAAATGGCTTTAAAAATACCATCTGAGATCACCAAGCACTGGATCACAAGACCACCGCAGTAATTGCTTCCGTGTGCTGGACTGTCTGACGCTTATGTAAGAGTTATGGGGTATTTTATTCATCAGAACTGCAGCGTTTCTGAATTGCACGCTTGTTAAAAACACACGGAAAGTCCCACAGGGATTTCATGATACGAGGAGCAAACAAAGACCAAAATAAAGCACACAAGCTTTCATAAACTAATACTACCCGAGACGCTATGGTCATACTGCTATGACTTATTTACATAAGTGCATGTATTTTACTACGTGTCCTTTCTGTTACGATGTGCTGGGACTTCTTTCGTTCATATTCAGATTTCCATATCCTAACTGTGCGAGTCTGAATCCAACCAGGAATACTTATAGGTCACTATTCATCAGCAAATATCCAAAACTTTCCAGATTGTCCTTAAAAATGTTTGTCACACCTGAGAAGCACAGTAGACAGTTGCGTTACCAGTGACATGGGTGTCATTAGTTCTGACAATGAAAAATTAAGTTAGAGAGAAGGGAAGGAAAAGATAATAAATGGAACCAGAGTGTCAAGGACAGAGTCGCTCATCTGGCCTGCCATCAAAACAACCATGACTACCAAAATATCAAACAGAACTGAAATGTGACAATGTGAGAGAGGACCAACCTCCACGACTAATTGTTTACGACAGGAAAATCAACAAAGGATTAAATTTTGTTCCCCAAAGGGAAGATCGACCCAAAACATTGATCAGAACTGAATTCGCATGATAAATGAGAGAGGAGATACAATTCAAGTCAGAAGAAAATGTGTTAAGTTGACCTAATTACTAATTTCCATCACAGTATCGGTACTGTTGCGCTTCGCTGTAGTGTGGACAGATGAAGCGGCTCTGTCTCATCTCATCTCAGCTCATTATCTCTAGCCGCTTTATCCTTCTACAGGGTCGCAGGCAAGCTGGAGCGTATCCCAGCTGACTACGGGTGAAAGGCGGGGTACACCCTGGACAAGTCGCCAGGTCATCACAGGGCTGACACATAGACACAGACAACCATTCACACTCCCATTCACACCTACGGTCAATTTAGAGTCACCAGTTAACCTAACCTGCATGTCTTTGGACTGTGGGGGAAACCGGAGCACCCGGAGGAAACCCACGCGGACACGGGGAGAACATGCAAACTCCGCACAGAAAGGCCCTCGCCGGCCCCGGGGCTCGAACCCGGACCTTCTTGCTGTGAGGCGACAGCGCTAACCACTACACCACCGTGCCGCCAAGTGACTCTGTATCGATACAAATATAATGCGCATGCGCAAAGTCACACACCTCAATCGATGTCTTCGCTGAATAAAATAGTGAAGAACGGAGATTCGTTTGTTTCTTTCTCAACTGCCGCGCGCGTTTTATACGATTCGACTGAATAAATGACCACCAGAAATACAGACTGTACATTGACAACAAAAAGCACACACACGTTGTTTCATCCGTACGGAAGCCGAGAGAGGCCCTTCATATAATCCTTTTTTTTAATTCACCTTGTTATCCCGAGATAACGACATAAATAATTCAGGATCTCGATAAAACAACACAACTAATTCGAGATCTCGAGAAAACAAAACAATTATTTCATGATCTCGAGTAAACAGCTGAGAAATGGTTCATTCAGGTGCGCCAAGAGACTTGTGATATGCTGACTTTGGGGCTATTTCTCATTCTGTATAGACGCAACTTTGGTCATTAGAATGTCTGGAATAATCGATCACCTAATAAGGCGATATTTTGATCAGGGGTTGACACAGGGAGAGATTGCATTAAGTCTTTTAATAAGGGATCATTTCAAAATTAGTCCGCGGCACCTCCGCAGAAGACTGGCCCGGCTTCGTCTCTACCGACAGAGATACAGTGATCCAGCTGAGATCATGGAATAATTGTTTTGTTTTCTCAAGATCTCGAAATAACGGATGCCATATATTCTCAGAAGGAAGTTACTCGGTAACCACGGAAACATTTCACGTACGCGCATTTCAACTACCGTGAAAGAAAACCGCAAACATTTCTCGCTAGTGTGGACAGATGCACTAAACTGTACCGGTATACTTTGTATCGATACAGTTATACCACTTTCGTACCGGTATAAGTGTGAACACAGCAATAGAGACAAACAACCATTCACACCTACGGTCAATTTAGAGTCACCAGTTAACCTAACCTGCATGTCTTTGGACTGTGGGGGAAACCAGAGCACCTGGAGGAAACCCACGCGGACACAGGGAGAACATGCAAACTCTACACAGAAAGGCCCCTGTCGGCTACTAGGCTCGAACCCAGAACCTTCTTGCTGTGACACGACAGTGCTAACCACTACACCACCCTGATTACCAACTTCTTAGCAAAAAAACTGACAGTACAATGACCAAGTGTTGTACAGAAGGTCTAGTTCTTTCAAATAAAACAATCAGAACTAAAATCCATTGAGAACTGAGGGAGGAGACACGATTTAACTGAAAATAAACAAAGCTGTAAACAAATGGTTTACAACAAGAAAATCAAAAAACAAACGACCAAGTTTTGTTCCCCGAGGAAAGATCTACCCAAAACATCAACCGGTTCTGAAACCAGGTACGAACTGCGAGAAGAGATACAATTCTGATGAGAAGTCCCAAAATTCGTTAAGTTGACCTAATTAGCAGTTCGTCAGCAAAAATTTGACAATGCAATGATCAAGTTTTGTGCAGAAGGACTAGTTCTTTCAAACGAAACAATCAGAACTGAAATCTATTGAGAACTGAAGGAGGGAGGAGACATGATTTAACTGAAAATAAACAAATTGTTTACAACAGGAAAATCAAGAAACAAACGACCGAGTTTTTGAGTGTATTCAGACCAGGATAGTTCGATAGTTCACTTGCTTTGGTCTGAACCAAATGTTTTTTTTATTTTTTCATTTTGGTGTGGTTCGCTTTCACACTGTACATTTTAGTAAGCGGACCAAAATCTGTCAACAAAGCCACGCGCCCTGAGGTCGTTCAGCTATTGGTCAGAGACGACACGCGCACAAAGCGTTAAGTTCAAAAGTAGTCATGGAGGCTTTCCGTGCTCTTATTCTTTTTAATGTCATCAAAGCTATATGTTTTTTCCAGTTTTTACTGTTTTCACAATTGTGCGATTACTATGCTGTTGTACAAGTAATTTATCAACGACGACGACAAAGGGCAAGGCGGCTACGGAGGATAGCGCTGATGAGCACACATCATGTTGTGACAGTTCTGGCTCTTCACGCAATAGATGAATTTCTTTTTTGCGTCGCTAGTACCGCCACTTTTTGAAAAAATGTCCCTGATTTTAATGTAGGTCTGACGGAGTTTCTTCACTTTTAGCCGACATTGTTCTGGGGAGCGCGTGAACCCCTTCTCCTTCATTTTCTCACTGAATACAGCAAACACGTCGGCATTTTTGTGTGTTCTCTCCAAAAGCTCAGATATGTGGACATCTGCCCATATATCCACAAGGGTACGCGTTTCTTCCTCGGCCCACGTTTGCCCCCTACTCATTTTTTGTACTCTGTAGTCTAGCCTACCACTGGTCTGAATGACTGAACGACTGTTGTAAGGTTCCCTTGACAACCGAAACAGTGTTTGCACTTTGCGGTGGAGTGTCAAGACTCTGTTTCCCATAATGCTCGACAAACGACGGAAGCTCCCGAGGTACAAAAAAGCAAAACTGTCGGATTAGGTCCGGTCTGCTTTCACACCTCCAAAAGATCCGCACCAGGGTTCCTTTGGTCCGGACCGAGTCTGACCTTGCAGCTCGGTCTCGGTCCGCTTGTTTGGTCCGGACCAGAGTTCGGTGGTTTGTATTCAGACCAACCCAAAAGGTCCGGACCAAGGGAAATTTGGTTCGTTTGGTCATTTGGTCCGGACCAAACAACGTAGGTGTGAATACGCCCTTTGTTCCTCAAAGGAAGATCTACCCAAAACATCGATCAGAACTGGAATCGGATGAGAAATGAGAGAGGAGATACAATTCGAGTGACAGACCTGGAAAATGCGTTACTTTGGCCTAATTAGTAACTCGTTAGCAAAGAATCTGACAAAACAACGAACAAGTTTTGTGTGAAGTGATGAGTTCTTTCAGACAAAACAATCAGAACAGAAATCCATGGAGAACTGACGGAGGAGATACCGTACGATTTAACTGAATTGTAGACGACGGACGCCACGCCATGGGAATAACTCATCGGCCTTATGGCCAGATGAGCTAAAGATAATAAATGGAAGGGAAGGACGGTTAGAAAGTGCCTCATGTTTTAGACAAAAGAACAACAAAAGGACACAAAATATCCACATATTTCCAGACTGTACATGAAAAAGTTTCTAGTCACACCTCAGAAGAACAGTCGACAGTAATGGTGCCATTACCAAGGAACACTCTTGTGCCAGAAACACTGTAATCATCCACAATGGCAAAAATATAAGCCGAGGCAAGAGCGACTACGTGATAGTGCAAGAGGTGGAGCTTTCCAAGTTGACCGATGTTTTTCCTGTTTTCAGAGCACGGAGTACCACAAAGACCAGCTTTTTTTTTTTCTCTTGAGCAGATATTTTATTCATGTTAAAAATCAGACATTAAAAAGCCACGAGTCCACATTTAAAAATGCTTCCTGATCTGGCAAGTGATTAATGATCCATTAGTGTTTCAGTGTTTCCTGAACAGATACAATCCTACAGGGCTCGACATTAACGGTTGTCTGGGACAAGTGATCCTTTATGTTGGACAAGTTCATCGTCTCAGTTAAATACGCCGATATTCGGGTTACATATCAAATTTATCAGTTTATTCACATGATTTCCGAAGCATCTCACTCGACATACTGTTTTGATGAATCGCCGGATGTTTCTACTCGGAAAGAGCGATGTGCGCATGCACAATATTCCGCTTGCGAAACCGGCCAATACCGCTTCGTGTATTTGAGCTGAAAAGGAAACGGTCGTTTATCAGACCCTCCAGGATTTCGCGATGTTGCGATTTGCAACTTCAACGCAAATTCGACCAATCCCCGCGAATTCAGGGTGGTGTTGCAATTATATCCAATCACCGCAACTTTCCCGCAAATTTGACCAATCGTTGGCATCGTCTTGAGGTGACGTCGACAAACTACCTTCCGCCTTACTTCCGAGAAGCAGCATGTGCGAGTCAGTGTTTATGTAGGCTTAAATTGTTACTGAAAGTGTGTTATGTTTACAGTGAAGGACTGTGCGCACTTTACATTATTTTTTTACTTAATACAAGAAATTAATGGATGCCAACATTTTTGCCAAAATGGTATTTTATTTTCCATTGTTTAGGCAGCTTCAGCATCATACTGTGAGATTCTGTTCAAATTGTTTTTTTTCTTCTATGAAGCCTGAGCCATTTATTTTATTAGTTTATAATTGTTTAATTTAGTCTTCAGGAGAGACTGCCTGCACACAGTACTAGTATTAATAGTTTTTTTTTTTTTCTTACATGAAAGCTGAGGCATTTATATTATATTTTAAGGTAACTTCATGTTGTGCTGTGAGGTTCTCTGCACTTTAACTGTTGAACCAACAGGTGCATTTGGATAAGTAAAGCCTATTTTTCTGCATTTTTGTAGTCCTGGTAATCTTTTATATTGGTAAAGTTGTTTATAGGACCATTTCTCAGTGTCTTTGTTTTTTTAATCAATAGTTTTTCAGTAATAACTTAATATTTAACATATCACTCAATTTTAATCACAAAAAGAGAAAATCGCAACAATTTCTCGCAACTTTCACTTCCTCCCGCAATGTAATCGCAACAAAAACCTAAAACACCGCAACTTTCATCGCAACCATTAAATACCATACAGGAGCCACAATGAATAATTAGACAACAACAATTAATCAGTGGAGGATATATATTCAAAGTTAATAATTTAAAAATGAAAATATATATAATTTTAATTTTCTGGTTTTCAATTTCTCATAAATAAATTAATGATTGATGGAGTCCAATTTTTTTCTGCAGTGAATAGATTTTTGTGTTAAAGTAATTCTGGTGAAATTAGTTTATTACAAATAGTTTATTTGTGGGGGGGGTTTCTCAAATTTTTCTTCGGACAAGTCAACTTCACATTCGGACAAGTAAATTTCCTTTCAACTTGCCCGACAGGACAAGTGGTTTCAAAAGTTACTGTAGAGCCCTGTCCTACTGGGAAAGGAACTCTGGACATACTGTATTTCAGAGCGCAGCATTTCCTATGGAGATATTTTCCTTGAAAAAGCAACGGCTCCTGTGAGCTTCTGTGGGCCACACAGTTTCATGACTCACTCTGAAGTTATGAACACACTCTTAGTAAGAAAGACTCTAACTTGTACCCTTAAAGTGCATATTCTAGACCAATTTCATTTTTTTTAATATGAAAGTATGTCCCTTTACACACTCATCCAGAAGGGTAATTTTGCACAAGGTCATCTGTCTACAGCAGAAAAAAATAAAATAACAAAACGCGTCTGGAAAAATCCCAAGGGAGTCTGGAGCCAGATTCGTGACGTTACCTGCGGAAGCGCCAGCAGGCTGCGAGAGCTTTGCACGGTTTCAGTGCACAGCCTGTGTAGACCAAGCGCTCCCATTTCTCTCTCATTGTCCGGTCTTTTGGGAAACGATGAGTATTAATCCCATCAAGATTGGTGTTGCTACACCCTCCTACGATACATCTGTTAACCATTTTAATAATTACGCAATAACGTTGAAGAAATTTGCAGAAAACCACCAGGTCGTTTTCTCACAAACAAACCAGCACTGACGTAGGATTCAGAAGGAGGCGTCCCGCACGCGACGTCACGAAAATCAATGTTTGCCGGGAAATCCAAATGCCAAGTATTTTCAGAGGCGGACCAATTCACCTCAAATGGCTTGATTTCAACTGAATTTTTCTGGTATTGCACAAGGTAAAAAAATTGCACAAAATGCAAAATGTGACAAATATTTGACCAAAGTTTAATATAAAATAGGAGAATTACATTGATCTTGCTCCTGAATTTACCCGTGATATTCACTTTAAAGCTTTTTCAGTTTCTTTATCATTATCCACATATTTGATCTGGCATAGGGTTGTTGTTTTTGTTTTTAATACCAAATGTCCTTCCTGATATCCCTCCCCAATCTATCCAGGCTTGGGACTGACACTAAGTATGCACTGGCTTGTGCAACACCATTGGCAGAGTATTTTACCTACAGTAACCTGCATGTCTTTGAACTGTCTGGGAAACCAGAGCACCTGGAAGAAACTCACACAAGCTCCACACAGACAGGCCCCCGTCAGCCGTGAGGTTCAAACCCAGACCCTTCTTACTATCCCTTACAAAAAAGAAGTTTATTCAAGTGTGCTTCTAGTATACTTCTTTTAAACTAAAAATAAGAGAGTATGCTTTCAGTTGACTTTTTATTGACTTATCAGAGATATACTTAATAAAGTTATACATAAGTATACTTGGCTTATACTGAAAAGTATATAGAAAAGTCTAAGTATATTAAGCTTACTGTATACTGAAACTTTTGATCAAGACATCTCATTATCTGTAGCCGCTTTATCCTGTTCTACAGGGTCGCAGGCAAGCTGGAGCCTATCCCAGCTGACTACGGGCGAAAGGTGGGGTACACCCTGGACAAGTCGCCAGGTCACCACAGGGCTGACACATAGACACAGACAACCATTCACACTCACATTCACACCTACGGTCAATTTAGAGTCACCAGTTAACCTAACCTGCATGTCTTTGGACTGTGGGGGAAACCGGAGCACCCGGAGGAAACCCACGCGGACACGGGGAGAACATGCAAACTCCACACAGAAAGGCCCTCGCCGGCCCCGGGGCTCGAACCCAGACCTTCTTGCTGTGAGGCGACAGCGCTAACCACTACACCACCGTGCCGCACTGATCAAGACATACTTAACAAAAGTGTAATAAAGTATTAAAATATTCGTGCCTTATGTTTAAGTGTACTCGCCCTGTAGTTTTGCTTATCCTTTTGATAGTAGCCTATAAAATACTGCTTTTTCACACATATTGGCTTCTTTGTGATCTACAGCAGGATGTTTTAAATCCCATCTTTTAAACCTACATGTACCATAAGTTTGTGGTCAACTCAAAACACTTCGGTTGTCTCCTGGTAGTGTGCATGAGGTAAGGGTTCGGGCTAGAAAACTAATAGTATACACTACCGTTCAAAAGTTTGGGGTCACTCTGAAATGTCCTTATTTTTGAAAGAAAAGCACTGTTCTTTTCAATGAAGATCACTTTAAACTAATCAGAAATCCACTCTATACATTGCTAATGTGGTAAATGACTATTCTAGCTGCAAATGTCTGGTTTTTGGTGCAATATCTCCATAGGTGTATAGAGGCCCATTTCCAGCAACTCTCACTCCAGTGTTCTAATGGTACAATGTGTTTGCTCATTGCCTCAGAAGGCTAATGGATGATTAGAAAACCCTTGTACAATCATGTTAGCACAGCTGAAAACAGTTGAGCTCTTTAGAGAAGCTATAAAACTGACCTTCCTTTGAGCAGATTGAGTTTCTGGAGCATCACATTTGTGGGGTCGATTAAATGCTCAAAATGGCCAGAAAAATGTCTTGACTATATTTTCTATTCATTTTACAACTTATGGTGGTAAATAAAAGGGTGACTTTTCGTGGAAAACACAAAATTGTCTGGGTGACCCCAAACTTTTGAACAGTAGTGTACCTAGAAGGGTAATTGCAGTATACTTCAAAACTAAAAAGTGGACTAGAAGTGTGTAACGAGTAAACCAGTAGTATATTTCCAGTATACTACAAAGTATACTTTAGTAAACTAAAAAGTGGACTAGAAGTATAAAACAAGTAAACTCATAGTATATTTCCAGTATACTATGAAGTACGCTTTTGTAAACTAAAGAGTGGACTACAAGTACAAAACTAGTAAACTATTAGTATATAAGTTTACTTGTGGTATACTTGCAGTACAAAATAAAAAAATACTAGTTGTATACTCAGAGTTTACTTCTCTTAGACATAAAGTAGACTTTTTATAAACTAAAAGTGGGCCAATTTAGTCCCAAGAAGTATTAGATTAGTTTACTTACAAGTAAGTACATTGATATCAGTATACTCAGTACACAAAAGTATACTTAAGGAAATATACCTTAGCTTTACTGAAGTAAACTTAATAAAATGAACCTGAAGTATACTTCTTTTTGATAAAGGATGAGGCGGCAGTGCTAACCATGGCACCGTCATGCCACCTTTCAGTATTTCCCTTTCAGAAAATGTTCCAAGTAGAACCATACAAGACATCAGAACGCCTGAATCGATCAAAGAAACCTCAAGAAACCCTAAAAGAAATAGATCCATGGCGAAGGAGGCATAAAGAGTTTGTTAGATCCTTAAAGTGACGAAGGTTCAGGAATCATTTAATCCACTCCCCTTTCTGAATTGTTCGAGCTGATACCCATCCCCATAGCTGGTATGCATCATCTTGTTTCAATACATTTTATTTCCTAATGCCGGACGCCCTAATCACGTGTTAGTCTGTTTACAAATCGCTCGCTCGGCTCGGCAGCCAGTTCGGATAAACTTCGGCTGTTTCCGTACCCAAGTGTATACATTAGCATGCAGTGTTTTTCCAGCTCATTCTCCTTCACAGGCATGAGGCAGCGGGCAATACAGCGTGTGATTCAAGTACCGTACTTAGGGGTTATTCCAGCTCCACGGGGTACTATTCGTCTTTTTAATACATCGACCTGTGTCACTTTAAAGGTTTTATGAAGAACCCGAGAGTTTTGTGACTGGAACTGTTTAGGAAACCAAGACGATCTTTGGAGAGCTGTTTTTCTAAGAGTGTCAACATGTATTTCAAATACACTGTTCTTTCACTGTGTAGACGATTACCCCTTTTCCACCAAATCAGTTCCAGGGCTGGTTCGGGGCCAGTGCCGGTGCTGGTTCACAACTCGTTCAACTTGCGAGCCAGCTGAGAACCAGTTTGCTTTTCCATAGCTCGCGGTGCTAAGCGAAGCCACATCATTACGTCGCTGTATACGTTAGTTACGTCACTACGTTTGCATAAACCTTGGCGCGAATATCGAAGCAACAACAACACGGAGAATAACCAGCAACTACAACAATAATGGATGACTTCGCGTTTGTACAGCTGCTGCTTCTCGTCGCTTAAAAATGGCGATCTTTCACGGTCTTGTTATTGTTGTTGGTCTTAACAACTCCGCCCCCCGCTGACGTAAGCGGTTCTTTCCTCTGGCCCAGCAGAGAGTTGGTGCTAGCCTGGAACCGGTTTTTCTGGCCCCAGAGCCAGTTCTTTGTCAGTGGAAACAGAAAACCCGGTTCCAAACTAAGCACTGGCCCCGAACCAGCCCTGGAACTGCTTTGGTGGAAAAGGGGCAGATGTTACTGTACTGCTGTAAATTAGTGAGAAAAAAGTTCCCTTACAAAACTGTTTCTGTACCTTCCATACACACAAAAACGTATAAGATTTGTGCGAAGCTGGCTTTAACAACATGAACCCAAAAGACGCCTTTAGGGCATGTGTCCACCAGATGCTTTTTTTTTTTTTTTTGTGCTGGCAGTGCAAAAAAAAATTTCAGAGTGCTTCTAGAGCATTCATTCATTCTCTGTAGCCACTTTATCCTTCTACAGGGTCGCAGGCAAGCTGGAGCCTATCCCAGCTGACTACGGGCGAAAGGCGGGGTACACCCTGGACAAGTCGCCAGGTCATCACAGGGCTGACACATAGACACAGACAACCATTCACACTCACATTCACACCTACGCTCAATTTAGAGTCACCAGTTAACCTAACCTGCATGTCTTTGGACTGTGGGGGAAACCGGAGCACCCGGAGGAAACCCACGCGGACACGGGGAGAACATGCAAACTCCACACAGAAAGGCCCTCGCCGGCCACGGGGCTCGAACCCAGGACCTTCTTGCTGTGAGGCGACAGCGCTAACCACTACACCACCGTGCCACCCGCTTCTAGAGCACTTCTCTCAAAAGTTTCTGGTTACAAAAAACATCAAGCACTTCTGTATTCCTTTGCTGTGAACGTCAAGTTTCTATTTACTTTCGAAAGGTTCGCTCAAACGATGGATAGAAATCACTTCCTGGTCTTGGCACCAGTTCTCAACATGGGAATTCAATGTGCGGTGTTAGATCATAAATAACTGGGTTGTCAGTAACAACCTGGATCAGTTTCTCCTCCAGGATTGATATTGTAAGTCCCGCCCCCTTCTTGATTTTGATTGGTCGATGAGAGAGACGTGACGGTGACGAGGTCAGCACTGTTCCAAAAGTTGAACTATAGTACTTTCAACTGAAAGCTGAGCTCAGTGTAAAAAACATTTGTACGCTGAGGGTGATTTAGCGCCGTCACTGCTGGACTTCATAGGATTTGTATAGGAAACAAACACTGTCAGTGCAAAAAAACACATTTCTGGATTCAGGCCCTTACTGTTTTGTTTACCCTGAAAAGACTATCACTATTAACAAGATCTAGGTAAGACTGTAAGTCCTAAATATAAATGAAAGAAAGTGAATTTACCTTTAGGTTGGTCATCTTGAAAATCTAAACAGACAAACATAACAAACAAATGTAAGATATCAAACATTTTTGACATGCAGTCTGGTATCTGATATAAATATCTGTATTTATTCTATCCACATTCACTGGATATGAGCAATCGTGTGCTCTGATTGGCTACTCTACTACTAGGATATCAGCTCATATACCGTGAGTAGAGAAAAACAAAATGGCAGAGCACATCAACTCAGATATACCACTTTGTTATCAAGTATTTAAAAGAAACAGAAATAGCTAAAACAATACAGTTTTTGTTTGGGTTTTTTTCCTCCCAATATCTCCTGTTCCACACTCCAGCCTAGTCGGTGGCGGTAAAGCACCTTCAAGTTGGTTTGCCAACCACCAAAAAAAAAAAAAACCCTAAAGAAGAATCAGAAGAAGAAGAAGAAGAAGAAAATGGCGGCACGTGTTGCTGAACCAACCGAGGATGAAATAAAAGCAATAAAATATGGAATGAAAGTATTTGATGGTAAGAACGTATCTTTTTTTTATTTTTCAAGAATTATTATTATCGCATTTTTCACAAATTGCTAATGTAATTTCACCGGTTTGTTTACATTCTAAACGGAAATGATTTTGTCAGACGTTTTATTTATTGAATTTGCAAAAAATAAATATACAAATGCTCCGTTTCTTAAAACCCAGTGAATGTGGAGAGAATAAGTTATTCCACTCAATCTCGTCGGACATGCCTTAAAGACGACTCAGTACTACGTGCCTCGTCAGCTATCAGCTCATGTACGACTTGATTTTGTGGAATAACTTAAGTATACTAGGGAAGTAAGCAAATGTGAACACATTATTCTGAACAAATAGATAGTGTGTGCAAAACACTTTTTTGTTTAACACACACTGTAATTCCATTTATTTTTTTCACAGTCCGGTTTCCATTAAATCCTGCACTCTGATTGGCTGGCGAGCAGGTCCATATCCTACGATACGGACCACAGTTACGGACCCTGGTTACAGACCTCTGGCGACTCGCTCGTTCACAACAACAATAAACATAGTAGCATTTTTTTGTCAACATTTATCTTTTTTTATAAGATTTATTTATAAGATTATCAAAAATCTTATAAATTTTGCCAGCATTTCTCAGGAGAATAGCATTAATTTTACAGCATGGATAGCGATAACGACAGTTTTCACAGCGAAAGCGAGTTTTACTACCCTGAGGAAGAAGAAATAAAAGAAAACATTTCAGGAGAAAGCCAAAAACCTGTAACTGTTGCTAACGCCGAGCAAAAACATGGCTGAATCCTGAATGACTCCTATTAGTATAAATAGGGGACTACATAGGCGGCAAAATGTAGTTGTTTTTTTTTTCCTGACATGGAAGTGCACTTGTATACCGAGGAGGAAGCCATTTGCATTACAGCCATGAATGAGGATTCAAAATGGCGGCTCGGCTCGGTTTTCCCTTTCGGGTGCTCTCGTTTTCTGTTAGAATTTGGTAAAGAAAAAAATAAATATATTATTTACCAGTTTAAGGTCGGCCTTGAATACTGACCTTGGCCCAGAGGGCCTCGGTCAGTACTTTCAAGACCTCGGTCACGGTATTTCACAATACGGACCTTCCAGCTGGTAAATAACATATATATATATATATATATATATATATATATATATATATATATATATAGTATACTGTATGTTCCATATGTTATTTCATAGTTTTGATGTCTTCAGTATTGTTCTACAATGTAGAAAATACAGAATTAAAATACAGAAAAACCTATGAATGAGTAGAGAAGGGGTGTACAAACTTTTTAAAGAAAAGAAACCTTTATTCGTCACCTGCACACTTCAAGCACAGTGAAATTCATCCTCTGCATTTAACCCATCTGAAGCAGTGAACACACGCACACACTCAGAGCAGTGGGCAGCCACACCAGAGCGCCCGGGGAGCAGTCAGGGGTTCGGTACCTTGCTCAAGGGCACCTCAGCCCAAGGCCGCCCCACGTTAACCTAACTGCATGTCTTTTTGGACTGTGGGGGAAACCGGAGCACCCAGAGGAAACCCACGCAGACACGGGGAGAACATGCAAACTCCACACAGAAAGGCCCCCGCCGGCCACTGGGTTCGAACCCGGAACCTTCTTGCTGTGAGGCGACAGCGCTAACCACTACACCTGTATAAAAATTCTCATATCTCTGCATTTAACCAGAATCCTCCCTCATGCCTCTCTGACTAAGTGTGCCCTCACCCCACAACAGCACAACTTCCTGCCTTTTTATACTTCCTTCCTCTACCAACAAACATCACAGCTTTCAAGTGTTTTTCATTGTATTGAAACCATGAAAAGCCTTTACTTTTGAACCATCACATTTCATCTACTTAATTCATCCCAGATCATGTTATTTTAAACCTTTAAAAACGTCTGTGTAGAATAATAACTTGTAATATGTTATATGAGTGATTCCACGCTTATGGGTACTGAAATGGGGACATGAACTTATTTTTAAAAATTCACCTAAAACCATTTCTTTTTTTTTACCATCAGGTCACAAAACATGTAATCTTTAATGAATGATATGTTAAAAGATAACTTTAATTTTCTGAGATGTAATAAAAACATATTTATGTGCCAAAGTCAGAACGTAACAGAAGTGTTGTGGACATATATATTCTCAATTTTAACAATGAAGAATTACTTTTTGAAACATAGGAAGGTGATGTTTTAGCAAATATAATTAATAAACATGTGTAGTAGAATAAACATACACATTCTTTCAATAAGATTAACATGGTATAGAGCTAGATTGTAATTAATTTGTAATACACGCGAGATGGACAATCGTAACAGAAGTAATGGAACAGACATCATTTTGGAACTCATAGGCTTGACTTTGGCATATAAATATGTTTTTATTACATCTCAGAAAATTACAGTTATCTTTTAACATATCATTCATTAAAGATTACATGTTTTGTGACCTGATGGTAAAAAAAGAAATGGTTTTAGGTGAATAAGTTCATGTCCCCATTTCAGTACCCATAAGCGTGGAATCACTCATAAAAGAAATCCAACTAATAAAGTCCACAGACATCTTTCTATCTTTATTCTCATAAGAAGTGCCAGGATTTATGACTATGCATGCGAAGATGTTTTGAGAACGTTTTCAAATATGACTGAAGTGCGAGTAACCAGCGAGTATCTGTCAAGTGGGATTCCAGCACGAATCTCAACCTCTCATCTCATCTCATTATCTGTAGCCGCTTTATCCTTCTACAGGGTCACAGGCAAGCTGGAGCCTATCCCAGCTGACTACGGGCGAAAGGCGGGGTACACCCTGGACAAGTCGCCAGGTCATCACAGGGCTGACACATAGACACAGACAACCATTCACACTCACATTCACACCTACGCTCAATTTAGAGTCACCAGTTAACCTAACCTGCATGTCTTTGGGCTGTGGGGGAAACCGGAGCACCCGGAGGAAACCCACGCGGACACGGGGAGAACATGCAAACTCCACACAGAAAGGCCCTCGCCGGCCACGGGGCTCGAACCCGGACCTTCTTGCTGTGAGGCGACAGCGCTAACCACTACACCACCGTGCCGCCCCGAATCTCAACCTGTATAGTCATTTTCTTAACCATTTATTTAATAGCAGATAAACTAGTAAATTAGCTACTGAGCTTAAAATGAAGGTTCCGTGCCGAAAAGTTTATGCAATGGGTCCAGACTCGGTTTTAAATGGAAAAATGAGATAAAAACTAAAATGTTTAGGATTATACGAACAAATTCAACACGAAGAGGAATCAGTTAATAGGAGTTTACAAATCATCTTTGAATTTCAGGGACAATTAGAAAAGCTTTGCAAATTCTTATCAAATTTCCCATGTGCTGTATTGTTGTTGAAAAAAAAAAAAAAACTTACCTGTGGTGTCCCCAGAATTGGCTACAACCAGAAACAGAAACATCAAGAAAAAAGAAAGACATAAATAACAGTACTTCAGTCTTGAATGCACTGAAAAACACATTTACAAATTGAAACCATAACAATAAAATAACTGTTTTAGGATGCTTTCACGCACGGTAACCATAACAACACCCTAAGCAATCCTAGCTAGCATTGGCTAACTAACTCGTCTAGTTTGCTATCTAGATTAGGTAAAATTACATCAGGGTAGAAATGTTTAAAGCTAGACGGCCTTTCGATTTCATAAAATCGGTGAAATTTAGTTCCCTCTGAAATTTGGTCATTGTGAGAGATGTTTATTTCTGTAATATCTCACAAAATACCAGGCCATTCTGTAACTGGGAAGTTATTTAATTTGAGGGGATTAAAGCAAATAATGTGCATGAAATAGCTCGCTTCATGCAGTCAAGCAGACAGATGAAGTCCATGTGTGTCTGCGCATGCGCAGGTTTACCTTTGAGCGTGCGCTGACAGTTCCATCATTCTGTCGCTAAACGAACAGCTGATCACTCCGAGGTGCTCGCTGAGCGCCGATATTTATTAGTTTGGTCCTGCGTTTCCTTTCCTTCGTATATAACATAATGTCTTTTCTTCTTGCTTTCTTTCCGTTCCTGTAGTCAGTCTTTCACGTTTCATTCGCACACTCACGTCCTCCATTTTTCTCTCCTGTTTCAAATTTGTATCCCACAATGCCTTGCGCGAACGGGGAAAGCCCACCACGTCATGCATGATGTAGTACAGACCTGGGCATTTTACGGCCCGCGGGCCGCATCCGGCCCTTTGGTTCATTCTGACCGGCCCGCGTAAGGTTAATTAGAAATTACAAAATAAACGTATTTTCTAATTTTACCTCATGCATGGACTGAATGTGCATTGCTTTTATTCTGAAGTTGTGTTCAACAAAAACGCAATGCGCGCGACATGAACATGACATGAAATCCGACGAACCCTAATCTCGTGATAACTACACTACCGTTCAAAAGTTTGGGGTCACCCAGACAATTTTGTGTTTTCCATGAAAAGTCACACTTTTATTTACCACCATAAGTTGTAAAATGAATAGAAAATATAGTCAAGACATTTTTCTGGCCATTTTGAGCATTTAATCGAGCCCACAAATGTGATGCTCCAGAAACTCAATCTGCTCAAAGGAAGGTCAGTTTTATAGCTTCTCTAAAGAGCTCAACTGTTTTCAGCTGTGCTAACATGATTGTACAAGGGTTTTCTAATCATCCATTAGCCTTCTGAGGCAATGAGCAAACACATTGTACCATTAGAACACTGGAGTGAGAGTTGCTGGAAATGGGCCTCTATACACCTATGGAGATATTGCACCAAAAACCAGACATTTGCAGCTAGAATAGTCATTTACCACATTAGCAATGTATAGAGTGGATTTCTGATTAGTTTAAAGTGATCTTCATTGAAAAGAACAGTGCTTTTCTTTCAAAAATAAGGACATTTCAAAGTGACCCCAAACTTTTGAACGGTAGTGTACTTCCGTAATTTGTCCAGACCAACCACAAACTTGTATGTCATCCTTCAAACGGTCCAGCCAATCACATAGTGTGACGTCACCAGCAGGCGCCGGAGCCCGAGCCGATCTGTAGATCTGATCCCTACACCGAATCGACTGATGATCATCTGTCAGCTGTGCTTCGCATCTCCACCTCAGACATTCAACCTGACTCTGATGCACTCGTTAAAGACCAACAGAGACTAGAGTTCTCTCACTGAACAAATAAAAAACTGAAAAACACCAAATGAGGTGATTAGACTACAAATGTGGGCATCATTATTATAATATGATGCGTCTTGCTTGATATTTGGAGTAGAAAGACAATATTGTGATGTCTTTATTGTGTTTTGGGGTGAATGTGACTGAAAAAAAATGGTACAAACGTTGACATTTTGTTAACCGTTGTTTTGGGAAATTTGATTGAATAAATGACATTTTTTGTAAGGCAGCCTCGTTTTTTCCATACTCTTACCAGTCTTAGCAGCTTGTAAAAACAATGTTATTTATTGCTTTATATAAAGAAATACAATTAATATTATGCAGAATTTAGTTCAGCCTTTTGGTCCGGCCCTCCACAAAATTTTCTGTTTCTCATGCGGCCCCATGGAAAAAATAATTGCCCACCCCGATGTAGTATCTTATACTGGGTCATGGTGAAGCAGGAAAAAATAGCGGAAAATTTAGGGCCGCGTGGCTCTAAATTCATTAATTGTTCTATTTTTAAAAAACTAATAAAATTGGAAGTCTGTGATTCGAATTCAGTAGCTTTCAGTCCACTAAACAAGAATAATTTGTTGTCGGGGAAAATTTATGACCTAAACCTGAAAAATCTGAAAGGCAGTCTAGCTTTAAGATATTCTTAAAGTACCCTAAAAGTTTACGAAATAACTTTAAGTGGCTTTCCCTGACTTCTTACAGGCAACGAAATGCTGTTAAAAAGAGCGTTTAAGACATCACTTAGTTAAAGTTACTAAATTTAACATTTAAATGTACTTAAAGTCATGAATACTTTTAAGAATACCAATAAAGGGTCTTAAAGTTACTAGTATGTTTAATTAACTTAAAAAGTTCAGTAAAGTTGCTTAAATTTCCTCCGAAATTTAAGGGCTGGTCTTAAAGGTAACTCAAATACACGACAAAATTTAAGTTTCCTTTAAGGTTTAGATTAAATGCAATTAAATTCACATTTCACAAAGTGAGTGACTCAATTTTGTGACTCATGGCACACAGTTATAATTATAGTATAACAAATAACAAACAATGCAAGTAACCAAAACATGAGCTTAAAGAGATAATGATGCTACTGCGCCGTCATGCCATCACCGAGACACAGACGAGTGATTAGACACATACATGTCAACCTATACGGAATGTCCGTATTTTATACAGATTTGATTCAATAAATGTAGTATACGGGCGTATAAATAAAGTTATACGGATTCTTTAAAAAAAACTTCAATATTTATTTAGAGCTATAATCAATTCCCACGATGATAAAAGAGCGCATAACATTTACAAGCGTACTGTACGCCACAGACAGCCAGTAAAGAGTCTTATGAAATCGCGCGTTATCTTGTGGTAGCGAGACTTCGTTCCACTTTTGATCATGCGCACACCGCATTGCGAGAATCCCGCCAACCGGGAAGTCATAGACATATAAACATAGACGCCACCTTCTGCGTAGAATCATACGTCATCCTCGCCGCCATATTGGATGTGGCAAAGTGGAGATTGTTCAGCCGTCTCTGGTACAGCGTCTAGACAGTAGCCGAGAATAAAGATGCCTCATTCATGTGCTGCGTTTAACTGTACCAACAGGTTTACCGTCCAAACGAGATCACATGGGATTACCTTTCACAGGTGAGACTGGAAAAATACTTTTCATTGTATTTGGTCATTATAACGTAATTTTACGAACAGATTTTCCTGACTTTGTGGCTAATATGAAGTCTCGCGCATAATAGCCGCTCGGTGAAACCTGTCTCCAAACAACGAAGTATTTCCTTCGTAACTACACTGATAACACTTTGTGTTTTTGTCAAACATTGGAGCTTTGTATTCATTCTGACGGTTTATTGTTATTAATATTGAATAAAAAGTAACTGGGATATATCATTGTTAATTATCATTCAAATTTTAGGTAAATTATTTTAATTTGCATCTTATACAGATTTTATAAGGGAAATACGGATTTTGGAGGTTGGTTATACAGGTTTGATTGACCAAAGGTTGACATGTATGTAGACACTCTGTACAGACAGAACAGATGGGGAATAATCCACAACGATACAGGGACTAAACATGCGGGCAACATTTTAGTGACATTGCTCGCTGAATTATTAATGTGCACAGAGTTCAACAATACATTTATAGTCCTGCAGTCAATTCTATACTCTTGATACTCTATAAGTTGCCTCTGGTGTATATGCAGGATGTACAGCTGTGTAGAACACGTCGTCTGTATATGGAATCTCAAAGATTCCTTCCTGTGTCTTTAAAAGGTTATTTAACAGATCAATAGACGACAATTTTCACTTTGGTAATCACAGATAACATATTTGGCTCGGCTTCGTAAAAGAAAGCTCAAGGTTTGGTTTTTTTTTATTATTATTTCACTAATACTATATTATATTTTATTCTATCCCATGGTCATGGCCATGGTTCTCGACCGGAAAAGGGTGGCTTGCCCTCTCCAGGTTGGTGGAGAAGTCCTGCCTCAAGTGGAGGAGTTTAAGTATCTCGGGATCTTGTTCACGAGTGAGGGAAGGATGGAGCGCGAGATCGACAGGCGGATCGGTGCAGCCTCCGCAGTGATACGGTCGCTTTACCGGTCCGTTGTGGTGAAGAAGGAGCTGAGCCAAAAGGCGAAGCTCTCAATTTAACGGTCGATCTACGTTCCGACTCTCACCTATGGTCATGAGCTTTGGGTAATGACCGAAAGAACAAGATACAAGCGGCCGAAATGAGTTTCCTTCGCAGGGTGGCTGGGCGCTCCCTTAGAGATAGGGTGAGAAGCACAGTCACTTGGGAGGAGCTCGGAGTAGAGCCGCTGCTCCTCCACATTGAGAGGAATCAGCTGAGGTGGCTCAGGCATCTTTTTCGGATGCCTCCTGGACGCCTCCCTGGGGAGGTGTTCCAGGCATGTCCCCCCGGGGGGAGGCCCCGGGGAAGACCCAGGACACGCTGGAGGGACTATGTCTCTCGGCTGGCCTGGGAACGCCTCGGTGTTCTTCCCGAGGAGCTGGCCGAGGTGTCTGGGGAAAGGGAAGTTTGGGCTTCCCTGCTTAGACTGCTGCCTCCGCGACCCGGTCCCGGATAAAGCGGAAGAAGACGAGACGAGATTTTATTCTATCCACATTCACTGGATATGAGTAATTGTGCGCTCTGATTGGCTACTCAACTACTAGGATATCAGCTCATATACCGTGAGTAGAGAAAAACAAAACGGCGGCGCGTGTTGCTGAACCAACCGAGGACGAAATAAAAACTACTCGAAAACAAAATCACGAAAAATACAAAAAGAGCAACAAAATGTGGAATAAAAGTATTTGATGGTAAGAACACAACTTTTTTTCCTCATCTCATCTCATTATCTGTAGCCGCTTTATCCTGTTCTACAGGGTCGCAGGCAAGCTGGAGCCTATCCCAGCTGACTACGGGTGAAAGGCGGGGTACACCCTGGACAAGTCGCCAGGTCATCACAGGGCTGACACATAGACACAGACAACCATTCACACTCACATTCACACCTACGCTCAATTCAGAGTCACCAGTTAACCTAACCTGCATGTCTTTGGACTGTGGGGGAAACCGGAGCACCCGGAGGAAATTTACGCGGACACGGGGAGAACATGCAAACTCCACACAGAAAGGCCCTCGCCGGCCACGGGGCTCGAACCCGGACCTTCTTGCTGTGAGGCAACAGCGCTAACCACTACACCACCGTGCCGCCCAAAAATTATTATTATTATTATTACTATCATCGCATTTTTCACAAATTGCTCCTGTCATTTCGCCAGAAATGATTTTGTCGGACGTTTCGTATAAAGTTTTTATGTATCAAATTTGCAAAAAGTAAAAATAAAAATGCCCCATTTCTGAAAATCCAGTGAATGTGGATAGAATAAAACAGTTATTCCACTCAATCTTGTCGTACACGGCTATCAGCTCATGTACGACTCGATATCGTGGAATATTTTGCACTGAAGTGTAAACAGTTTATTGTCTTTTTTTTTTATTATTCACTGCTCATGTTCTGGTTATGAAAATGAAATAATGTTCAGTTCTGATTTGATCAATGGAGAATACAGAGCAAAAAAAAAGAACCAGAGAGATGAGCACATACCTCTAGACCGACCCCCTTGGCCAGGATCAGGTTTGTGTCCATCAATATTAAGATCTGAATCACTAAAGGCACCTATAAACATAAAGAACGTTAACAGGATTGACAACACAGAAACAAACACACACACATATACGGTATATCATAGGGTCCTTACCTCCATCATTTGGTGGAATGACAGGTTGCTTTGGAGCTGCAGAAACATACAATGTCAAAGTCTTAATATTTGGAAAAAAAAAAACCTCACCCCAACTAGAAGAGAAACGTTATTGCATTGCTGCTTAAAGGGGAACAGAGGGCAATATATAGAGTAAATATAACAATAAAACACACATTAACGAACCTTATTCAAGACCTAGAAAAGTTTTTTGTTCTAAGGTTGGAAAGTTATAGTGTTTTGAAAGTAGCTCGAGCAAACTATTTCCGCAGTTTGAACAGCCCGCCATGATATTAATTTTATCCAATCAGAATGCACGTTCATTTTCTCTGCGTAACGCTCATGACGTATGTATGTGCCCAGTTGTGTTGGCTCATTGAGGTTGGGAATAGCACGTGTGAAATACCTGTTTCTGCCTCTTGCGACGATTTCGCAAGTCCACGGGTGGCGCCTATCTCATTGCAGCAAATAAATTCTGCTGGACTCGTGAGCAACTCCACGTTACATTTTCCGCACGAGCACCACGCCGTGTCACCTGCACGCAGACGCTCTGCCCCACGCTCGCCATGCCCATGGTCAGCATCAGTCTCAGCTTTCTTCTCTTATTTCATCACCGGAGTCGAGAGTACCTCTCCTAGGTTCAAACTGATACCCTTCTAAGCCATAGCCTGCTTGCAGTGTGTCTTGCGGGATCTCTTCGTATGATTCGACAGAGCTGTCGCTTTCACTTGATGCGCCCGACGCCATGATTACACGCTTATCTCCTCTATTTCAGAGAGTTCCGCTAGTGCAGTGGGTAGCGCTGACGTCACGGTCTTTTAAAAATGGCGACTCTTGTGCGGTTTAGCGTACCGACTATTATATTTACAATTACCAAGATATTTCGTTGTTTTCTAGTCTATAAATTTGATAGAATACTTAAGAATACGTTACTTTGTCACATCAGCAACTGTATATATTATATCTGGTACCCCGTTAAAGGGGCAGTCTGTAAAGTTTAGAGCCCTCTGCTGCCTGTAAGGTGAATCACATCTACAAGAAATAGACTGCCAAGACTTCGCACAATTGACAAACCCTCTCTGTAGATATGCTGTACTCATCACAGGTTGCTTTTTGAAGAAAAGACGGAGAACTGAGCAATTGTGTTAAGGCTGGGCGTGGAGCCAGAAAAACGTAAAGAGAAACCTGAAATGAAGAAACTAGCCCCAGATTCGTGACCTACAAACAAAGCGATTGCAAAGTTTTTCCTTAAAAAGGTGCCTTTATGAATGCTACAATTCTGGAGGTCAACAAAATCTTTTATAAAACAGCAAACTGCACCTTTAAGTTGCAATAATAATAACATTAGAATCATCACTAGTAAGAATTCATACAGTCCTAAGTTACCCCTTTTCCACCAAATCAGTTCCAGGGCTGGTTCGGGGCTGGTGCTGGTTCACAACTCGTTCAACTTGCGAGCCAGCTGAGAACCAGTTTGCTTTTCCATAGCTCGCGGTGCTAAGGGAAGCCACGTCATTACGTCGCTGTATACGTCAGTTACGTCGCTACGTTTGCATAAACCTTGGCACGAATATCAAAGCAAAAACAACACGGAAGCAGCAGCAGCAGCAACAACAATAATAATAATAACAATAATGGATGACTTCGCGTTTGTACAGCTGCTGCTTCTCGTCGCTTAAAAATGGCGATCTTTCGCGGTCTTGTTATTGTTGGTCTTAACAACTCCGCCCCCCCGCTGACGTAAGCGGTTCTTTCCTCTGGCCCAGCAGAGAGTTGGTGCTAGCCTGGAACCGGTTTTTCTGGCCCCAGAGCCAGTTCTTTGTCAGTGGAAACAGAAAACCCGGTTCCAAACTAAGCACTGGCCCCGAACCAGCCCTGGTGGAAAAGGGGCAAGTGTCGCTGAATTTGCAGACATGGAGTGTGTTGACTGGTTAAACGCAGCCAAATCAAAGAACGTGATACCGTAGATGATAACATTAGAGATTTATTTGAGAGAAATTATGAAATTATTTGTGTGTGTGCACATGTTTGCGTGTGTGTATTCTTACCTTCAGTTACTGGGTCTTCGAGGTCTATTAAAAAAAAAAAAGAAATTTTAACGTGCAATCGTGAGAAGGAAGCAATGAAGCAGATTTCTGAGATAGTTTCACAGCTAAAGGAAAGACCTTTGCTTCATAACAACTTGCTTTTAACTGGTTTGAGACGTAGCAGTGATTAAAATTATACCTGGAAGGAGAGCATCTTCAAGGTCAAGGCCTGGGAACAGAAAAAAAAACAGAGAAACTCAGAGTTTTCTATAGAAACGCTCACATAGTGTGTGGCAGCCTGTGAAAACCCTTCACACGGTCAGAGTTTGAGACTAAATATATCTCATCTCATCTCATTAGCCGCTTTATCCTGTTCTACAGGGTCGCAGGCAAGCTGGAGCCTATCCCAGCTGACTACGGGCGAAAGGCGGGGTACACCCTGGACAAGTCGCCAGGTCATCACAGGGCTGACACATAGACACAGACAACCATTCACACTCACATTCACACCTACGGTCAATTTAGAGTCACCAGTTAACCTAACCTGCATGTCTTTGGACTGTGGGGGAAACCGGAGCACCCGGAGGAAACCCACGCGGACAACATGCAAACTCCACACAGAAAGGCCCTCGCCGGCCACGGGGCTCGAACCCAGACCTTTTTGCTGTGAGGCAACAGCGCTAACCACTACACCACCATGCCACCCGACTAAATATATATATTTACCTTTTTTTTGGAAATGTTGTCCACCATCTCCGTTTTGATGATGATGATGATGATGGTTTGACAGCACAGGATCATTTCAGATATTCTGATGAGCTGTATAGTCATGTATACATTTCGCAATCCAGCAACGATCGAATCATAAAATATAGTGCACTTCAGTAGCAAGGTTTTAGACGTATTAAGGTAAACGGACTGAATTAATACAGTCAGTTAAATAGTTAATGTCTATAACGGAGGTTCAATATACCGTACCAGCATGCAGACTGCGTGAAACAGGAATGATCCATAATCAAACCGAGAGAAACAGGCGAGGGTCGGAAAAAACCAAACAGAATTCTGAAAGCAAGGCTAAGAAACAATCACACAATAACAATAAACAAGATTTTGCCAAGAGCAATAATACACAGAGGATAGAAGAAGGAAAACTAATCATGAATCAGACACAGAACAGGTGAACACAGGACTCGTGACTTGACTTGTATTTGAGCACTCGGGCATTAACTGCATTCGGACTCGTAATTTGGAGACTCTGATTTTCTTCTTTATTTTTTTTGTAACATGCCATAATAATTTGGCATAAGATATTTATGTCTACGTTAAATTTTGTACTAATTTTGTGCAAGCATGTCACACCTGCGTACCTTGGCGCGTGCATCGGACAGACTCTCAGGCACGCTCCAGACAGCACGCGCCTTAAACGACTCACACCTGCACAGGATTAAAGTGCATATCACGGAAAATTCAGGAGCAAGATCAATGTAATTCTCCTATTTTATATTAAACTTTGGTCAAATATCTGTCACATTTTGCATTTTGTGCAATTTTTTTTAACCTTGCGCAATACCAGAAAAATTCAGTTGAAATCAAGCCATTTGAGGCGAATTGGTCCGCCTCTGAAAAAACTTGGCGTTTGGATTTCCCGGCAAACATTGATTTTCGTGACGTCGCGTGCGGGACGCCTCCCTCTGAATCCTACGTCAGCGCTGGTTTGTTTATGAGAAAACGACCTGGTGGTTTTCTGCAAATTTCTTCAACGTTATTGCGTAATTATTAAAATGGTTAACAGATGTGTCGTAGGAGGGTGTAGCAACACCAATCTTGATGGGATTAGTACTCATCGTTTCCCAAAAGACCGGACAATGAGAGAGAAATGGGAGCGCTTGGTCTACACAGGCTGTGCACTGAAACCGTGCAAAGCTCTCGCAGCCTGCTGGCGCTTCCGCAGGTGACGTCACGAATCTGGCTCCAGACTCCCTTGGGATTTTTCCAGACACGTTTTATTTTTTTCTGCTGTAGACAGATGGCCTTGTGCAAAATTACCCTTCTGGATGAGTGTGTAAAGGGACATACTTTCATATAAAAAAAACACGAAATTGGTCCAGAATATGGCCTTTAAGGTGCAATCAGCGCACCTATATAAAAACTGTGGAAACACACTTACTTTGCGAAGTATTGAGTTGTGTTGCTGACATCTTATCGAGCCTTATTTCCTTGTTTGGTTTCCTGATCCCTGATTTCCTGTTTCTCGTCTTTGATTCTGCCTGCTTGTGCCTCGATGGACCGTTTCACCGTTTTACGATTTTGCCTGCCGTTCTGGATTGTTTACCGTCATCACTTGTATTAATAAACACACCTCCTGCACTTACATCTGTCTCCCAACCATCTCTGACAGAATACTTCACACTCCCTGATAAAGAGAAGCACATTCACCTGTTCATACGTCACGTTCAGGAATAAACTAATGTTAATGGTGCTGAAACAGCCGCCGTCAAATGGTGCGGTTGGAGTGTTGGACTCGGACTCGACTCGGATCAATAGTGGACTCGACTTGAAGTTTTCTTTAATGACTCGGACTTGAACGCTGGGGACTCAAGACTGGACTCGGACTCGAGGTTTACTGACTCACTACAATACCGGGGCACCATACATTGAGAGGTGGAATTCATGGCAACAAAAAATAAGATTTGGGCCCACTTTACACGGGGACGGTCTGAAACAAAAACGCAAAAGTCCGTTTTCGTTCTCACTTTTTTCCGCGTCTACACGACCGTTTTCAAGGAGGAAATCTGCGTCTATACGGTGACACATAAATGTGTGGAATTCAATTGGATGTCATAGAGTGTGCCGAGCGGATGGAGTAGTCAGTCAGAATGATGAGCAAAACAAGGAAAATTCTTGTACAAAAATAGTTTTCTTTTTATTCTTAAGCCGGCAGTTAACACAAACAGGACAAACAAAAAAAACACTGATGACAAAACCAAACAAACAAACAAAAAAATTCTGGGACAAAATGCCCACGCAAGCTAGGCTACTCTGGCATTACTCACACAGAGCTCAAGTCACGCGTCCTCTCCCTGCCGAGGCCATCCCCCCAATGAACAGTGCAGCGCATATTTAAAAGACTACGGCACAGTCTTAACACAATTAAAATCAATCAACACATCTAGACAGATTTTAACAGTTCTAAACATTTTCACTGCATGCATTACACTCCTACAACAATGTGCAGACCTTAAATATTACAACAAACACTTACGTAAGATTTTTAGACCATTTCTCTCCGCTCTAATGAGCTGCTTTCCCGCGCATCGCGGAAGAAACCTTGAAAAGCGCTTTCAGACCTGCATTCTGGTTTGGTCCCGCACCCGGAAGACTACAGCAGGTAAATGGCTACAAACATTTCTGGCTGATGTTAGATAAACTCTAGCAGAAAAGGATTCAGATGTTAAACGTGCGCACTTAATGAATCTTTACACGCTATTGTTTATAGTGAAAACTAATAAATGCTTGCGCTGTTTAAACCTGTGTCGCGTCTTTTACTATGAACACATGTACCAAACATTTCAGGTTTACATATCTAAAAGTTGTAACAAATGTACCCGTAACAAAACATACTTGTAAAGCCCCCATTACCAAACCCACAACAGACATACAACACAGATTGTATTTGGAATGTCTTTGCAACTGTGGTTTAGTCCATTGCACTTGACCATTGAAACATGACCAGCGGGAGGAACCGCTGTTTAGTGACAGACGCATTGCGCTCTGTCACAGATGTGCATGCCAGGCGGCTAGGCGGTGCTGTGAAAGACCTCCGCTATGTCTGCACGCATGCGCAACGTCTTCCGTCTTGTCTGATCTGCACATCTGCGCCGCGAAAGCTTTGACTACTCTGGCTATGGTAAGTAAGAAAGTAAGTAAAAAGTAAGAGCATACTATACCCGCCTCTGTTCATTAACGGTATATGTGCAGATTCGGTATAGATGTTCGAAGGACTCCTGGACGTTTATTAAAGCTGCCAGAGCAGCTTGAAGGTCCGTTGGATCGATGTAATCAGACATGCTCTTACTTTTTTACTTACTTTCTTACTTCCCGGGCTGGCATGTACAGTATATGACATATGTATGACGTAAACACGTACCCGACGTGAGCAGATCCGAGCAGAGTTTCGCGTATTGGGTAGTTTAGACGGATATGCAACGGGAGCTGTTTTTAACATATCCACTTTGGAAGGCGTTTTCAATTTTTTCCGTTTTTCAGCCTCGGAAACGCCGTCCCCGTGTAGACGAAAGGCACTTCCGATAAAATATTTAGTCGTTTTTACCCGACAGCGTCCTCGTGTAAACGGGCCCTTGGAGACAAAAGCCAAGGCAAGTTTCAAAAGAGTGCAAAATAGAAATCATTTTGGTAAAATATTTTACTGTTTTCTGTTAGTGAAAACCTGATTTTATACCAAAGTCAGAGTCCCTCCTGTGTCAGGACCTGGTCTGCCCAGGGAGTTTCCTATCCCAGTACTAACTAGGCTCTTAAGGCGGCACCGATCTTCATCTCTACAGCCCTCAGACTCTCGCCAATTATACAGCTAGGGTTACAGTTTGGGGGGGTCCTCTGGTAACCACAAGAGTTTGACTCCCCACTCACATCTGTATTGCGGCACCTCGCCAGATGGCAGTAGGTACCATTTTTATGATGGTCTTTGGTATGACCTGACCGCAAGTAGAACTCGCAATCGCCCAGTCGAGAGGTGGACACGCTAACCACTCGGCCAGCTTTAGGATGATTTTACATATAATACAGTACGTAGACAGGTGTGTTTTACTGGGAAATACGCCACTCGTATTTTTCATACGAGCTACATCTAGGACATGTAGAACCAAAACCGTGTCATAAATCTCTATATGTCACTCGTGAGGAAATCGATGAATTGTTTTGATAAATTTGGGAATTTTTGTTTGTGAATGTGTCGATATAATAAAAAGTAAATCCCACGTTGGCTTTAAGATATGAAGTTTATCTCCTCATGTTGAAAAATGCGCATTTTTCACATGAAATACATCACGGATCTGAGTGACATATTCAAATAATACTGACTGGCGTTGAGTGGTATATCAGATATATTCCATTCAGCAAACATGATATTGAACGCGTCGAAGACGAGTCGCTGAATGGAATATATCTGATATACAATGAAAAAGGCCAGCCAATATTATTATTATTATTGTTATTATTATACATACTCATTCCTTTCATGTGTTCATGGCGTCTTTCTCTTTCAAAATTCTCTCAAAATCTTCTGTATTTAACGAAGCAAACCTGGCGGCCATGTCTGTTTACAAATTGTCACAGTCGCTCGGTAGCGCGGAAGTTTTACGTCTCTGACATGTGACGTCATGTTGTCTTGACAACCATGCAATATCGTAAACCATATTCAACGCTCGTTCTCTATTGTGTAGAGTGACGTAATACACGTAGGATAAGCGATATGCTAACAATATCGTGTGCTATCAAACCAAATGAATGAAACCCGCTAGAAGGGAATAGTTTTTATTCCATTGAAAAAGTGTCCTGTATGTATAATAATTCCAGATATTTCACTCCGATGACGTCACTCCCAGTGTTTTCCCGCTGACTAGACGCACGTTGTCAAAATGGCGAACCGGTTCAAAATTAAAATTCTTCTGATTAACTTGCAAATTTTTTTTTGTGTGTGTGTGTATGTGTCCATATAATATAAAGAACATTTCACGGTGGTGAGAAGATATGAAGTTTATCTTCTCGTGCTGTAAAATATATCACTCGTTTGCTTCGCTCACTCATGATATATACATTCAGCACTTGAAGATAAATTTCATCTCTTTGTGTAACTGTGTAATACGGAAGCCGAGAGAGGCCCTTCATGTAATCTTTTTTTATTCGCCTTGTTATCCCGAGATAACGACATAATTAATTCAGGATCTCGAGAAAACAACACAACTAATTCGAGATCTCGAGAAAACAAAAGCGTTATTTCATGATCTCAGCTGGATCACTGTATCTCCGTCGGTAGAGACGAAGCCGGGCCAGTCTTCTGCGGAGGTGCCGCGGACTAATTTTGAAATTATCCCTTATTAAAAGACTTAATGCAATCTCTCCCTGTGTCAACCCCTGATCAAAATATCGCCTTATTAGGTGATCGATTATTCCAGACATTCCAATGAGCAAAGTTGTGTCTATACAGAATGAGAAATAGCCCCAAAGTCAGCATATCACAAGTCTCTTGGCGTACCTGAATGAACCATTTCTCAGCTGTTTACTCGAGATCATGAAATAATTGTTTTGTTTTCTTGAGATCTCGAATTAGTTGTGTTGTTTTCTCGAGATCCTGAATTAATTATGTCGTTATCTCGGGATAACAAGGTGAATAAAAAATTATATGGATTATATGAAGGGCCTCTCTCGGCTTCCGTAGTGTAATATCCTCTATTTACATATATAATTTTTGTCTGTTTCCCAGAATTCAGCTGCAGAGACATGTGATGGGTTTTCCTCAGACACCTCACATTTACAATGTGTATTAAAAGACTTTTTTTTTTTTTTTTTTGTGTGTGTGTGTGTGTGTGTGTGTGTGTGTGTGTGTGTGTGTGTGTGTGAGAGAAACCTCACCGCCTCCTCCTGTCTTGGGTGGTTCAGCTGTATGAAAATGAAAACAGTAAGCAAAATCATACAATCACATGATCCCAGTTCCTGCTCTTAGATCATGTAATGCCATATAATTACGTATTACAGAGTTCATTTTTAGACAATTATCTGTTCTACATATCGTAAAGGTTCCTATTACGTCAAGTTGCATATCTAAGTCTATCACCAAACTATAATATGCCTTGAAATGTTAAAAAACTAAATTCTGTAATTTATTGCAACCATTTGAGTATATTCAGCACGATAACACATTTGGAACGTTTTTAGAAATTCCTAATATGAGACATTTGTTGTAATATCAAGAGTGTACCAATAAAAATAAATAAATTAAATACAGTATATAAGAATTTTACCTGGTTTAGGTGTAGGTTCATCATCCCCTTTAAAAGAGAGCATAATAATTAATAATAATTATAAAAGCCGCTCCGTGATAAGTGAAATAAACAATTACAAAAAATACAAACCGTCTTCGGGATATTTAAGAAATGAAATTATTATTACGAGTATACATTTTAAAACATGTTTCA
This sequence comes from Neoarius graeffei, assembly GCF_027579695.1. NCBI lineage: Eukaryota > Metazoa > Chordata > Actinopteri > Siluriformes > Ariidae > Neoarius > Neoarius graeffei. The sequence goes on from NC_083586.1 coordinate 53,115,946, forward strand.
AGTTGACATATAAGTGTTAATTTACCTCCGAAGGCATCTCCAAGATCCAACTCTGCAAAAGCAGAAAAACTTTATTATTAATATCAAACATTTATATTTCTGTGCTATCCCAGCTGACTATGGGCGAGAGGCGGGGTACACCCTGGACAAATCACCAGATCGTCGCACGGCTGACACTAATGGCCCTTTTCCACTACCCTTTTTCAGCTCACTTCAGCCCGACACGGCTCGCGTTTCGACTACCTCAAAGCAGCACGACTCAGCTCGCTTCAGCCCTGGTCAGCGCCCAAAACTCGCACGGTTTTGGAGTGGGGCTGAAGCGAGCCAAACCGAGCCGAGTGAGGCTAGGGGCGTGAGGAGACACGCCCCTGTGCACTGATTGGTGAGGAGGAGTGTCCTCACATGCCCACACACGCCCCGCGAGCACGCTGGGATCTGTAAACACCGTAAACCCGGAAGAAGAAGAATTACGAATTACGAGAATTTCTGAAGCCTTATGCGCCTCGCCTCATCTATACGCTCTTGCCAGTATCTGTTGGCGTTGTCGGTGACAACAAGCCACAGCACCAAGACCAGCAACACTAACGACTCCATGTCCTCCATGTTTATTGTTTACTATTCGGGTCGTGAGACTACCGCTTAAAAGGTCACTGATGTCACTGTTTGCGCCGCCTAACGACATCACGTGACGTCCACCCACTTTCGCTAACTCCACCCAGTGTGTCCACCCACTTCCAGCCAGCACGGTTCAGCGCGGTTGTAGTCGAAATGCAACTCCAACAGCCCCACTCAGCCCGACTCAGCACGGCACGGCTCAGCCCGACTCAGCCGCGTTGGTAGTGGAAAAGCGGCAGTAGAGACAAACAACCATTCACACCTACGGTCAATTTAGAGTCACCAGTTAACCTAACCTGCATGTCTTTGGACTGTGGGGGAAACCGGAGCACCCGGAGGAAACCCACGCAGACACGGGAAGAACATGCAAACTCCGCACAGAAAGGCTCGAATGCTGGGCTCGAACCCGGACCTTCTTGCTGTGAGGCGACAGCACTAACCACTACACCACCCTCGAAAAAGAAATCATTTTGGTAAAATATTTTACTGTTTTCTGTTAGTGAAAACCTGATTTTATACCAAAGTCAGAGTCCCTCCCGTGTCAGGATCTGGTCTGCCCAGGGAGTTTCCTATCCCAGTACTAACCAGGCCATTAAGATGGCACCGATCTCCATCTCTACAGCCCTCAGACTCTTATAGCACTAGGGTTACAGTTTGGGGGGTCCTCTGGTAACCACAAGAGTCTGACTCCCCACTCACATCTGTATTGCGGCGCCTCGCCAGATGGCAGTAGGTACCATTTTTATGATGGTCTTTGGTATGACCCGACCGCAAGTAGAACTCGCAATCGCCCAGTCGAGAGGTGGACACGCTAAGCACTCGGCCAGCTTGAGTTTGATTTTACATATAATACATAGACAGGTGTGTTTTACTGGGAAATACGGCACTCGTATTTTTCATACGAGCTACAGCTGGGACATGGAGAACCAAAACCGTGTCATAAATCTCTGTGTCATTCGTGAGGAAATCGATGAATTGTTTTGATAAATTTGGAGACTTTTTGTTAAAAAGTAAATCCCACGTTGGCTTTAAGATATGAAGTTTATCTCCTCATGTTGAAAAATGCGCATTTTTCATATGAAATACCTCACGGATCTGAGTGACATATTCAAATAATATTGACTGGCATTGAGTGGTATATCAGATATATTCCATTCAGCGAGCATGATATTGAACGCGTCGAAGACGAGTCGCTGAATGGAATATATCTGATATACAATGAAAAAAGCCAGCCAATATTATTATTATTATTATTGTTATTATTATTATACATACTCATTCCTTTCATGTGTTCATGGCGTCTTTCTCTTTCAAAATTCTCTCAAAATCTTCCGTATTTAATGAAGCAAACCTGGCGGCCATGTCTGTTTACAAATTGTCACAGTCGCTCGCTAGCGCAGAAGTTTTACGTCTCTGACGTGTGACATCATGTTGTCTTGACAACCATGCAATATCGTAATCCATATTCAACGCTTGTTCTCTATTGTGTAGAGTGACGTAATACACGTAGGATAAGCGATTATGCTAACAATATCACGTGCTATCAAACCAAATGAATGAAACCCGCTAGAAGGGAATAGAACATGTTTTTATTCCATTGAAAAAGTGTCCTGTATGTATAATAATTCCAGATATTTCACTCCGATGACGTCACTCCCAGTGTTTTCCCGCTGACTAGACGCACGTTGTCAAAATGGCGAACCGGTTCAAAATTAAAATTCTTCTGATTAACTTGCAAATTTTTTTTTTTGTGTGTGTATGTGTCCATATAATATAAAGAACATTTCACGGTGGTGAGAAGATATGAAGTTTACCTTCTCGTGCTGTAAAATATATCACTTGTTTGCTTCGCTCACTCATGATATATACATTCAGCACTTGAAGATTAATTTCATCTCTTTGTGTAACTGTGTAATATCCTCTATTTACATATGTGTCAGATAACATTATCCAGGGATAAATGTCGGCCCGGGGGCATTTTGAGTTATTGACAGATTCAGAAAGTACAGTTTCTAAGCTTTCCAATGATGCCTTCCATGTGGAGATCTGACAATATTTGAAGAATGTGTGGCCTTTTGAAAGTGCATACTTCTTAAAACAGGAAAGGGAGAAAATCGCCCTCAAAGTTTTCCATCTCAGCTACTCTGGGTGTAGGGTGGGCACATAATGGTGCTCATCTGCATGACATTAAGGAAAGCCCTACCCCCTACGAGCTAGCACGATGCTATTTTCATGTAAACAAAGATCACCACGTCAATTTTCCTTCCATGCAAAGTATGCCCAAAACAATTATGAAGTACAAAAATAAGTCCTAAAGTATACTTTAACGTTTTGTGGCTGAAAAATTACTCACACCGTAAGAAAGAAAGATAGCACGATGATGACACAACTAACACAACGCTAGTTTCATGTAACCAAACCACAACACTCTCCGTTACATGCAAAAATAACCACACAGCCTTAGATTAATAAACTCACCCCATCAGAAAGAGAAACGGCGCCTTGCACACACCAATGCCTCCGATGGAATGTAGTCCTAGAACACTTCCTTTTGGTTGCGTTTTTTTTGCTAGAAATGGTTATCTCCGATGTAAATACCGTGTGTCTGTTTGCTTCACGGTGTTTCAGCTCCTCTGAGCTCTGTTTAGCTTGCTCATTCCATAGTGAAATTACATGCCTGTATGCAGCTTAAGTAGCCACGAGCTCTGCTCGTATCATACAGCTGATTCGCGAAAAAAAAAAAAACACAAGACTTAAATCATCATGTGAATGGCCCATATGGTAATTTACCCACACCCCCCAGCAGGCTACAGTCCTGACAAAAACGAGACAATTTGCAACAAAAAATGTATGCTTTTCCAACAAAACAATCTATTATCTGAAATACTGATTGCATTCTTCAAGATCTCAACTTGCACATGATGGAAAAAAACGAAAATCACAAATTTCGAAAAAAAAATGCTTCTTTTGCAATTATCTCGGATTCGTTTCGGCCGACATGCGTCCCTGGATTCGGTGAGGGGTCACATATATAATTTTTGTCTGTTTCCCAGAATTCAGCTGCAGAGACATGTGATGGGTTTTCCTCAGACACCTCACATTTACAATGTGTATTAAAAGACTTTTTTTTTTTTTTGTGTGTGTGTGTGTGTGTGTGTGTGTGTGTGTGTGTGTGTGTGTGAGAGAAACCTCACCGCCTCCTCCTGTCTTGGGTGGTTCAGCTGTATGAAAATGAAAACAGTAAGCAAAATCATACAATCACAGGATCCCAGTTCCTGCTCTTAGATCATGTAATGCCATATAATTACGTATTACAGAGTTCATTTTTAGACAATTATCTGTTCTACATATCGTAAAGGTTCCTATTACGTCAAGTAGCATATCTAAGTCTATCACCAAACTAGAATATGCCTTGGAACGTTTTTAGAAATTCCTAATATGAGACATTTGTTGTAATATCAAGAGTGTACCAATAAAAAATAAATAAATTAAATACAGTATATAAGAATTTTACCTGGTTTAGGTGTAGGTTCATCATCCCCTTTAAAAGAGAGCATAATAATTAATAATAATTATAAAAGCCGCTCCATGATAAGTGAAATAAACAATTACAAAAAATACAAACCGTCTTCAGGATATTTAAGAAATGAAATTATTATTACGAGTATACATTTTAAAACATGTTTCAAGTTGACATATAAGTGTTAACTTACCTCCTAAGGCATCTCCAAGATCCAACTCTGCAAAAGCAGAAAAACTTTATTATTAATATCAAACATTTATATTTCTGTGTTATATACAGTTCAAACAAGAAAAAGTCTCCGAATTTTCTAAATTTGTAACGTTCCAGATATCAAATAAACTTTGAATAATCAAACATGGTTTCAACAAGACACTTGCAATTATTCTGGTCATTATCTATAATCAATTTGACAGCACTATGCAATGAATAGTACTGTAATTAGCAAATAATAGGTTGTAGGTGAGGTTTTGGGGGTTTCTTTGTAGCGAATGATCAGATTACGGTATTAAATCTCTGGTTTTCCAGTCATTTCTGTGGAAACCGAAAGAAATGCTTTGTATACAACCTACATCTTTATTTTCCCTGAGACCTAACAAACATGGCGGCCGACTAAACAAAAGCAGACAAGTTAAACCTCTTCGTCCAATTTTTGTCAACATTTATCTTTTTATTATAAGATTTATTTATAAGATTATCAAAAATCTTATAAATTTTTGCCAGCATTTCTCAGGAGAATAGCATTAATTTTACAGCATGGATAGCGATAACGACAGTGTTCACAACAAAAGCGAGTTTTACTACCCTGAGGAAGAAGAAATAAAAGAAAACATGTCAGGAGAAAGCTAAAAACCTGTAACTGTTGCTAACGCCGAGCAAAAACATGGCTGAATCCTGAATGACTCAATTTTGTATAAATAGGGGACTACATAGGCAACAAAATGTAGTTTTTTTCCTGCCATGGAAGTGCACTTGTATACCGAGGAGGAAGCAATTTGCATTACAGCCGTGAATGAGGATTCAAAATGGCGGCTCGGCTGTTTTCCCTTTCGGGCGCTCTCGTTTTCTGTTAGAATTTGGTAAAGAAAAAAATAAATATATTATTTACCAGCTTAAGGTCGGTCCGTATGGTGAAATACCGTGACCTCGGCCTTGAATGCTGACCTCGGCCCAGAGGGCCTCGCTCAGTACTTTCAAGACCTCGGTCACGGTATTTCATGATACGGATCTCCCAGCTGGTAAATAATATATATATATATTTACCCACAACTGTAAAGTTTGGAGTAAAATATAACAGCCTATTAACTGAAATATTACTTTAATTAAAAATGAAATAAGTTAATACCAAATAGGCCTTTTCTTAATAAACTTTTATGAACATTTCTACTTCCTCCATTTGCTTCACTTTTCTTTATCTTTCAGCAGTCTGTAAAAACAGAGCTCTGATTTCTTGTTAAATCTATTTGTACATTCAATCACACAACAGCTCTTTCACATTTCAGATTTGTTTTTTGAGCGTTTTTGCAGCATTAGAGCTGTGTTACTTCCACCTCGTGTGAAGTCAAGTCTTCCACCTTCTGCTGTCTAGACAAAGAAATTACAGCTAAGAAAAACTAAGAAATTACACAGCCTGATAATATCATAATTTTTATCGCGATTTATCACTGCATGATATATCTTTACATACCTAATGCTTGACTAATGCTGGTCAGGGTATGCAAAGAAAGTACATGCATATCACAACAAAGTTAAAACCACATCCTGTGCACTGGGTTGCCCTACTTAAATTAACAACTTAACCTTATACAGTACAGTATTCTTGCCCTTTTATTCGTGAATTAAATTCAGACCTTTTGAAAACTTTGGCAGATTGCTTTGTTTTTTCTTTCCAGACTTTCTGTGTTCCACTGAAACATTATGTTCCCGTTTTAAAGGTCATTAACGGTATCAAAAAAAAAGAAAAAAGAAAGGTGATATATTTTACAGAGGCTGTGTGGAGAAAATGGGATTTCTAACAGACTTAGGACTTTATAACAGACACCAGAATATTCCAAATACATCCATGCTGTTTCCAAGCAGGGGTTGAAATTAAGCATGTACCGATGGACATGGGCAAGTCATTCTCATACTCAGGCAACAATAAAATTATCACTAGTTGTCTGTCGGACAACTGTGATTGAATGTCTATTTTACCAAGAAAAAATTAAGTTGTTGTGATTCCTAACAGAAACAGAACGAAAGCTTTATTTTTCCCGTCTTCTCTTTCGTTTGTCCTTGACTTTGGTTCGTTGCGGTAGTTGACGCTTCCATTCACGAGATGGCGCTACATGATATTATGATTATTCACACAAGGCGCCACTGTCACGTAGGCTAGAACGAATGAAGCGTCTTTTTGGACTGATTTTTAGTTCTGATTTGATCAGTTACACTTGACCATGATGACATGATGTTTTCTGACTGTTTAACATGTTTAATAGAAGATACTGGTAGTTATACCTAGTTGTTTTACTGTTCATCATGATGAAATAAACACCAAACACATATGAGTGTTATAACTTTATTTCTATCAATCAGTAATCAAACAATGGCAAAACAAGTTGAAATATTTTATTGCATACTCCAGGGCTTTTCAAAGTGTGGGGCGTGCCTCCCCTAGGGGGCGCCAGAGTTCTTCAGGGGGGGCGCAACGTGAGGAAAAACAAACCAGAATAAGTTACTATTGCGGACATTTAGCGAACTTCAGCTAGCCTTTGCCAAAGACAAAATGGATCGATTTTTAGTACCTAAAGCTACAGTGAGTGAGGAGGCAGAGTCTGGGCCAAGCAAAAAAAGAAGGAAGTCTGACCACGATTATTTAAAGTTTGGATTTTCATGGACTGGATCTGAAGATGCTCCACTGCCACAGTGTGTTGTCTGCCAAGAGGTGCTAGATAACGATGCTATGAGATGTTTAAAATGTGTAAAACAAGATGTTTTAAATGTGTAAAAAAAAAAAAAGATGTTTTAAAAAAGCACAGACGTTTAAAATGTGTAAAAAAATGTTTAAAAAAAGCACAGATGTTTAAAATGTGTAAAAAAAAAGATGTTTTAAAAAAGCACAGATGTTTAAATGTGTAAAAAAGAGGTTTTAAAAAGCACAGATGTTTAAAATGTGTAAAAAAAGAGGTTTTAAAAAAGCACAGATGTTTAAAATGCAGGCTTTTGTCTAAACGGGGGAACAGGGGCGCTGCGCCCTCTTACTCTCGGCGTGCGCCCCCTCACCGACTCCGTGAAAACATCCCAGCAACACCACGTGACAATGTGTCTGATCATCAAATACGTTATAATTGCTCCAAAAATATTCCAATCATAGTAGATACACCGCCAGACGGTGCAAAAACAATCCGAATTGCCGTTTTCCAGACTGAGGCGCCATGTTGTTTAGTTGTTTACTTGTCGCGGCTGCTCTTGCGAGATTTGACATGGGTTACATACAAGGTCAGCTGACTTGTAGAGCGAGATTTCTCGAGACCGAATGACCTTTCACCCACCGGCGCGGGAGCTTTTGACAGAAGTAGTTCGCGAGTTGTTTTTGTTGACACTTGGGCATTTAAAGATGTCATCCCGCGGCACGAAACGGAAGAAAGCCAAAGACTGTCCGGGGCAGAAGAAGATTACTTCTTTCTTTTTCAATGTTGACAGACAATTTGTTACAATTTCCCTCTCAGATACTCAGAATGTCCCATTGGAGCATTTTTCAACCAGCGCCATCCCCCCCCCCGCTTCGCTCCCTTGCCATGGTGAGCGCCCTCATACTAAATTTTTCTAGAAAAAATCCTGAAAATGGGTAAAAAAAAAAAGATGTTTTAAAAAGCACAGATGTTTAAAATGTGTAAAAAAGAGGTTTTAAAAAAGCTCATATATTTAAAATGTGTAAAATAAATACAAGAACCATTTTTTTTAAATACGAATGGAACATTAAGTATAGCAACAACAAAAATTGTAAGGGGGGGGCGCTGTTGTTTATTTGCTCTCTGAGGGGGGGACGGACTCTCCCACACTTTGAAAACCCCTGGCATACTCTATAATATACATCCAGATTGCTTTTTATGCAAATTACTTACCCAGTCAGCCTGCAAAAAAGTAGGGCAACTGATACATGCATGCGAGCAAGTAAATTTTGGGGGTTGGTTGCCCTGAGAGCAAGTACATTCTAAAGTTAATTTCGACCCCTGCCAAGACTTGAAATGAGTGCCTTTAAATTCGATCCTTTTCTTGAACTTTCCATACCTGTAAAAAGAACCTTGAAAACAGCGAAACTTTGGGAAGACTGCCAGTGAAGGAGATTTGAGAACCAATCGGAGTTAGTACTTCACCTTGACTTGTGTACTCGTACACAACTGACCCACATCCTGCACTACAAATGTCAACCATCGTGTCTCAAACATGCTCCTCGAAGTCTCCACAAACACAACCCTGTTTCCAAAAAAAAAGTTGGTATGCTGCGTAAAATGTAAATGAAAACATATTTATTTTGATTTATATTTGACACAGCATGTCAATTTTTTTTTTCCAAAATGAATTTAATGTTTTAAAATGCAGTCTAGAACGTTTTAGATCTGCATTCGTGTCTTGTATCGTGACACTGCTGAGGAGTGCAACTGTCTGAGTGACTCATTTATGAAACCTAAAACCAACAGGCACCGTACTGTATGGTATATCCTGTTGGTTGCCATGGTGACGTTTGGAGGTTATTATGGCTTGTTTATACCCCATCCCGTGATGATTAATGGTGACTCACTCCTGAAACTAAAGAACGTTTCATCGGATAGGGCGAGGCTTTCCTGTCAATCGGCTGAATAGCATAGAATGAGCACAGATAAATATGAATTTTAAGTCAACAATGCTAAGAATAAAAGTCAGCTAGCATTCTGTAAAGCTAATGTAGCTTTTACTGAATACTAGCTATGTTAGCGTTGTGTGGTCGGGCTAGTCCAAATTTGGGGAAATTTAACACACTGTGAGCTTTTCTTACATTTATCTCAACACATTTGACTGTGAGAGTCGGAACTCTCACAGTCAAATGTGTTGAGACTCTCACCTATGGTCATGAGCTTTGGGTAATGACCGAAAGAACAAGATCGCGGATACAAGCGGCCGAAATGAGTTTCCTTCGCAGGGTGGCTGGGCGCTCCCTTAGAGATAGGGTGAGAAGCACAGTCACTCGGGAGGAGCTCGGAGTAGAGCCGCTGCTCCTCCACATCGAGAGGAATCAGCTGAGGTGGCTCAGGCATCTTTTTCGGATGCCTCCTGGACGCCTCCCTGGGGAAGTGTTCCAGGCATGTCCCCCCGGGAGGAGGCCCCGGGGAAGACCCAGGACACGCTGGAGGGACTATGTCTCTCGGCTGGCCTGGGAACGCCTCGGTGTTCTTCCTGAGGAGCTGGCTGAGGTGTCTGGGGAAAGGGAAGTTTGGGCTTCCATGCTTAGACTGCTGCCTCCGCGACCCGGTCCCGGATAAAGCGGAAGAAGAAGACGAGACATTTGACTGTTTTTGCTTTCTCATCTCATCTCATTATCTGTAGCCGCTTTATTCTGTTCTACAGGGTCGCAGGCGAGCTGGAGCCTATCCCAGCTGACTACGGGCGAAAGGCGGGGTACACCCTGGACAAGTCGCCAGGTCATCACAGGGCTGACACATAGACAACCATTCACACTCACATTCACACCTACGCTCAATTTAGAGTCACCAGTTAACCTAACCTGCATGTCTTTGGACTGTGGGGGAAACCGGAGCACCCGGAGGAAACCCACGCGGACACGGGGAGAACATGCAAACTCCACACAGAAAGGCCCTCGCCGGCCACGGGGCTCGAACCCGGACCTTCTTGCTGTGAGGCGACAGCGCTAACCACTACACCACCGTGCCGCCCTGTTTTTGCTTTTTTTAAGTAAAATACACAGAGATACTCTGTAGAGCTAAAATCAGGAATGCTAAGCAGGCTAGTTAATGAAAGCTAATTTTAGACTTGCTAACTTTAGGACTGCAGTTGACTTGCTGACTTTGGGACTGCGGTTGTCGTGAACGGTTTTAGAAGAAACCTTTATTCGTCACATGCACACTTCAAGCAGAGTGAAATTCATCCTCTGCATTTAACCCATCTGAAGCAGTGAACACACGCACCCAGAGCAGCAGGCAGCCACACCAGAACGCCTGGAGAGCAGTCAGGGGTTAGGTACCTTGCTCAACGGCACCTCAGCCCAAGGTCAACCTAACTGCATGTCTTTGGACTGTGGGGGAAAACAGAGCACCCTTAGGAAACCCATGCAGACACAGGGAGAACATGCAAACTCTACACAGAAAGGCCCTCGCTGGCCACTGGGTTCAAACCCAGAACCTTCTTGCTGTGAGGTGACAGTGCTAACCACTACACCACCGGGCCACCCAAGGTTTTTTGCACTCGGGTTTCTGTCGGTGGGGGGTTTATAGCATCAACGAAGCTGACTTTATGTTCGGACTGTTAATGTTATAGTCATGCTATCTGTTGTTGCCTGGATGAGGATGGGTTCCCTTTTGAGTCTGGTTCCTCTCGAGGTTTCTTCCTCATGTCGTCTGAGGGAGTTTTTCCTTGCCACCGTCACCACAGGCTTGCTCATTGGGAATAGATTAGGGATAAATTAGCTCATGTTTTAAGTCGTTCAAATTCTGTAAAGCTGCTTTGTGACAATGTTGATTGTTAAAAGCGCTATACAAATAAACTTGACTTGACTTGACTTGACTTGACTACTGTTGGTTTGGAGTACAAACGAAAATGTTTTAAGGAAAGCCAGGGCCACTAAGCAGACAATTGCTTAATGATGAAGTGCTAGGGAAAAGATTTTATCACAGACAGTTAGCATTTATATCTATTTTAATCTCAAGTGGAAACGTCTAGCCATTTTCTCTTCATCTTCTCAGGATGAGGCTAACAACCGAATGCTAACATTTACCATTCGCGACAGCATTTCTTCAACTGAATTGCACCTCATACCGTATGTAATTCACTTTGGATCAAAGCGCTTGTCAAAATAAATAAATGTAAATGTTGGGTGCGTATAAATCTGATTCAATTCGTAACGTTATTCTCCATCCTGCATATTTTTGACGGTTTAAAAATGACATGTTCCGAAGTCATTTATGACACAAAGCTCTAATAGATCTCATCTTGTGCCGTGTAAAAACGAATCGTCTCTGCGATTAAAGTAAAAAGCATTGCAAAACCTCTACAGGCAGTCATCAGGTTAAAAAAAAAGGAGAACTTGGTTCATTCGTTCATCTAAAAGCGAACAGTGCACATCCTTGTTTTTGTTGTTTGGTGCTCATGGGCACCAAGTTACAGTCATGACATTCCAGGAAGTACAAGGCTTCGAGTCACGCAAAAGCAAAATATAGAGCGCGATGTGTCACTTCAGAGCGTCTCCTTTAATGGTTAAACGTTGATTCATGTTAGGACTGTAATGGACCAGAACAGGGGTATCAGGCTCAAATTCTGTCCGGGGTAATGTTAGTATTTTTGTGAGTCTTTAACTAACAAACTAACGCGAATAATATTTTGCATATTATTATTAATGTCTGTTTGGACGATATTACCATAATCTAAAAGCAGAACTGGACGTTTCTCAGAGAAAAAGAAGGGATGATATAAAATATTCAACTCTATGGAGTATTAGGTGATAACATTTATCAAAAATACACTAATGGCCCTTTTCCACGACCCTTTTTCAGCTCACTTCAGCCCGACACGGCTCGCGTTTCGACTACCAAAAACCAGCACGACTCAGCTCGTTTCAGCCCTGCTTAGCCCCTAAAACTCGCACCGTTTTGGAGTGGGGCTGAAGCGAGCCAAGCCGTGCCGAGTGAGGTTGGGGGCGTGAGCAGACACTCCCCTGTGCACTGATTGGTGAGGAGGAGTGTCCTCACACGCCCACACACGCCCCGCGAGCACGCTGGGATCTGTAAACACCGCAAACCCGGAAGAAGAAGAATTACGAATTACGAGAATTTCTGAAGCCTTATGCGCCTCGCCTCATCTATACGCTCTTGCCAGTATCTGTTGGCGTTGTCGGTGACAACAAGCCACAGCACCAAGACCAGCAACACTAACGACTCCATGTCCTCCATGTTTATTGTTTACTATCCGGGTCGTGAGACTACCGCTTAAAAGATCACTGATGTCACTGTTTGCGCTGCTTAACGACATCACCTGACGTCCACCCACTTTCGCTAACTCCACCCAATGTGTCCACCCACTTCCAGCCAGCACGGTTCAGCGCGGTTGTAGTCAAAATGCAACTCCAACAGCCCCACTCAGCTCGACTCAGCACGGCACGGCTCAGCCGCGTTTGTAGTGGAAAAGCGGCATATGTAACTTTAAAAACGCACATTGATAAAACTTGCTGAATTCGTGCTGAGTTTATCTCAAGAAGAAAAGAAATATATCACAATGGAAAAATAACTTCGTTCCGCCCGAATAAGTTCCAAATCTGTGCTCAAATCAGAATTTAAGGGAGTTGTACTCAATAACGTACAATATGACTCGGGTAGTCAATGACATGGACAGGCTGTAATTTTCAAACAAATTTTGCATACACTGTACACACACAATCTTGCCTATAAATACCCGGGGGAAATGATGGGAAAATTGTCATTATTGAAGATGCCACGCCTAAGCCAAAATCAACGTGAACAGGCCATCGGGATGTTGCGTGCCGGAAGTACACAGACAGAGGTCGCCCGGCACTTCGGTGTTCATCATTCGACCATTTCCCGTTTGAGTCAGCGTTACAGACAGACAGGGAGCACCAGGGATCGTCCACGCCCTGGTCAGCCTCGAGTCACGACGCCAGTTCAGGATCAGCACATCAGGCTAGCTCACCTCCGTGACAGATTCCTGACACCCTCAGTCACTGCTGCTGAGACCCCTGGACGACACAGACCCAGAATCTCCAGCATGACGGTCCGAACATGGACCAACTGTCACTTTGAATTTTTTTATTGTGAATTAATTCTTGAGTTTGACAATAAATGTCCTTTATCGATGTTTCAAGATGTGTGTGCATTACATACAATATCATAAATTTCAAATATATGCATGGATCTAAAGTGATATCGTGTTGAATTCCATTGTGCGTTTTTAAAGTTACTTAGTATATTAACATGTTATTTTAATATACAGTACAAGTCAAAAGTTTCTACACCCCTAATCTACTCATTCATAGGTTTTTGTTTATTTCGTATTTTTCTATGTTGCAGAACAATACTGAAGACATCAAAACTATGCAATAACATCTGGAACATAAATGGAATTATGTGGTAAACATAACTGAAAGTGCGTTTCAATTAACCGGTGTGCCTTGTCTAAAGTTAATTAGAGGACGAGTTTCTTGCCTTCTTAATGCATTTGAGATCAAACAGTAAACAGCTGTAGTAATTCGTATTAAGGCTCAACTAAGTAAAGAGAAACAACATCTATCATTACTTTAAGACATGAAGAAGTGTCTTTTAATTAATAAAAAATAAAGAAAAACTATTGAATGAGTCGGTGTGTCTAAATTTCTGACTAGTACTGGATATAGAGCAGCGGCTACAATTATTGACAGTCCATAATTATCAACACGTTTTCAGATTTACCAATAAACAATTTTACAAAGGTGAGTTTCAGTTACAACAGTTATTATTGGTTAATTAATCAACCCGAAGATCTTGTCGTCTGATGACGTAGCTCGTTACCCGAGATGGAATTTTTTAAGCACGATCAGCAATTTGATGAAAACCCGGACGTTATCATCGCAGGTAAGCATGGTGGAAAGATCATGGACATGTTTTTACTGATCAAATTCACCGATATTTCATGATCTCCTTGTCGAAACCTACTTTTTTTCTTAGTCTTTCATTTGACAGTCGCCATTTTGTATCTAAACATGTGTTTGAGAAGTCACGTGAGGTGTTAATAATGGTGATTTCACCGGTGTCCACCATTATCGACACCCTGGATTTTCATGTGGTTACAATATCAATTGCCTGTTGACATTTATTGGTAAGCTACAAAACTAGAAATTAATACAAACAACAACGGATGATAAAAAAATGTGATCTACGAAAATACTTAGAAAGCGGGTAGAAAGTGGAACAAAAAGATTTTCTGACGCAGGTTAAACATTATCAGTTCATTTGTTTGCAAACATTAGAATGACTTCCTCATTTACGTAAACACCGACATCCATATATTTATATAAAAGATATTTTGTACTAAATATGAGTCTATGTAAAACATATTTTAAATAAACACTGTTTTGTTAATACCACATACCAATTTTTTTTTTAATAAATCATCTGGATGTCGATAATTGTGGAACGGCATCACGTGATCTGATAGGCTGATACCCCTTTTCCACCAAATCAGTTCCAGGGCTGGTTCGGAGCCAGTGCTGGTGCTGGTTCACAACTCGTTTAACTTGCGAGCCAGCTGAGAACCAGCTTGCTTTTCCATAGCTTGCGAAGCTACGTCATTACGTCGCTGTATACATCAGTTACGTCGCTGTATACGTCATTATGTCGCTGTATACGTCAGTTACGTCGCTACGTTTGCATAAACCTTGGCGCGAATATCGAAGCAAAAACAACATAGAAGCAGCAGCAGCAGCAACAACAACATCAATAATAATAATAATAATGGATGACTTCGCGTTTGTACAGCTGCTGCTTCTCGTCGCTTAAAAATGGCGATCTTTCGCGGTCTTGTTATTGTTGTTGGTCTTAACAACTCCGCCCCCCCCGCTGACGTAAGCGGTTCTTTCCTCTGGCCCAGCAGAGAGTTGGTGCTAGCCTGGAACCGGTTTTTCTGGCCCCAGAGCCAGTTCTTTGTCAGTGGAAACAGAAAACCCGGTTCCAAACTAAGCACTGGCCCCGAACCAGCCCTGGAACTGCTTTGGTAGAAAAGGGTCATTAGTCAGCCTTTCTCAACCGGGGTGCCGTCTGGCTTCGTTAGGGGTGCCATCAAAAAATTATATATTCTAACACTGAAATAAATAAAATGAATTAAAATTCAAAAAAGCGATAGTTACACTAATGCAGATCATTGCCGCCTCATGCATCATCAAAATTTGTCTCACAGCCCCCTTTCCGGGCGGCACGGTGGTGTAGTGGTTAGCACTGTCGCCTCACAGCAAGAAGGTCTGGGTTCGAGCCCCGTGGCCGGCGAGAGCCTTTCTGTGTGGAGTTTGCATGTTCTCCCCGTGTCTGCGTGGGTTTCCTCCGGGTGCTCCGGTTTCCCCCACAGTCCAAAGACATGCAGGTTAGGTTAACTGGTGACCCTAAATTGACCGTAGGTGTGAATGTGAGTGTGAATGGTTGTCTGTGTCTATGTGTCAGCCCTGTGATGACCTGGCGACTTGTCCAGGGTGTACCCCGCCTTTCGCCCGTAGTCAGCTGGGATAGGCTCCAGCTTGCCTGCGACCCTGTAGGACAGGATAAAGCGGCTAGAGATAATGAGATGAGATGAGAATGAGCCCCCTTTCCCATGTCACAACGTCACTGCCGGGGTCAGCGTATGGTCAGCGTGACTGCGTATATTT
This sequence comes from Neoarius graeffei, assembly GCF_027579695.1. Taxonomy (NCBI): domain Eukaryota; kingdom Metazoa; phylum Chordata; class Actinopteri; order Siluriformes; family Ariidae; genus Neoarius; species Neoarius graeffei. The sequence goes on from NC_083586.1 coordinate 53,131,671, forward strand.
TATATGGGGGTGCCTTGAGAATTTGCATACTTCTGAAGGGTGCCGTGACTGAAAAAAGGTTGAGAAACGCTGGGCTAAGTAATCGGGAATCAACTCATTTTTTCACAGTGGAAGTTTGAGTAATTATTGATGCACAATTTACGTCTTTTCTACTTTCGCAACGGCCAGAAGATCATTAAGGTGTCGATAATTGTAGCCACTGATATTCACGAGTCGTGGCTGTGGGTGGAGACAGTGGAAGCAACAGTGAAGCAGATGATTAAAAAAATATTACAATGTGTAAATGCAGTATTTCAGACTAGATGAATTTTAGTTCATGTTCATTCATTCCAGTTCATTCAGACTTAACTGCATATTCTGTAAAACTGTGCTGGAAAACATTTTCCTTTTTAATGGAATGTGATTTACTGAAATGATTCACTCATATCACTATTATCAATCTGGACAAAGTGTATTGCATTCATCTGTTTTTGCTTTCACTATGGGAACGATGACTAGTCAACTAGTCCACTACTTTATTTCAGTAGCCCCTTATGTAGGCTATTGGCCCTTTTCCACTACCCTTTTTCAGCTCACTTCAGCCCAACACGGCTCGCATTTCGACTACCTCAGAGCAGCACGACTCAGCTCGCTTCAGCCCTACTCAGCACCCAAAACTCGCACGGTTTTGGAGTGGGGCTGAAGCGAGCCAAACCGAGCCGAGTGGGGCTAGGGGCGTGAGGAGACACTCCCCTGTGCACTGATTGGTGAGGAGGAGTGTCCTCACATGCCCACACACGCCCCGCGAGCACGCTGGGATCTGTAAACACCGTAAACCCGGAAGAAGAAGAATTACGACAAATTATGCGCCTTGCCTCATCTATACGCTCTTGCCAGTATCTGTTGGCGTTGTCGGTGACAACAAGCCACAGAACCAAGACCAGCAACACTAACGACTCCATGTCCTCCATGTTTATTGTTTACTATCCGGGTCGTGAGACTACCGCTTAAAAGGTCACTGATGTCACTGTTTGCGCCGCCTAACGACATCACGTGACGTCCACCCACTTTCGCTAACTCCGCTCAATGTGTCCACCCACTTCCAGCCAGCACGGTTCAGCGCGGTTGTAGTCGAAATGCAACTCCAACAGCCCCACTCAGCCCGACTCAGCCCAACTCAGCACCGCACGGCTCAGCCCAACTCAGCCGCGTTGGTAGTGGAAAAGCCCCATATGTCTGTCTTCCCACGGGTTATGAAATTTCAGGCAGGGGCGGAGCTAAGGGGTGGCCGGGGGGAGGGGGCGTGGCCACCCCAGGGCACGCCTTGGCCCCGCCCTGGCCACCCCAGGGCCGGACAATAAAATTTATAAAACCGATATGTCCCACGAAATGTTAGTTCCGCCTATGTGGTTTCTGCGGGGATGCATACCGGTATTACCGTAGCACATAAACATTTTGCACGTTCAAGCAGCAGGTGGTATCAGATAGTCATGCTCTCGTCCGACAACACAACAACCTATGAACTACATGAACGTGCGATTAATTTGGGATGTATGTTATTCATCTCTTATACTCTCTTCAAGTTCTCACTTTGTAGACATACAGTTACAATTCTGTCCTCAGACAATTCAGAGTTTCCAGAAATCTCCACTCTGCCCGGGGTTTTCAAAAGTATCCGTTTTCAGCAGGGCTTTGAACCAGAATTTTTTTCCTATTGGTTCGTTCTGAACAGAAACAGAATTTTAACATTTCCGGTTTTGGGTTCCACCATTAAATAGACGTTCCCGAACCGGTTAGAACAAAAAAATTTAGTTCCCGGAACGGTTAATTACGTTCCCTGTCAGCTGTTTAACAAATGGCTATAAAATTATGTCTCTGTCTCATCCAGCTTAAGCCAAATGTAGGCTAATTCTATTACAACCTTCATTAAATAAGACAAGAAATAATTCAAAACAATTATTATTTCAAATGTTGGCGATTTGGATTCTCAGTATGTCTTCCCATCTACACAAACAGAAAAAGTGCCAAAAATGAAAGATAATTCGTTTAGTGTGTTACCAAAGGCTAGTCAGGCCCTATGCATTGATAGGCTAACAGAGGTTAACGTCATTTAATGTTCGCGAGCCTCTCATTAACGTGGACAAATATATTGATATCGTGTTTGAAACTGACGTTTTCGAATAACGATAGACTGCAATATTTACCTCTTATTTAAGATGTGGAGACGTGATAGTAGTCCACCCTCCCGCTCTCTCCATTCAGTCAGCGAACGTCACACAGGAAGTGAACCCCAGCGGGTCATAGAAACTTGCGCAGGAGAAGAATGACTTTTTTATTTGTAGGCTACGAAAACTTTGAGGAACGAAATAAAAACCGGTATTAACCGGTTACCGTTATTTTTAATAAGTGTTTCTGTTCCGGAACATAAAAAATAATAAAGTTTCTGGTTTCGTTTCTGTTCCATGTGAAATAGAAAAAGGTTCCGGTTTTTGTTTTCGTTCCTTGAACCGGTTCAAAGCCCTGGTTTTCAGTGACTGAAACCTTCGTTTACATCTAAATGCAACCGTATAGATAAATATGCGTCTTTATAGATATCCGGCTACAGTGGGATTTGTGCTGTGTGCACACATGGATAGATACTAGATAGATAGAAAGCAAAACGTCAGTGGTTTTCGATTGTACGACTCAAAAGAGAAAATTAGCTGTCTGTGAATCACTTTGCTCACTCTAACCACAGAATACGACTTTTAAAGTTAATGTTTGTCTGTTACATGAAAATATAGAGATGTTGTGTGTTACTGGTGGGAGTAGACATTGATTAATAATTGTCGCACTCATACACACACACACAACACTCATGCATTCTCTCCACACACTCTCCCCCTACCCCTCTCATGCACCACATTTCTATATTTACATGTAACACACTCACTCATACACAACACTTATGCACTCTCTGAACACACTGTCTATCTCACTCTCAGACACACACAATTTGTGCACGACATTTCTATATTTACATGTAACATTCATACACTCTCAACTAGGGCTGAACGATTTTAAGAAAAAATTGAATTGCGATTTTTCTGGCAGATATTGTGATTTCGATTTCAACCACGATTTTTTTTTTCTTTAAATCGAGTTTCAGTGCAAATTAATTAATACAATGAATTCCATAAAGCTAATGCAAGAATGAAAACTGAGGTCAACAGATTTCAAATGTAGGCCTGTTTATTAACATTGAGTGCCTGAGGAACAAGTTATAATAACTTAAAATAAAAATAAAGAGAGCCATCTTTCTTAAGTAAACTTTTGCTTCTTTTACTTTTCCCATCTACAACATATCAGACATAAAAAAAGGTTGATCAATGGCTCAGCAGCATCAAAATATTGCACTTTTGTAAAAGAATGTACATAAGCATTATAAATTATAACGAGAGCCAACAATTCCTCTGTGGGAAATAAGAGTGATGCAGTGGCTGTAGCAGTCACTATTGCAGGGCCCCTCCCTCCTGTGTGTGTGAGAGAGCGCGCAGCCCCTCCCTCACCCGTGCGCTCAGACACAGACAGAGATGTTGCGTTCATGTGCTATGGGAATTATGGTAAATACCAAACGCCGAGGGGCGGCACGGTGGTGTAGTGGTTAGCGCTGTTGCCTCACAGCAAGAAGGTCCGGGTTCGAGCCCCGTGGCCGGCGAGGGCCTTTCTGTGTGGAGTTTGCATGTTCTCCCCGTGTCCGCGTGGGTTTCCTCCGGGTGCTCCGGTTTCCCCCACAGTCCAAAGACATGCAGGTTAGGTTAACTGGTGACTCTAAATTGACCGTAGGTGTGAATGAGAGTGTGAATGGTTGTCTGTGTCTATGTGTCAGCCCTGTGATGACCTGGCGACTTGTCCAGGGTGTACCCCGCCTTTCGCCCGTAGTCAGCTGGGATAGGCTCCAGCTTGCCTGCGACCCTGTAGAAGGATAAAGCGGCTAGAGATAATGAGATGAGATGAGATGACCAAACGCCGACATGGAAAGCACACATGAACGCCCCCTCTTGTGGTATTTTCCACTGGGCAACTCGTAGAAAATTTTGATACACGAGTTGCCGAGATGAGATGAACTTTAACCTTTTCAACATGGCGGCGAGCGGTACAAGACACTTGAATGTTAAGCATTGTACGCTACTAAAGTTTTTTTTTTACTAGTACTAGCGGGTAGTTTTTTGTGTCTATGCAATGTTGCGTCATTAACAAGTGTAATATAATACGTTAGAAATCCGTTTCCTTTAAAAATGTGTTATGGTTTGTTTTTACCTATCCAGAGCAGATGCTATTGCTAACGATAGCTAACTAACTATTGCTAACTTGAATCTGGTCCACCATCTTTAATTTGTCAACAACAACAAAAGCATGTGAACACAACACACTGGTAAATACCACTTCCCAACTGGAAAATATCATCTTCCCATAGCACATGAACACAGCAAGAAAGCGCAGTTTCTCCTCACAGTGCTCCCTCCAAACAACGGGGATTTACACGAAACCGGAAGGAGATATTCACAAAATTCTTTCACACTGAGCGCCACAAGGCTTTCCCGAACGTAATTTTTTTGTCTGTAGTGTAAAAAATGAGGACAATTTATTGACGAAACAAAACATGGGTCAGTTTAGGAGCACTGAGAAAAAACGCGGCTTTGACGATCCCAAAATCGTGTTGTCTGAGATCGCGATTTTCGGTCGAAAACGATAGATCGTTCAGCCCTACTCTCAACACAGACACACAACTCATGCACTAAATTTTTATATTTAAATGTAACACTCATGCACTGTCTTAACACTCTCTCTCCCTCTCACTCATATATGAACACATACTTCACTCTCTTAACACACACTATTGCCGCTTTTCCACTACAAACGCGGCTGAGTCGGGCTGAGCCGTGCCGTGCTGAGTCGGGCTGAGTGGGGCTGTTGGAGTTGCATTTCGACTACAACCGCGCTGAACCGTGCTGGCTGGAAGTGGGTGGACACATTGGGTGGAGTTAGCGAAAGTGGGTGGACGTCACGTGATGTCGTTAAGCAGCGCAAACAGTGACATCAGTGATCTTTTAAGCGGCAGTCTCACGACCCGGATAGTAAACAATAAACATGGAGGACATGGAGTCGTTAGTGTTGCTGGTCTTGGTGCTGTGGCTTGTTGTCACCGACAACGCCAACAGATACTGGCAAGAGCGTATAGATGAGGCGAGGCGCATAAGGCTTCAGAAATTCTCGTAATTCGTAATTCTTCTCCTTCTTCCGGGTTTGCGGTGTTTACAGATCCCAGCGCGCTCGCGGGGCGTGTGTGGGCATGTAAGGACACTCCTCCTCACCAATCAGTGCACAGGGGAGTGTCTCCTCACGCCCCCAGCCTCACTCAGCTCGCTTTGGCTCGCTTCAGCCCCACTCCAAAACGGTGCGAGTTTTAGGGGCTAAGCAGGGCTGAAGCGAGCTGAGTCGTGCTGGTTTTTGGTAGTCGAAACGCGAGCCGTGTCGGGCTGAAGTGAGCTGAAGCGAGCTGAAGTGAGCTGAAAAAGGGTAGTGGAAAAGGGCCATATGTCTTTCTCTCACTCACTACATGCACTCTCTCACACACCCTCTCTTACACACACCACTCATGCATGATGCACTACATTTCTATATTTACATGTAACACACTCACTGGTATACACAACACTCGTGCACTCTCAACACACACACACCACTCATGCACTCTGAACACACACTCATCCACACACCACCCATGCACTACATTTCTATATTCACATATAACACACACAACACTCATGCACTCTGAACATACACTCTCTCTCTCTCTCTCTCTCTCACACACACACACACACAACTTACGCACTTCATTTTTGTATTTACATGTAACATATCTTCACACACACACTTCGTATACTACAGCTCATCTATATCTACATGCAGTGCACATACTTTCCCCTTCTCTCTCTCACACACACACACACCACTCATGCACTACACTTCCTCTATGTCATGTGTTACATCAGTGTAACACCTTCACTCACACACACACAAACACATTTTGTAACTCAACACATTTAGTTTGTACAGTACTTACAACATGTTGTGTTTACATGTGTTGTATGTATGAGTTAAGTATACAAGTATTTTCCTTTTCCTGAGCAAAGCACTCTTTATTCAAGCCTGACTAATATCCTTACTACTTCCCAGGTGGGGCGGCACGGTGGTGTAGTGGTTAGCGCTGTCGCCTCACAGCAAGAAGGTCCGGGTTCGAGCCCCGTGGCCGGCGAGGGCCTTTCTGTGCGAAGTTTGCATGTTCTCCCCGTGTCCGCGTGGGTTTCCTCCGGGTGCTCCGGTTTCCCCCACAGTCCAAAGACATGCAGGTTAGGTTAACTGGTGACTCTAGATTGAGCGTAGGTGTGAATGTGAGTGTGAATGGTTGTCTGTGTCTATGTTTCAGCCCTGTGATGACCTGGCGACTTGTCCAGGGTGTACCCCGCCTTTCGCCCGTAGTCAGCTGGGATAGGCTCCAGCTTGCCTGCGACCCTGTAGAACAGGATAAAGCGGCTAGAGATAATGAGATGAGATATGTTAACTTTTTTGCAAATTAAATTCATTCTCAATTCATTTTCATAACCTTGTAATGACAGGGTTGTGTTGCTAGTGTTTTAAAGACGGATGAAAATCATATATTTTCCCCATATCTGGCTGGTAGACTACATGCCTCGATGTGATCTCCCTTTGTAATGAATTTGCGCATTTACCGTGTTGCAACGTTTTAAAACTGTTACATTTCAATCAAATTCTATCTAATTCAAATACGAGAGCGCATAATATGTTAATGTGATTCGATGTTCTCATTCGAGCACGACGTGCTGCCTTTCTAAGAAAGCTTTGTTTTTTTTCTCACTTTTGTGGTTTCCTGCAGGTGTGGCAAACGATGTTTATCATCATTTTAGCACGATTAAAGATGCTGCCTTTTTAAGAAAGCGTGTGTTTTTTGAAACTGGGGAACTGGGGGTGCGTCAGCCTGGTTGGAGTATAGAAGGGGGTGCGCGGCCAAAAAAGTTTGGGAACCACTGCTGTAGAAGGATAAAGTGGCTAGAGATAATGAAATGAGATGAGATGAGACTCGCCTGGGACAGGTGATCTTTTAGTTTTTACTTTTGCATTTTAGTCGTGATCGTTAAAATCCTGATGCTTAACTAGAGTAAACAAGTTGGATGGTTTCTTTGTTTTGCAGATGCTTTATGTTACATAAATAAATTAATACATTACTTTCTGACCTCTTGGCTCACATGGGTTTTGTTCATGAGTTAGGTACCAGATATTCCACCAGATACATCAGAATACAGGAAATCAAATCTAGCTAATTCAAAATTTCCTGGGGGAGGACCCCCGGAACCCCGCCCCCTTTATTTAGTCACAGCAATGGCCACCCCTTGTATATCCTTGGCCCCCCTTTGGCCACCCCATGCAAAAAATCCTGGCTACGCCACTGATTTCAGGCACTGAAAATCAGGGGATTCGATCATTTTTTGGGGCCAAGTCATGGAATATCAGAGAACATTGTGTTGTATATCAGGAAATATTACATTAAACAAAATGTAATATTTAATCATGCAGTATTTTTCTTTATGGGGTTATTTCACTATGTTTAACCAGTGAAAACTTTAAAGGTTTTTTTTTTTTTTTTTAAGAAAAACGTTTGTGATCTAATAAATAAAGCTTGCAAATTGATGGGTGGCTGGTTTTTGTCTGCCCAGCATTATAGCTCATTATAGATGATGGGAATTTTTATTTATTTATTTATTTATTTATTTATTTATTTAACAAATTTAGAATTTTATCACTAAAAGTCAGGGAATTTGACATTTGACTTAGAGTGCGAACACCAGTAAGAAAAGAATTTTAAGAATTAACACAGGATCATCTCTGTTACATTACATTACAGGCATTTAGCAGATGCTCTTATCCAGAGCAACATAAAACATAACCAGAGCAGCCTGGGGATAGGTGCCTTGCTCGAGGGTACGTCAGCCATCCCTGCTGGCCCAGGGAATCAAACCAGCAACCTTCTGATCCCAAAGCTGCTTCTCTAACCTTTAGGTCATGGCTTCTCTCATTAGGCCCCCATATTAATTTTTGGTGTAGTCGGGAACTGCTTGTTGGCAGTGGCAATCATGAAAACTCAGTTCGATGGTGATTTATTAAGAGCATGTCCTTAGTTTCCCATTTGTCTCATCTTTGTGCCCCTTCAAATGTTATTGTTTTTTATTTTTTGGTAATGCATTTCAAGATTTAGAGTCAATCACTAATTCACGCTAAAGGCCGATATCTGATATGTTTCTTTCTATGAGTCTTTTAGATATAGGTCTGTCATGTATCAGACGCAGCACATAGGTGTTGATTTTAAGTTTTCTAATACACTGTGTACTATACTGATACTGTACTATACTGATACTGTACTATACTGATACTGTACTATACTGATATGTTGCACGTTAAACTGGGTAGTGATGCACTGGATGCTGATATGAATTTTATTGATAGGCATAAAGACTGACTCGCTAAAATTGCAAAAATTTCCTTTACCCCTGACCACATACCGGATCAAAAATGACTATTACCTATATGCGAAGCCATTTTAACAACGTCACCAAACAAAATATGTGTTATTACCTCACCCGTGACGGAGTAAGTGGGGCGAGGTATTATAATCAGTGCTGTTTGTTTGTTTGTTTGTCTGCTAACAATCTAGCATCTAGACAGTTGCACCGATTGACTTCAAATGTTTAGGGTAGGTGGGCAATGGTCCGTAGATTACCTGATTAAATTTTGGGGGTAATCAGGTCAAGGTGAAGGTTAAGGTCAGCGGAAAGGTCAACCTTTTGGTCAAAATAACATATTTTCCATTATAACTCAAACGGTTGCCGATAGACAAATGTGCATATAGGAACTCTCATATAGCCTTTCATTTGGCACCATGATCTTTGACCTTGAAAGGTCAAACTCAAGCTCATGGATTTTCAGAGGGCTGTAACTTGAAAACGGTTGATGGTAGACAGATATTTACAGTACCCTCATCAACTTACAGGAAGTGCCATATGGGCTTCCATTTGGCACCATGATCTTTGACCTTGAGTGACAGCGAAAGGTCAAACTGAAGGTCATGGGTTTTCAAAGGGCTATAACTTTAAAATGGTTCATGATAGCCAGATGTTTACCGTTATCAACATATAAGAAGTCCCATATGGGCTTTCAGTTGCCACCATGACCTTTGACCTTGAATGACTTTGAAACGTCAAACTCAAGGTCATGGATTTTCATAGGACCATAACCTGACAGCCGATGATTGAGAAATATTACCATTATCAACATATACACTACCGTTCAAAAGTTTGGGGTCACTTTGAAATGTCCTTATTTTTGAAAGAAAAGCACTGTTCTTTTCAATGAAGATCACTTTTAAGGAACAGTCCACCGTACTTCCATAATGAAATATGCTCTTATCTGAATTGAGACGAGCTGCTCCGTACCTCTCCGAGCTTTGCGCGACCTCCCAGTCAGTCAGACGCAGTCAGACGCGCTGTCACTCCTGTTAGCAATGTAGCTAGGCTCAGCATGGCCAATGGTATTTTTGGGGGCTGTAGTTAGATGCGACCAAACTCTTCCACGTTTTTCCTGTTTACATAGGTTTATATGACCAGTGATATGAAACAAGTTCAGTTACACAAATTGAAACATAGCAATTTTCTATGCTATGGAAAGTCCGCACTATAATGACAGGCGTACTAACACCTTCTGCGCGCTTCGGCAGCGCATTGATACGGAGCTCAGATATCAATGCGCTGCCGAAGCGCGCAGAAGGTGTTAGTACGCCTGTCATTATAGTGCGGACTTTCCATAGCATAGAAAATTGCTATGTTTCAATTTGTGTAACTGAACTTGTTTCATATCACTGGTTATATAAACCTATGTAAACAGGAAAAACGCGGAAGAGTTTGGTCGCATCTAACTACAGCCCCAAAAAATACCATTGGCCATACTGAGCCTAGCTACATTGCTAACAGGAGTGACAGCGCGTCGGACTGTGTCTGACTGACTGGGAGGTCGCGCAAAGCTCGGATAGGTACAGAGCAGCTCGTCTCAATTCAGGTAAGAGCATATTTCATTATGGAAATACGGTGGACTGTTCCTTTAAGGCCTTTCGTTTAAAAAAATTAACCTCATACTCAAAAGTGAATCCGTGCACAAACAGCCACAGTTTCCTGTTTTCAGCTGACAGGAATGCAAACCTGAAGGAATGAACTGCTGCTGTTTTGGCTCATGCACTGCAACATTCAACATGCTGTGACTTCTGGGACGCTTTTCTGCTCAGCACGGATGCAAAGAGCGGCTAATTGAGTTGCCGTATCCTTCCTGTCAGCTTGAACCAGTGTGGTGATTCTTCTGAGTTCTCTCATAAACGTGTTTACACTCGCAAAACAGCTGCTCACTCCATGTTCTTTGTTTTTCCACACCATTCTGTACTGTATAAACTCTAGAACCGGTTGTGTGTGAAAATCCCAGAGGATCATCGGTTTCGGAAATACTCAAACCGGCACCAACAACCATGGCACAGTCAAAGTCATCGAGATCACATTTTCCAGCTGAGTCTGATATCTGTCTGATTCAAACGTTAACTGAAGCTCTTGACTTCCAGTGAGTGTATAATGGGAGCCGTAATTATTTTTTTACATCATGATCATACAAAGACCAGACAGAATACTAATATAAGCATTATTTTTTTTTTCTTTCAAAGGTTTTTAAGGGTTTTTAGTGGCATCTATAAAATCTAAAACTATGTTTAGTACACTATGTTTATTTATTTCATGGTGCAAGTACATTTCATTTCTCAGAATAATCAACTTCACCTTAAAATGAAGCCAAATAAAGACACAGATCCATTTGCTTGGACTGGAAATGCTGGGTTTTGTTGTTGTTGTTTTGTCTTAGTCTGGTTAACACAAGACTATATCACAAGTGAAATATGGTCTGGAATCCGCCTATTGAATTTCTCGTAGGGGAGGTGTGGTTTACGATTGTCAACGGCCGTTTATTGGACGTTGCGAATGTCTATCATTTGGCGTATACGTAGCCCATGGCCAATCATGGCAGTTGTACCCGGTGACGTAGTTAGAGCGATGAAGAAGACAAAGAGGCAACTCTTGATAGCATTTTCCTGCTCTGGATCAAGCTGTGCCACAGAAATCCCAAGATCGCCTGCCTCCTTTACCTGGTCTTCCACCAAGGCAGTCAGTGGCGAGACTACCGCAACGACCGAGGTTTGGCTAAACCCCATCTGCTGAGCCACTAAGGGGGCTAGTTGGTAAATGAGACTTTTACCAAACCCTGTCGGGAGCAAGGCAAAGGCATCTGTCTTCGTGTCAACGAAAGACTGTAACGCCAAACGCTGTTCTTTTTTTTAAAACAAACTTTCGCTCTAAACTATTCAGAACAGTGTCTAAAGCTTGATCGAAAGTTTGGTTCGTATCGCTCGCCGCCATGTTAAATGTGATCCGTAAACAGTCCCAAATAAACTACAAGCTTCCGTTTGTCGAGTAGTACGCATCACCGTCTTTCCACCCCTCCCCACTCTCTGATTGGCTCCCTAACTCAGGCGAGCATTTAGACCATAGTTTCCATGCTGTCTTTTCAGACCGGAACGATTGTGCAAAGCAGCATGGGATTTCCCAGGCTAGTTTTGTCTGCTTTTAATTAATGGATATTAATTGCTGCGAACTCTGGGTTTGGAGAGATGGAGGGATGCATTGGAACGAAGAGGAATGAAGGTGAGCAGGAGCAAAACAGAATACATGTGCATCAATGAGAATGGGGATGAGAGTGTAGTGAAGATGCAAGGAGTAGACGTAAAGAAAGTTGGTGAATTTAAGTACCTGGGGTCAACTGTGCAGGAAAATGGGGGCTGCGATAGTGAGGTGAGGAAGAGAGTGCAGGCAGGGTGGAGCAGTTGGAGAAGGATTTTGGGAGTCATTTGTGATAGGAAAGTCCCAGCAAAAGTGAAAGGTAAGATGTATAAGACAGTAGTGAGACCAGCTGTGATGTATGGATTGGAGATGGTACGCTTAACGAAGAGACAGGAGGCAAAGTTGGAGGTGGCGGAGTTGAGGATGTTAAGGTTTGCGATGGGAGGTTGGACAGGATAAGGAACGAGCACATCAGAGGGACAGCACATTTGGAGAGCTTGGGAATTAAGCTAAGAGAGATGAGTCTGAGATGGTACGGGCACATCCTGAGAAGAGATGCAGAGAATGTTGGAAGGAGAACGTTGAGGATGGAGCTGCCAGGCACACGGAAACAAGGAAGGCCAAAGAGGAGATACCTGGATGTGGTGAGAGAGGACATGAAAGTGGCAGGTGTGGTAGAGAAGGATGCGGAAGACAGGGAGCAATGGAGACGAAAGATCCGCTGTGGCGACCCCTAATCAGGAGCAGCCAAAAGAAGTAGAAAGAAGAAGAATTGCTGCGAACTTGACAATACCATTTCTGAATCTTCAGCTCTAAGTTTCCCTAAAACTGCTGCATGACTGAGCATCTATTCATCTTCTTTCCATTTTATTTTTAATGTGCTTTATCTCAGGATTATTACTTATGAGAATACCACAAGGCAAAATAACCCCTGGGCTGAAACTATTAAAAGACAATATAATTTTCTAATATTATATACTATTGATATGCTGAAGAAAATTTGTCCAAAAGTAACTATAAACTGGACTTTCTTTGGTGTACAGAACCTTTTATCAGCATTAAAAGCGTCAGTCATTTAGTAAGAGTGGGGCAACAAAGCAAAAATATATCACAATACTTGAGGTCATCTTCACACATATATATGTATGAAAAAAAAGGGGTGCCTAAGACTTTTGCACAGTACTGTATACAGTGTCTTGCAAAAGTATTCATCCCCCTTGGTGTTTATCCTGTTTTGTCGCATTACAAGCTGAAATTAAAATGGATTTTTGGAGGGTTAGTGCCATTTGATTTGCACAACATGCCGACCACTTTAAAGGTGAAAATTGTTGCTGTTATTGTGACACAAACAATAATTAAGATGAAAAAAAACAGAAATCTGGAGTGTGCATAGGTATTCATCTCCAAAAAGTCAATACTTTGTAGAGCCACCTTTTGCTGCAATTCTCTTAGGGTATGTCTCTATTAGCTTAGCACATCTAGCCACTGGGATTTTTGCCCATTCCTCAAGGCAAATCTGCTCCATCTCCTTCAAGTTAGATAGGTTGTGTTGGTGTACAGAAATCTTCAAGTTGTGCCACAGATTCTCAGACCCCGTCCACATGTAGCCGGGTATCTGCTAAATCGAAGATATTTTTCTACGTTTTGGCCTGTCATCCACATGAAAACACATCAAAAACGAATATTTAAAAAAACTCCGGGCAAAGTGAAGATTTTTGAAAACTCCGTGTATGCCTTTTCGTGTAGACAGAGATAACCGGAGTTTTGCGTTTTAGAACGTCACAATCTGCGCCAAAAAAATGACAACAAATCTGCCCTGACGTCAAACGTGCGACCTTTGTTTACTGCAGAAGCCAGATTAAGCATGGACAAAGAGTAATGGATCGGAGGAGTGCCTTGAAAGCGTTAATTATTGTGCAGGTGCTATTTACATGTTTAATTTTAGAAGCCCAACTACTGCTGATGTGATTAGGGGGTAGGATTTGGGGAAATAATGCCATCTACAGGTTTGGAATGCTTATGAATGTGATTGAAAACGCAGATGCTCGGTTATGTGTGGAAGGGATTTTTTTCAAAGATGAGGTGGTGTGGATAAAACATTTTTATAAACGGAGGGGGGGAAAATGTTCGGTTTTAAAAATACCCGGCTACGTGTGTACATGGCCTCAGTTGGATTGAGGTCTGGGCTTTGATTAGGCCCTTCCAAGACATTTAAATGTTTCCCTTTAAATCACTCCAGTGTAGCTTTAGCAGTATGTTTAGGGTCATTGTCTTGCTGGAACGTGATCCTTCGTCCCAGTCTCAAACCTCTAGCTGACTCAAACAGGTTTTCCTCCAGAACTGTCCTGTGTTTAGTGTCATCCATCTTTCCTTCAGTCCTGACCAGCTTTCCTGTCCATGCAGATGAAAAATATCCCCACAGCATGATGCTGCCACCACCATGCTTCACTGTAGGAATGGTGTTCTCAGGGTGTTGGGTTTGCACCACACATGGCATTTCCCATGATGGCCAAAATGATCAATTTTAGTCTGATTTGACCAGAGAATCTTCTTCCATATGTTTGGGGAGTCTGCCACATGCTGTTGGGTAAACTCCAAACATGTTTTCTTAAGCAGTGGCTTTTTTCTGGCCACACTTCCATCAAGCCCCGCTCTGTGGCGTGTACGGCTTAAAGTGGTCCCATGGACAGATACTCCCATCTCCACTGTGGATCTTTGCAGCTCCTTCAGTGTTATCTTTGGTATCTTTGTTGTATCTCTGATTAATGCCCTCCTTGCCCGGTCTGTGAGTTTGGGTGGGTGGCCTTCTCTCGTCAGGTTTGTAGTGGTGACATATTCTTTCTGTTTTGCTATAATGGATTTAATGGTGCTCCGTGGGATATTCAAAGTTTGGGATATTTTTTATAACCCAACCCTGATCTATACTTCTCTACAACTTTGTCTCTGACCTGTTTGGAGGCTCCTTGGTTTTCATGTTGCTTGCTTAGTAGTGTTGCAGAGTCAGGGTCCTTCCAGAACAGGTTGATTTATACAGACATCATGTGACAGATCATGTGACACTTTGATTGCACACAGGTGGAGCTTAATCAACTAATTATGCGACTTATAAAGTGGATTGGTTGGATCAACTCTTATTTACGAGTTTCATACGAAAGGGGTGAATACTTATGCACACTCCAGATTTCTGGGGGGGGGGGGGGGGGGGGGGGGGGGGGGGGGGGGGTTTCTTCCATTTTAATTATTGTTTGTGTCAAAATAAAGAAACAATGTGCACCTTTAAAGTGGTAGGCATGTTGTGTAAATCAAACGGTGCTAACCTTCCAAAAATACATTTTAATTCCAGCTTGTAATGCGACAAAACAGGACAAACACCAAGGGGGATGAATACTTTTGCAAGACACTGTAGGTATATAGAACATCTGTACACCTGCAATTTTCCAATCAGTCGAGTATTTCAGAAACTGTTCATCTCCTGGGGTTTTCACACACAGCAGTCTCTAGAGTTTACACAGGATGGTGTAGAAAATAAAAAAAAGATAATGATAATAATAATAATAATAATAATATAAATTTCCAGTGAGTTGGCATAAACACTTTGAAGATGAGAGAGTTTAGAGGAGGTTGGCCAGACTGGTTCTAGCTGACACACAGTCTACAGTAACTCAAATAAGCACTCTTTATAACCGTTGGTACTTTCGGACCAGGGAACTGTTGGAGGATGATATATGATTATATGATTATATAATGACTATAGTTCTTAGAACACTGTTTTGAGGGACTTTTTTAGCTCCTACGTCAGGGAAGGTTCTCTCTCAGCACAAGAGGAACCATGAGTGATGTCAGTGTACGGTGATTGGGCCTGACGATGGGTCAAACATGTGAACCAATGCAGGCTCCATTATGCAGCACCAGCAACCGACTGTTTAAAAATTTGTCAGCCAACAGCTCTTAACGTTAAGAAATGTATTGAAAATGAAATCCAAGCTTTATTGAGTCTACATGCGACGGAGGAAATACAAGCAAGGCCATTATTAAAAAATGTTCTGTTTCCGGTCCACCGGCCGGGTGAGTGCCGTTTGTGCGGTTGAAATTTTTTTTTTTTAACGCCGGTTTTTCGACATTTTTTTCGGGTTCGTAAATCTAAAATCGAACTTGACATTTACGCATTCCCAGGGCTTTCCACTAAGGCTCATACTAGCCAGCCATGACAGCTGGGGGGGGAGTAAACACAAAATAAACTCCTGTGCACGCAGTTCCCAGGATTAAATGTATTTTCCACAGACCATTTATTTATTCACTTTACTCAAATACAAAGTAAAATGGCAGTAAATCTTCTTTCTTTTCTTGCGTATTGCATCATGAGGCGTTCCTGGCTTGTAAATCTCTTATTTTCGGTGCATGACACATTCACGCAGCTGAGCATGCTATGAATTAACAACGACAACGGTCTGCAGTGGGGCTACATAATTAAACACTCAGTGAACATTTCTCCATTTGTGTATGAAAATACACTCCAACCACTCAGTTTGGGTTCATTTACAACCAACGGTGTCTTTTGATGCCAGCACGTAATTGAACGAGAGAAGACTGGTTTACCGGAGACAAAATAAGCGTTATCTCTGCTTCTGTTCCCTCCGACGGCCCCGACACACTACTGCCTCCGCCGAGTGCGCGCACACACTGCATGTTGGGGCCGCGGATGAGTTACTCTCCCTTGATCAACGAAGTCTGTGAGGAATTTGTGGTTATTATCGGTACAAACGGCGCGAATCACAACTTAAATGAGTGCGGTTCAGTTTGACATTATTGTCAGCCCGTTAGATAAACATTTGATTTTATTAAAATCAAAAATTAATATTTAGAGCCTGTGGGCTACAAAAATAATAGTCATTAAAGTAGCCGGCTGGACTTAATTGTGTAGTCGGCTGTATGGCCGGCAGCCGGCGCTTGTGGAAAGCCCTGCATTCCGCGCAGAATATAGAACTGAATCAGCTCTGCGCATGCGCCGTGCGGCACAAAAAAATGGCAGCCACCATGAAGGAAGCAGATCCGGAGTTTTCAAACATTTGCTGAAGTGTGAAATCGCAAAATGGTATTCTAGCGAACAACAAAATAGTAAAGATTCAGAAAAACAAATCATTCAGTGATCATTTTAATAGTGTAATTTCATCCGAACTAGGCCTAACGCTCGATTTAGAACTACAAAAAGTCCGTGTGTCGGACATTTTAAGTACGAAGGGGGGATGGTTTTTTTTTAAATCATGAAAGGTCACAAAATTAAGGTAACAATAGGCTAACAGCTCAATAACATCCGATGATATCAAATGAATAACACTAAATGAAAACGAACACTAAACCAGAGATAGTAAATTCATCCTCCTATCTCTCTGACTAAATACACGAACACTAACACACAACAAAGTTCGCATTGCTTGTCGCGTTGCTGTGATGTTTCTCTCCCTCTGGATTAAATGGACAGTGACTCGAAAATCACTAAAATACATGAATACTAAATGAACAGTTTGCTCTGATGGCGCAGTTCACATTGTGCGCAGCTTTCCGATTTAAACTGTTTTTTTTTCTCATCCTTATACTTCCTGTTTCATGGACTGTAACGGATTTGCTTATTTAGTAATTTTAATACAGAATTTACTTTGAAATTATAATCAGACACTCCAACGCCCCCCCTAAAAAAAAAAAAATCGGCCGTGAAAAAGGCGGCATCCGCTAAAAGGCGTGCTGTTTGCATCCCTGCAGATACATTGATACATTGTAGATAATAACAATATCTTTGCGTTCTATGAGAACGCAAAGATATTGTTATTATCTACAATGTATCTATTTGCCGGGGACGTTCGAACATCAAAGCTGCCACTTCGGGTCATTTTGAAAGTGAGTGCAATGTAGACCATAGAAAACTGTGTCACAACATGCCTGTCATGTCAACTTTTTTTTTTTGGTTTGTTTGTTTGTTTGTTTGTTTGTGTGTTTGTTTGTTTGTTTGTGTGTTTGTTTGTTTGTTTGTTTGTTTGTTTGTTTTATTGACGGGGTTGTCCCCGAGGATTTTTTTTCAGCAGAGATAAAAACCAGAGGGGGGGATGATCCCCACCATCCCTCCCAGCAAATCGCACCCAGTATATATATATATATATATATATATATATATATATATATATATATATATAAAATTAAAAAAAAAAATCCCTCCCTCCCTACTGAAAATTTTTTTGCTCACCCGGTGGACAGGAAACTGATTTTTTTTTAAGGATGACCCAAAACATAGCACTTTTGATGCGTCTTAATTCAACTAAATGTTCTTGTCCATGGTTTTTTTTTTTGCTAAACCCTCAGCTTATAAAATAAAATAATAATCCACACTAACATGTTAGTTTAACATATTTTAAGCAATCACAAACTCACCAAGAACTCGATCTTTATAACATAAAATAAAGAACTTAATGTCAGCCTGGAGCACTTCCTGGTCTCCCCTATTCTACGGAGCAATGGAACGATCCGTTTCCATAGAAACATGCCACCGAAACACGACACATGAAAGTGGTCAGGTTTAAATCCTAATGTTGCTCGTTTGCTGTTTTCAAAGCAAAACAAGAACTTCGGTGGACAAGCCAGACATTCATGCGAAAACAATAAATGAGTGATGTCGCTATGGCAGCCAGGGTCAGCTCGGCTTACGTCAGCTCGGCGTTCTTACTGGCGGCACGAATGCAAATAGAAAAAAAAGTCGTTGAACGTATTTAGTTCTTAGGTGAGCTCCACAGGGAATGGGTAGTTCCTCTCAATGAGGCCCTAGACCTGTGTGGTTTAAAAGGAGAAAAGCATCACAGAAAGCATGACACGTTAAACTTTAAGGGGGATGGGCTACAAAGGCAGAAGACCACATCAAGTTCCACTCCTTTAAGCCAAGAACTGGAATGTGATGCGAAAGTGAGCACAGGCTCCCAGAAAGTGGACTGTTCGAACATGGAAAAGTACTAGGTGTCTATTTGCAAATGAGTTATAACAAGGTTATAACACAGCACTGACGGTAAAAACTGTATTACGACATTGTTATATCACGATATTGAGCTCACTATGACATCATTACCTTTCTTAATCCTACTCTTTCGCCGTATATAAACGCTATATTTTGTGTTTACAGCCAGAACATATATGTAGTCAACTGCAGAATAAATACACGTTGAAAATTTGTCCTTTTCCTGCAGAATTCTCAAAACAGGCAGCATTCCGACAACAATAGTTGTGCTGCCTGTTTTTTCCACGCTGTATTCAAACCAGATTGTGATTCAAGTGACTCACAGAACGAGCATGCTTGAGGTTTTCCAAATATGTCATGCTCATCTATGAACTTATCCCTCAGCGCTCATAATTCCACCGATCTCATCATAAACGTATTCAGTCTTCGACTTTTTTTGAAAGGCGTGGTAGGTTTAAGGTTTAGGTTGTACGACTGCAATGTTTTAATACTTGGAAACTTAGGCATGACAATTTCACTTGACAAGATTTTCTGCATGCCTTGTTGATCCAGAACCACTGTAGAAAACAAACCTAACCTTTTTTGTTCTCGAATGCAGGATACAGCGTAAAAAATAGCCTCAGTGGTCCCTGATGGGTCCTTAATGAGGTTCAGAAGGTACTTTTAAAATCTGAAACAAGCAAAACTGAACAATCAGGTTGGTTGGTTGATGCATTTTGACCACTTTGGTGCTTCTGTCAGTGGAATAACATCTGTTCAACCTGCCACTGAGTTAAATGTGTGCACTGGGGGCGCACAAACTTTTGCACTATGCTGGAAATAAACTGGAGCCACCCCAGTGAAAGGTGCTACTTTTCTGCTCTAAGGTCAATATAAATAGACTTAGTGTTATACTGCCAGTAATGTGCAGGTTGGAACCTGGTAAAGAAAACAACTCACATTCAAACAGTGGATTTACTCTCTGACATCTGCAAAGCTTCAAACTGAAGTGCACACACCAAAACATCTGGATCAGAAGAAGTATAAAACAAATAACACCTACCCTGAGCTTTGGTTATCACAAGCACTCCAAAAAGTAAAATCCACAGATAGGAAGTCATTTTTTTTCTGAGCACAGGACACTAACTGCAGGATCCACCGAGTTCTTTGATTTGTTTCCACATGCAAAAAGAGTAAATGCTTCTGAAATGGGTGTGTCAAAAAAAGAAATGACCCACCCAGCCAGAGAAACGGTTAACCCAAAGCCCTCTCTACACTCCACCTCCCTGTGTTCAGAACTGACTCAGGGAAAATATGGAAGGCCACAAGGTTCAAAACCAGAGTACAAAGTTGCAACTTACAGTGGTGCTTGAAAGTTTGTGAACCCTTTAGAATTTTCTATATTTCTGCATAAATATGACCTAAAACATCATCAGATTTTCAACACAAGTCCTAAAAGTAGATAAAGAGAACCCAGTTAAACAAATGAGACAAAAATATTATACTTGGTCATTTATTTATTGAGGAAAATGATCCAATGTTACATATCTGTGAGTGGCAAAAGTATGTGAACCTCTAGGATTAGCAGTTAATTTGAAGGTGAAATCAGAGTCAGGTGTTTTCAATCAATGGGACGACAATCAGGTGTGAGTGGGCACCCTGTTTTATTTAAAGAACAGGGATCTATCAAAGTCTGATCTTCACAACACATGTTTGTGGAAGTGTATCATGGCACGAACAAAGGAGATTTCTGAGGACCTCAGAAAAAGCGTTGTTGATGCTCATCAGGCTGGAAAAGGTTACAAAACCATCTCTAAAGAGTTTGGACTCCACCAATCCACAGTCAGACAGATTGTGTACAAATGGAGGAAATTCAAGACCATTGTTACCCTCCCCAGGACCAACAAAGATCACTCCAAGAGCAAGGCGTGTAATAGTCGGTGAGGTCACAAAGGACCCCAGGGTAACTTCTAAGCAACTGAAGGCCTCTCTCACATTGGCTAATGTTAATGTTCATGAGTCCACCATCAGGACAACACTGAACAACAATGGTGTGCATGGCAGGGTTGCAAGGAGAAAGCCACTGCTCTCCAAAAAGAGCATTGCTGCTCATCTGCAGTTTGCTAAAGATCGTATGGACAAGCCAGAAGGCTATTGGAAAAATGTTTTGTGGGTGGATGAGACCAAAATAGAACTTTTTGGTTTAAATGAGAAGTGTTCTGTTTGGTGAAAGGAAAACACTGCATTCCAGCATAAGAACCTTATCCCATCTGTGAAATATGGTGGTGGTAGTATCATGGTTTGGGCCTGTTTTGCTGCATCTGGGCCAGGACGGCTTGCCATCATTGATGGAACAATGAATTCTGAATTATACCAGCAAATTCTAAAGGAAAATGTCAGGACATCTGCCCATGAACTGAATCTCAAGAGAAGGTGGGTCATGCAGCAAGACAACCACCCTAAACACACAAGTCGTTCTACCAAAGAATGGTTAAAGAAGAATAAAGTTAATGTTTTGGAATGGCCAAGTCAAAGTCCTGACCTTAATCCAATCGAAATGTTGTGGAAGGACCTGAAGCGAGCAGTTCATGTGAGGAAACCCACCAACATCCCAGAGTTGAAGCTGTTCTGTACGGAGGAATGGGCTAAAATTCCTCCAAGCCGGTGTGCAGGACTGATCAACAGTTACCGGAAACGTTTAGTTGCAGTTATTGCTGCACAAGGGGGTCACACCAGATACTGAAAGCAAAGGTTCACATACTTTTGCCACTCACAGATATGTAATATTGGATCATTTTCCTCAATAAATAAATGACCAAGTATAATATTTTTGTCTCATTTGTTTAACTGGGTTCTCTTTATCTACTTTTAGGACTTGTGTGAAAATCTGATGATGTTTTAGGTCATATTTATGCAGAAATATAGAAAATTTTAAAGGGTTCACAAACTTTCAGGCACCACTGTACACTACGTTCACACTGCAGGCTGAAGTGACTCAAATCCGATTTTTTCGCCCATATGTAACCTGTATCCGATCTTTTATTGACAATATGAACGACACAGATCCGATTTTTTCAAATCCGACCCAGGCCGTTTGGATATGTGGTCCTAATTCCGATTCCTATCCGATCTTTTCATATGCGACTTCAGTCTGAACCGCCAGGTCGCATTCATCCGACTTACACGTCATCAGCAAGCCACAAAAGTCACTATTCTGCGCTGAAGTAGGCGGCGGGTCTCTCAAAAAAAGTTACAACAACATGGCGCATGACATCAATGCGACTCCGCACCCACACGTTCCTTTGAACGGAGGTTGCAGTCACTACCCCGCAGAACGCCTGAGCCAAAACCCTTGCCCTCTTCCTTCTCAACCTCCTCCTTAACATCAGGCTATTGTGCATGTTCTGGCTCCGTCGCAACAACAACTGCATCATCGCCAGGTACTCCATGCTGGCTACTGTCATACACAGGAAACTTTAGGTTACTTCCGTAAACACTGGCCATGCTCACTGCGTGTGACGTCATCGTATCCTGCAATGCGCATGCGGAAGACTTTTAGGTCGCTTTTCGTTCATACTGAGGATCACATACAAGTCGCATATATTTGTTAATGTGAACGACCTCACAAAAAAATCGGATTTCACAAAAAAATCGGAATTGATAATTAAGCCTTGCAGTGTGAACGTAGTGTCTGAGGTGAACAAGGATGGGCTTCATGGGCAGCTGCCACTAGGGGGCCTCGGAGGTAGCGAGATGGGAAAATATGAAACGATATTTTCAGAAGTTTTGATCATATTGATAACATTTTTGATGCATTTCGCCACCCGTAAGGAAGCCCACCTTGTCCCGTCGCATAAATCACCCGTCATTGTCAATACGATAACTGTCCACCATGTCTTCACACGCTACGCCAGCTTGAGTTCAATGATTGAATTAATGACTTCGCTTTCCAGAAAAGTAGGAAAGTGCCCTTGTAAGTTGACCCATGGCTGTCAAACTGAATGCGCAAAGCTGCGTGCCACTGCTGTTTGGGACATTACATGTGTGAAAGGATGAAATGTTTCACATAGCCGAACATTTTGAGATTTATTTCTGAGAAGCAAGATATTTTTCTTTCTTTGTTGAAAAAAACTTTATAAATGCCAGTGTCTTTTTTTTTTCTTTCAGAGTTCAAAAGAATTTGGTATTTTGCATTGTCTCATCTCATCTCATTATCTCAAGCCGCTTTATCCTTCTACAGGGTCGCAGGCAAGCTGGAGCCTATCCCAGCTGACTACGGGCGAAAGGCGGGGTACACCCTGGACAAGTCGCCAGGTCATCACAGGGCTGACATATAGACACAGACAACCATTCACACTCACATTCACACCTACGGTCAATTTAGAGTCACCAGTTAACCTAACCTGCATGTCTTTGGACTGTGGGGGAAACCGGAGCACCCGGAGGAAACCCACACAGACACGGGGAGAACATGCAAACTCCACACAGAAAGGCCCTCGCCGGCCACAGGGTTCGAACCCGGACCTTCTTGCTGTGAGGCGACAGCGCTAACCACTACACCACCGTGCCGCCCTAGTTGTTTTCTGTTTATAGTTTATTTCATAAAAGCAACACACTATAGTTCATATATGAAGCATAACTTTAAGGAAAGTATATACCGTATGGAGTGTTACCTTCAATTTAGTGGTCAAATAAGTTTTGTGGCTCAGAGTGGCTTTTAATTTGGTGGGAAGCGGGCCCAAATGGCTCTTTTAATGCTAAAGGTTGCCGACCCCTGGTTTAGTATAAATATGAAGGTGATTAGAGGACATCGCGCGTACTGATCGGTCGAGAAATTCAGCCTATTTCTCGATAATCACCTCGAGCGACTCGGCAAAACAGTGGCCGATCAATTTGTCACTGTAAGTGAGGAAGGATTACAAATGATGAAAGAAAATGCTGTTCCTAAAAGCACTAAAGATGCAACGAAGTTTGGTCTAAAAGTATTCGAAGGTAAAGTGGAATTGAGATTTATTTTATCGATTTCAAAATAAGTATTTTATGTGACTCTGTTAAGGGTGGCGAGCAGGGCCGTCGACAGGGGGGAACAACCGGGTATTTTGTCCCGGGCCCAGGCATGAGGGGGGGCCCAGAACTGGTCCCTCATGAAGATGCCATTAATCATTCTGGTTTTTTTTCTTTTTTTATCTACTCCTACTACCAACAGTAATGTCATTGTCCAATCAGGTTAAGGTCGCGCCTGGTGTAGCCACGCCCTTTTGGGGCGATTTCTGTCAGGTTCAGATTTGCCCCAAAATCTCCCATTGACACTAATGGTACGTACGTTTTTTTCGAAAATCATGCTCCCAATGCATTTTCTATTGGGTTTTATGTGCTCGCACAAGCAGCGTGCTTACGTCATACGCCTGTTGCGCCGCGCAAGTGTTGCCAGATTGGTTTTAAGTGCATTTTGGCGGGTTTTGAACATAATTTTGGGCTGGAAAACACAACTTGCGCGGGAAATGTGTGAACATTCTATGAAGATGGCGGCGAGTGTTGAGTGCAACAATACGATAGTGTCTCTGAAAGAAGTTCCCTTTAGTCGTCGTACCAATGAGGAGAAAACGGCAATCAAACAGCTAGGACCTCCTAGACCGAATTTAAACATCAAGCAAGTGTCTACGAAGGGGGAGAAGACCTACTCAAGAGGTTTTAACAAGAACTGGTACCACCAGAAAACTTGGCTAGCTGGCTGTGATGTAGTCAATGCTCTTTTTTGCTACCCTTGCGTTCTCTTCCACCCTGGAAGTAGCACAGCAGACGGTACAGTGATATCTGATATTTGAATTTACTAGGCAAAAGTTGTTTTTGTGTGTGTGTGTGTGTGTGTGTGTGTGTTTTACCAATGGCAGTTTAACATTGCCATGTTTTTGTTTTACCAATGGCAGTTTAACATTGCCATGCTTGGAATATTTCAGTAGCTTCAAGTTCTCTCTGACTTGGTGTAAATTAAGCATATTTTCAGTTTTTATATATTGTACAGTATCTGTGTTCATTGGAGCCAGCAGCACCTTACCTTTTTTCCAACTTGTTAAGCCAAGTTGCACTGACTACAAAACCTTGTGTAACCTTGTGTGTATATAGCTAAATAACTAAAGCCTTTTGTGTTCATCGGCATACTTGTAATACTTTAAATTTCCTCTTAAGGCATGGCTTTCTGGAGGAATTCTTGGGGAAAAAAACTGCAGAATTTATTTAGAATTATTTGTTGTTAAAATGGTGCAATTCCATATAAAAAAACACATAATTAAGCTGCACATGTTTGATGGTTATTCTTTTCTTCATCTTTTTCAAAACTTAAATAAACACTTGTTTTGGATTTATATCCTGCCACTTTAATTGCATTCTTTAGAATTGAAGAAATTAGAATATGTTTATAATTAAGAATTTGTGTCTACTTATTATAGAATACTGGAATAATATGAGAAAATAAATGAGTAATGTAATATTAATTGATTGTGATGCCAGATGTTTTGCTTTGAAGGCTTCACAATGAATCTTCCTTAGTTTTAGCCTGGCAAGCCAGACTAAATGTGAATATTTGCCACTCGTAGGCAAAAATATTTTTGGCCGCTAGGCGGGTGGGTCTAGTTTACTAGGCTACCTTAGTTTGCCACCTTTAACTTGTTCAGTGTTGCCGCCTAGTGGAGAGAAGAGATATTGTCTATATTGATATCTGAATTTACCAGGCAAAAACAAGTTCGGCCAATTGATTTGCTACCTAGGTCAATTTACTTCAGTCCTGTGGACATTTACGGTCCGTGTAGACATAACGGGGGAAAATTGCCCCCCCTGAAAAAAAATTCAGGAGCCGCCACTGCAGGAGAGGCTCAATGGGCTGGCTATGCTCTCTATAGAGCGCGAACTTGCAAAGAAGCTGGACTTCAATGACCTTATTGACGACTTTGCCACAGCAAAAGTCCAGCGCATTGCATTTCGCACCTGAATAGTTGCAGACTAAGGAAATGTTCAAACTGTAAATATGTTGAAATGTTGAAATAAAATGGTTGACTGTTATAATGGGCTTGGAATACCTGTTATTTAAGGGTTGGAGTGAATGGAGACTGTGAAAAGAGGGGTTGGGTGTGGGTGGTTGCTGTGTGGCGATGTGCGTGCGCGCGTATGTGTGTGTGTGTGGGGGGGGGCACTCAGATTATTTGGGGGAGGCCCACTCAGATTATTTTGTCCCGGGCCCAGCCAAAGCTGTCAATGGCCCTGGTGGCGAGATGTGGTGAGGATCCAAGAGCAGAACACAAACCAGAAAATCCAATGAATAAAAAAACGATTTACAACCCCGATTCCAAAAAAGTTGGGACAAAGTACAAATTGTAAATAAAAACGGAATGCAATGACGTGGAAGTTTCAAAATTCCATATTTTATTCAGAATAGAACATAGATGACATATCAAATGTTTAAACTGAGAAAATGTATCATTTAAAGAGAAAAATTAGGTGATTTTAAATTTCATGACAACAACACATCTCAAAAAAGTTGGGACAAGGCCATGTTTACCACTGTGAGACATTCCCTTTTCTCTTTACAACAGTCTGTAAACGTCTGGGGACTGAGGAGACAAGTTGCTCAAGTTTAGGGATAGGAATGTTAACCCATTCTTGTCTAATGTAGGATTCTAGTTGCTCAACTGTCTTAGGTCTTTTTTGTCGTATCTTCCGTTTTATGATGCACCAAATGTTTTCTATGGGTGAAAGATCTGGACTGCAGGCTGGCCAGTTCAGTACCCGGACCCTTCTTCTACACAGCTATGATGCTGTAATTGATGCAGTATGTGGTTTGGCATTGTCATATTGGAAAATGCAAGGTCTTCCCTGAAAGAGACGTCGTCTGGATGGGAGCATATGTTGCTCTAGAACCTGGATATACCTTTCAGCATTGATGGTGTCTTTCCAGATGTGTAAGCTGCCCATGCCACACGCACTAATGCAACCCCATACCATCAGAGATGCAGGCTTCTGAACTGAGCGCTGATAACAACTTGGGTCGTCCTTCTCCTCTTTAGTCCGAATGACACGGCGTCCCTGATTTCCATAAAGAACTTCACATTTTGATTCGTCTGACCACAGAACAGTTTTCCACTTTGCCACAGTCCATTTTAAATGAGCCTTGGCCCAGAGAAGACGTCTGCGCTTCTGGATCATGTTTAGATACGGCTTCTTCTTTGAACTATAGAGTTTTAGCTGGCAATGGCGGATGGCGCGATGAATTGTGTTCACAGATAATGTTCTCTGGAAATATTCCTGAGCCCATTTTGTGATTTCCAATACAGAAGCATGCCTGTTTGTGATGCAGTGCCGTCTAAGGGCCCGAAGATCACGGGCACCCAGTATGGTTTTCCGGCCTTGACCCTTACGCACAGAGATTCTTCCAGATTCTCTGAATCTTTTGATGATATTATGCACTATAGATGATGATATGCTCAAACTCTTTGCAATTTTACACTGTCGAACTCCTTTCTGATATTGCTCCACTATTTGTTGGCGCAGAATTAGGGGGATTGGTGATCCTCTTCCCATCTTTACTTCTGAGAGCCGCTGCCACTCCAAGATGCTCTTTTTATACCCAGTCATGTTAATGACCTATTGCCAATTGACCTAATGAGTTGCAATTTGGTCCTCCAGCTGTTCCTTTTTTGTACCTTTAACTTTTCCAGCCTCTTATTGCCCCTGTCCCAACTTTTTTGAGATGTGTTGCTGTCATGAAATTTCAAATGAGCCAATATTTGGCATGAAATTTCAAAATGTCTCACTTTCGACATTTGATATGTTGTCTATGTTCTATTGTGAATACAATATCAGTTTTTGAGATTTGTAAATTATTGCATTCCGTTTTTATTTACAATTTGTACTTTGTCCCAACTTTTTTGGAATCGGGGTTGTAATTAAAGTCCAAAAAGAGTTAACGAATAAAAATAATCCAGACGACAATGACGTAGACCAAGACAAGGTGCTAATAACGAGGCTGACTTTGTGTTAGGACTGTTGAAAAAGAAAGAAAAAAAAGAAAGCACAACTTTATTCATCACATACTTGTGAAATTTCCTCTCTGCATTTAACTCATCTGAAGCAGTGAACACACACGTGAGCAATGAGCACACACACATACCCAGAGCAGTGGGCAGCCATGCTAACAGCGCCCGGGGAGCAGTTGGGAGTTACCATAGGTGCCTCGCTCAAGGGCACCTCAGCCCAAGGCCGTCCCATATTAACCTAACCTGCATGTCTTTGGACTGTGGGGGAAACCCACGCAGACACGGGGAGAACATGCAAACTCTACACAGAAAGGCCCTTGCCGGCCACTGGATTCGAACCCAGAACCTTCTTGCTGTGAGGCGACCGTGCTAACCACACGATGATGTTGTGGTCGTGTTGTCTGTTGTTGCCCAGGTGAGGATGGGTCCCCTTTTGGGTCTGGTTCCTCTCGAGGTTTCTTCCTCATGTCGTCTGGGGGGGTTTCCTTGCTGCCGTCACCACGGGCGTGCTCACTGGGGATGAAATTGGCTCATATTTTGGATCGTTCAAATTCTGTAAAACTGCTTTGCGACAATGTTTATTCTTAAAAGCGCTATACAAATAAACTTGACGTGACTTGAATATGAAAAAAACATGAAAAATAGTTCTGACAAAAACTGGAGACAAAAAACGTAGTGCAAAAAACATGAAAAACTGACAAAACGTGAGTACAAAAGAACTGTGGCGAAGACTAGGCAAAACAGAGAGCAAAAATCCAGGAAGCAAAAATGGCACAGCAACAACGTGAGAAACAGACAAGATGTTCTGGCAAAGACCCCGTCTGAGAACGGCCTATTTATACACAGCAGAGCAGACCAGGAAGTGAATGCCGGCAAGATGGAAGTACCGCCCCGGATCCGGATTGCGCTGAACTGGGAGATAGTAAATCTCCGGAGTGGAAGTCCGGGGTGGATCATGACAGACTCGGTGTAGATAAGTGACACAAGTCTGCGTTGTTACATTTGCATGCCCTTTTTGAAGATTGAAATAGATTTCCTTGCCTTCGTCTCAGTTATTATTTAACAATTATTCCACGAAATCGAGCAGAACGTGAGCTGATAGCCAACGAGGCGTGGCGCGCCGTGTTGTCTGTAAACCATGTACGATGAGATTGAGTACTGTTTTATTCGATCCACATTCACTGGATTTTGAGAAACAGAGCATTTTTATTTTTTGCAACATTGATAAATAAAAACTTAATACAAAACGTCTGACAAAATCATTTCCGCTTCGAATGTAAGCAAACCGGCGAAATGACAGGAGCAATTTGTGAAAAATGCTATAATAATAATAATTATTGAACAATTAAAAAAGATGTATTCTTACCATCAAATACTTTTATTCCAGATTTTGTTGCTTTTTTTGTATTTTGGGGGTCTTTTTCTTCTTCTTCTTCTTTGGGGTTTTTTTGGTGGTTGGCAAATGAACTTGAAGGTGCATTACCGCCACTGACTGGGCTGGAGTACGGAACAGGAGATACTGGGAAAAAAAAACATATTCTTTTAGCTATTTCTGTTTCTTTTAAATATTTGATAACAGTTTTTGGGGTTTTGATTTCAAGTAAATTTTTTTCCCATCCTCAGTTGTTTCAGCAACACGCGCCGCCATTTTGTTTTTCTCTACTCACAGTATTGCTGGGTTTCACGTGACGTCGCATCCGTCTCATTAGTTATTCAAACCTTTAGCTGGTGGTCTACCAAAGCTCAGTTGACAAAGCGTTTGTACGGAGAAGGTGCATTGCTCGCATGAAAAATGCCTTACGCTTGTGGTGTTTTAGGTTGTTCGAATCGATCAAACCGTGAAACTGATAAAAGGTTCTATAGGGATCCTTGTGAACGAATAAAAAAGGGTGAACGAACACAGGATTTCACAAAAAGACGTCGAGAAAGGTGGCTTTTGAACCTTTGACTGAAATCGAAGCGAGCCGAGTTGAAGCATGCTCGAGTTTGCAGTGATCACTTGGTGAAAGGTTTGTATTTCCCTCTCAGCTCTGTCCTTAGTGTTTTCCAAGTACTTTTCTTGCTATGTGTCGTTATTTTACGGTACTTTTTTTAGTCCCGAAGCGCTAAAGTCCCCAGCTGTTTCTTTGTTTCCTCCTCACAAAGTCCATATGCATGAAGGTCACGACAAAATTCTTCCCCAGCCGTACAGTTCCAATGCGCCGTGATCACTTCTCCGTCTTGTTTAACTAAGTTCCAGGTCTTTAAAGGGGTTTCTGATGATCTTTGTGAATGATTTAGCTGAGAGATAAGAGCCAACACAAGTGAGAATCAAGCCAACTGTTGCTTGTTTACACTTCAACTTGCAGCGCTTCGTTGTAAAGACGTGAAAGAAAAGCTTAAAAAAAAAACATACTTACACGGGCAAAAACAATACAGGATTCATTGGGCAGCGATTTGATAGCGAGGTCCTTTACCCAGCCACGTACAAAAAAGTTGTAAGCCTCCATACTCTTCCATGCTTTCATGTGTTTTGTGGTGTAGAAGGACGTCTGAAACACCAGATAGTTCGAGATGTCGGGGAACTCGACTGAAGGGTAGTTTTCAAGATCGTATGACAAATCCTTCTTTCCCAGACTGTAGGGGTCGATTCCATTGCACATAGCAACCTTCTGAATATATCTAAAGCCAGCAGTGGCTTCTAGAATCCGAGCGTACTCTGATAAGTTATCGCTAGGTGCTTTCAGCTGTTTAGACCACCAGCTATTTCACTTCCGGTAAAACTGCTAAGAAAAATCATGTGACTGAAACCCAGCAATATGATCTGATAGCCTAGTAGTAGAGTAGCCAATCAGAGCACATGATTGCTCATATCCAGTGAATGTGGATAGAATAATCACCAATATTCACTGAGCCTGAGGCAAATACAGGTACATGAGATTGGATTTGTGGGATATTTCCACCTGAAAATAAATGTCTAGCATAATAAATGTAATAAGCATCATAAACCCTTCTGAGCAGCAGAAACAATATACGAAATCCAATCACAAGTGATCACTGGAGATGCATTCATAACATCAGGTGGTATGTCCACTGTCCACTTGTAATCTGATGACTGGAGACAGATGGAGACAGAGTTATGTTGTCCCTGTATGTCTGGTGCTCCCAGTGGTGAATGAAAAGAGGAACATCATCAGATATGTAGGAGAACTTGCAAAGCTACTTCAAGCAAGCTGGACAAGGGCTTAAAACTCTTTGCTTCATCATGCATATGCAACTCATCTCATCTCATTATCTGTAGCCGCTTTATCCTGTTCTACAGGGTCGCAGGCAAGCTGGAGCCTATCCCAGCTGACTACGGGCGAAAGGCGGGGTACACCCTGGACAAGTCGCCAGGTCATCACAGGGCTGACACATAGACAACCATTCACACTCACATTCACACCTACGGTCAATTTAGAGTCACCAGTTAACCTAACCTGCATGTCTTTGGACTGTGGGGGAAACCGGAGCACCCGGAGGAAACCCACGCGGACACGGGGAGAACATGCAAACTCCACACAGAAAGGCCCTCGCCGGCCCCAGGGCTCGAACCCGGACCTTCTTGCTGTGAGGCGACAGCGCTAACCACTACACCACCGTGCCGCCCCTGTGATATATGTTTATTTCTGTAATATCTTAAAAAAACCAGGCCATTCTGTGGCTGGGAAGTTATTTAATTTGAGGGGATTCCCGAGCAAATAATGTGCATGAAATCACTCGCTTCTTTGCACAGTCAAGCAGACAGAGGAAGTCCATGTGTGTGCGCATGCGCAGGTTTACCTTCTTCTTCTTTTCCTCCTTCTTTAGGGTTTTACAGCAGCTGGCATCCACAGTGCTGCATTACTGCCACCTACAGGTTTACCTTTGACCGTGCACTGACAGTTCCATCGTTCTGTCGCTAAACGAACAGCTGATCGCACCGAGGTGCTCACTGACCGCCGATATTTATTAGTTTGGTCTTGCGTTTCCTTTCCTTCGTATATAACGTAACGTCTTTTCTTCTCGCTTTCCGTTACTGTAGTCGGTCTTTCACGTTTCATTCACGTCCTCCATTTTTCTCTCCTGTTTCAAATTTGTATCCCACAATGCTTTGCGTGAACGGGGAAGGCCCACCATGTGATGCATGACGTACGGTAAAGTAGTATCTTGTATTGCATCATGGTGAAGCAAGAAATAATAACAGACAATTTAGGGCCATGTGGCCTTAAATTAATTAGTGATACTAAACCTTTAAATCTGGAACTAAAATGAATCAAGAATCTGGAATTATAATATGCACAGCTCTGATATTGTGTGTTGACAAATAAAGACTTGAAAGTCTTTGATTCCTACATGGACAAAACTCAAGCAGTTTTGTATGGAATCAATTTTGTGCCAAAATGTTCATACAATACTTTTGAAATATCAAACAAAAACGATAAATCAAAATTCAAAAAAAAATTTTTTTAAGTCAATTTTTTTTAGACTGGCAAACAAATTATTCGTGTAATCGTGCAAAATATCAGTCTATTACTCTTCAGAAACCTTTTATTTTTGTTCCGCGTCTTTCTCAGTTTTGTTTGATGTAATTTATTTTGGTTGCGATTCCAGCTTTCTCGTTTGCGCTCCCTGACTTTTTGCTTGCAGTTTTGGCACAAACTTCCCGTGTGGGTGGGCTGTCCAGGAATGCATTCCCATTGGCTAACTTGTGTTTGACTGACAGCTACGCTCAGCCATTCCCCCGGAGGCTGTTGCGGCCATTTCCTACTCGGATTTTGGCGGACTGTTTGACGAGTGACCGATCCATTGACGGTAAACAAGGATCAAGTGGACTTCAGTGGCGACTATGATATTGAATTAATTCAACAAAGTGTACGTGCGGGACAAATGTGTTGTATGTGTTGCAGTAGTACACATTATGCAGGTGTGTTTAACGTTAGCAAGACAGCTATTATATTGGGTAGTGGAGCTAAGGCTAACATTTGACTTGCCATGAAACACCTGTATAACGTGCACTACTGCAACACGTACAACACATTTGTCCCGCACTTACACTTTGTTGAATTAATTCAATATCATAGTCGCCACTGAAGTCCACTCGATCCTTGTTTACCGTCAATGGATCGGTCACTCGTCAAACAGTCCGCCAGAATCAGAGTAGGAAATGGCTGAGCGTAGCTGTCAGTCAAACACAAGTTAGCCAATGGGAATGCATTCCTGGACAGCCCACCCACACGGGAAGTTTGTGCCAAAACTGCAAGCAAAAAGTCAGGGAGCGCAAACGAGAAAGCTGGAATCGCAACCGAAATAAATTACGCCAAACAAAACTGAGAAAGACGCGGAACAAAAATAAAAGGTTTCTGAAGAGTAATAGACTGATATTTTGCACGATTACATGAATAATTTGTTTGCCAGTCTAAAAAAAAATTGACTTTTTTTTTATTTTGATTTATCGTTTTTGTTTGATATTTCAAAAGTATTGTATGAACATTTTGGCACAAAATTGATTCCATAGTTTTGGAGCTTATGGCCTTCCATATCATATAGCCTCTGGCCTGTTTAGGTGTGTCATGTGAAAGTTTATTTCATCTCTCATCTCATTATCTGTAGCCGCTTTATCCTGTTCTACAGGGTCGCAGGCAAGCTGGAGCCTATCCCAGCTGACTACGAGCGAAAGGCGGGGTACACCCTGGACAAGTCGCCAGGTCATCACAGGGCTGAAAGTTTATTTATTTACTTTATTCAGATCTTTCCATAATTCCATTGCAACCTACATGCAAGGCATAAGAAGTCTGTTTTTATGTTATGAATGAGCACTTCTGTCCTTTTCATTCCCTCCACCCACGCTACACTCATGCCCTGGTTTGCGTCCTGTTAGAAGCAGGGGTTAAAACTAGAAGGAAGCACAAGAGTCGAAAGTGACTCAACTCAGTCACTATCATTCAGCGAAACAATACCTTGGTCATTTACCTTGAGGCATCATGCACACACATGTTCACACACCTGTTTACACACCTGGGGTGATTTAGAGTAACCGGCTCTTCTGCTTGCTTTTCTATTTTGGGAAGGTAGGATGAAACCACATAACCTGCATGAATTAATTAATTACCACCCTCGTTATTTTAGTCGAAGTCATGTGCTCAGATACATTCATGACAAGACACGTCAGACAGCATCCTGATTCTGATCACAATTTGGATTGAACATTATTATAGACCCCTTTCACATGACGTCACCGCGCCGCGAGATTTTGTTAGGCGCCATATTGGAAGACCAAGTACATGCACTCACAATATAAAACAAAATACGAGCGAGAGTAAAGTGACACGATGGATGATAATTCGGGTTATGTGAGTACATTACCAGCTGCAGAAAGGGCACGGTATGTGGAGAAACTGGCTGTGATTGATGGGTTTGACCCATATGATAAGACTCGCGGCAAGGGAGAATGGAAACATAAGGAGGACCGGACACCAATTCTGCCGTCTGTTTGCTACCCAGACATTGTAAACTATTTGTTGTTTACACCCAGTGCCTACACTCAGTGTTCGAACTATGCCGATATTTTCGGGGGGGTCCCTTTTTTTCCCTTGGGGGGGGTGCTTGCGCTTGTCTCGGAGCGCGGATCTCCAAACACATGAGAAGCCTATCTTACGCACATATCACGCGGACTCCACACCTCCACACACGCATCGCGTCTGAAGTCATAACTCATCAGGGGAAATCGTGTCCGCATTGGCATGTTCAAAAAACAACCTCGCGTCAACAATGATACCACACGCAAGAAAAAAAAAAAGTCAGGCTACTCAACAACCAACCTGGCAGCAGCGAGCAAGCCCCAAACCATCCTAAATTATTGTTATTATTAAATTGTAGAAGTCTGGGAGGCTTGCTCCTCATACAGTTATCAACTTGGGGCCACTTTAGCATGTTTTAAATCTGAATTTCTTGCGTTTGCTTACCTCAAAGTGTCCGCAGATCATGCACAGACTTATCCATTATATCCACAGTTTTTTGCCAAGTCTCACACAGGTTTCTTTCAAGTCTACTGTTGGGCCAATAAATCATAAATAAAACAGCTCAGATTTGTTTGTTTAAGTCGTTTGCCACTCCACTTTATTCTCGTGGGTTCACATACCGCTGCCGTTATTTCCCCCTAATCACGAGTTTGTTGGTCTTCCAAAATGGCGCAGGGTCTGTTTACCTCCGGTTTCGGGTGACGTCAGTGAAAGGGGTCTATACGTACAGGACACTTTTTTCTATGGAATAAAAACGTGTTCTATTCTCTTCTAGCAGGTTTCATTCATTTGGTTTAATAGCATGCAATATTGTTAGCATATCGCTTATCCTGCATGTATTACGTCACTCTACACAATAGCGTGTGTAGAGTGTTGAATATAGTTAACGATATTGCACGGTTGTCAAGACAACATGACGTAAAACTTACGCACTAGCGAGCAACTGGGACAATTCTTGGGTTTCACGTAACGTCACATCCGCCTCATTAGTTATTCAAACCTTTAGCTGGTGGTCTACCAAAGCTCAGTTGACAAAGCGTTTGTACGGACAAGGTGCATTGCTCGCATGAAAAATGCCTTACGCTTGTGGTGCTCGAATTGATCAAACCATAAAACTGATAAAAGTTGCTTCAGGGCTTGCCATGAACTAATAAAAAAGGGTGAACGAACACAGGATTTCACAAAAAGACGCCGAGAAAGGTGGCTTTTGAACCTCTGACTGAAATCGAAGGGAGCCGAGTCGAAGCATGCTCGAGTTTGCAGTGATCACTTGGTGAAAGGTTTGTATTTCCCTCTCAGCTCTGTCCTTAGTGTTTTCCAAGTACTTTTCTTGCTATGTGTCATTATTTTACGGTACTTTTTTTAGTCCCGAAGCGCTAAAGTCCCCAGCTGTTTCTTTGTTTCCTCCTCACAAAGTCCATATGCATGAAGGTCGCGACAAAATTCTTCCCCAGCCGTACAGTTACAATGCGCCGTGATCACTTCTCCGTCTTGTTTAACTAAGATCCAGGTCTTTAAAGGGGTTTCTGATGATCTTTGTGAATGATTTAGCTGAGAGATAAGAGCCAACTCAAGTCAGAATCAAGCCAACTGTTGTTTGTTTACACTTCAACTTGCAGCGCTTCGTTGTAAAGACATGAATGAAAAGCTTAAAAAAAAACATACTTACACGGGCAAAAACAATACAGGATTCATTCAGCAGCGACTTGATAGCGAGGTCCTTTACCCAGCCACATACAAAAAAGTTGTAAGCCTCCATACTCTTCCACACTTTCATGTGTTTTGTGGTGTAGAAGGACGTCTGCAACACCAGATAGTTCGAGATGTCGGGGAACTCGACTGAAGGGTAGTTTTCGAGATCGTATGACAAATCCTTCTTTCCCAGACTGTAGGGGTCGATTCCATTGCACATAGCAACCTTCTGAATATATCTAAAGCCAGCAGTGGCTTCTAGATTACGAGCGTACTCTGATAAGTTATCGCTAGTTGTTTGCACTACGGCAAACAACTAGTTGTTTTGGTTTGCTTGACCACCAGCTGTTTTACCGGAAGTGAAAGCGCTCAGAAAAGTCATGTGACAAAGGTAGCACTTATGATGAATATGAAGGAAGATATTGTGAAAAAAACTAGGTACCCTATGGGTCCATGTGGTTACTGCTTATAAATAAAATT
This sequence comes from Neoarius graeffei, assembly GCF_027579695.1. NCBI lineage: Eukaryota > Metazoa > Chordata > Actinopteri > Siluriformes > Ariidae > Neoarius > Neoarius graeffei. Next base: position 53,168,098 of record NC_083586.1, read on the forward strand.
GTTTTCTGATCCCATGTCCATACAGTAAATATAGCATATATACTGTATTTACTCTATCATGCAGTAGCCACAAAAATTAAGCGTAATCCAAAAATGAGCAATTTAAAAATCCATCCATTCATTATCTCTAGCCGCTTTATCCTGTTCTACAGGGTCTCAGGCAAGCTGGAGCCTATTCCAGCTGACTACAGGCGAAAGGCGGGGTACACCCTGGACAAGTCGCCAGGTCATCACAGGGCTGACACATAGACACAGACAACCATTCACACTCACATTCACACCTACGGGCAATTTAGAGTCACCAGTTAACCTAACCTGCATGTCTTTGGACTGTGGGGGAAACCGGAGCACCCAGAGGAAACCCATGCAGAGAACATGCAAACTCCACACAGAAAGGCCCTCGCCAGCCGCTGGGATCGAACCCAGGACCTTCTTGCTGTGAGGCGGCAGTGCTAACCACTACACCACCATGCCGTCCCAATTTAAAAATCTCATCTCATCATATCATAATCTAGCCGCTTTATCCTGTTCTACAGGGTCGCAGGCAAGCTGGAGCCTATCCCAGCTGACTACGGGCGAAAGGCGGGGTACACCCTGGACAAGTCGCCAGGTCATCACAGGGCTGACACATAGACACAGACAACCATTCACACTCACATTCACACCTACGGTCAATTTAGAGTCACCAGTTAACCTAACCTGCATGTCTTTGGACTGTGGGGGAAACCGGAGCACACCCATGCAGACACGGGGACAACATGCAAACTCTACACAGAAGGGCCATCGCCGGCCACGGGGCCGCCCATATATCTGATATATTCTGTGAAAAAAAAGCCAATATTATGTAAATATTAGGAGGATCAGGCTAAAGTATAGACGTCTGGACTGAACACATTATAGTGGACATACCGTAATGCTAGTTACACACACAAAAAAAACCCAAAACAAAACCTGTTGATTAGCCCGGTTTCTTCTGCCCCCTAGTGCCTGGATGAAGAAAACACAGTCCAGTGCAGCAGAACAGTGCGCCAGATCTCCTGAAGAAGTGTGTATTGAGCATCGCATCAGCGCATCTCTCTCTCTCTCTCTCTCTGTGTGACCTTGCATGGGTGCAATCTCCTCAATCATTTAATCATCCACAAGCCAATACAGCATTGCACAGGATCTAAAGCTGAAGAACATTTCTTCATGTCCACAGAGACGAGAAGTTCTTTTTAAACCTCTCTCCTGGTTAGACTTTGGAATAGTTTCAAAAGGGGGAAAAACAAACAAACGCACGAGTTTTGGTTTGGTTTGGTTTTTATTGAGCTGACTGAGCTTCATGAGCCTATAGGGCACCTCGAACCCCTGCCGATGCGGTGAGCACCGGATGCGCAAGAGCGCAGAGGAATTTTTGGTCATTATTATTATTATTATTATTATTATTATTATTATTATTATTATCCTTTCCTGACGCGCGCGCGTTGTCTGTTCGTCTGCAGCAGCACGAGCATCTCCCATCCCACAGACGCGTCTCGGCGCGCGCTCATGCGGACGCCGCGGATTGGTTCCGAGCGACTCGGCGGCGACTCGCGTGCGTCCGGCTGTCGTGAACGTCTCGCGCCCGCGCTGCTGACATGCAGTCCTTAATCTCACCGGTGACCAAAGCGATCTTGGTTGCCTTGTTCATTTTCGCCATCTTGCTCATCCTCTACGTGATCCTGTGGTACATATGTCGTGACGTGGACTGCGACCACGGCATCTGATCGCGCACGGATTGCGCCTTGTTCTCCTTTTTTCTTCTCTTTTCCTGGAGCCACCTTGGGAACAGGGACGAGGATGGGGATGAGGATGAGGATGACCCCGCCGTGCATGGTGAGTGAGTGAGTGAGTGAGTGAGTGCACCGTTCACCTTCTAAGCACCAAATCAGAAAAAAAAACTATTGCATTGAGAGGGAAAAGAAAGATTTGATTATTATTTAATAATGCATGGTGCATCCTTTAGAGCTCGTGCAACATTTTTCCCACATGTTGCTGCAAGCCAGGAGCAAAAGGGTCAGCTAGAGATCTGTACTTTTATGTATATATATATATGAAATATATGAAATACAAATGCACTCTTGCGACATGCATTCATTTTTGCATCTGCATGACAGGAAGATGCGCCTCTGATGCAGCTTCACCATAAAGTTGTGCACCACGCACGAGCGTGCCAAGTGTGCGTTCCTACAGGTGACAAAAGGTCGTTGGGGGTAAAAGTGATGAATTATGGCACACTTTGGAACCCTGAGTGCGTTCCTCCCTGTATATTAGTATGCAAAGGTTCATGCATGCGCATTCTGCATGCATTTGGGCATTATTCTATAGCTGGATACTATTCCGCTTCTACACGTTGACTTATTTCCTCTTCATGCTGGAGAAAACCAACGTCGAGCGCTGTGACTCACCGAGTCTTAATCCTCGCGCTCGGAACGTGAGAAGAATCGCAAACGCGCTTTCTTTCGCACGCGCGAGCGCCTGGAACGGGCGCCAGTGCGGTACCGTGTACACCAGAACGCACCACAACGTGCACGTGCAAGCAGAAATGCGCATACTTTTTTTTTTTTTTGCGCGTGAAGGACGATTAGAGGGCAGGCAAAACTATTTGCACCCCTTTCTGCGCATTTCTGCTCATCTTCCTTGATCTGTGCAAAACGAATTTGTTGAGTTTGGTGTCTAAAAAAAGCAAGTGAATCAGCAGTTGTTTGTTTGTTTGTTTGTTTGTTTGTTTGTTCCTCAAGTACCCTGGAGTTTTGTTCCTTCTGTTAGTGCTTTTGAAAATGCGTTCTGACAGGAAGCCTGGAAGATGCAAGCAAACTCTGAGAGAGAGATGCGACAGCTGTTATGCCATATAGCACTGACAGTGTGTGTGTGTGTGTGTGTGTGTGTGATGTCTGGCAGGCATGCAGTTCTGAGAAACCCGACTCGTGAGTCATGACTCAGGCCAGCCTGAAAACCCACGCGTTCGTGGCATGGCCGAGGTTTCGTAAAGGTGGGATTTGTTCTAGAAGGCCAGTGAGGCGCGCAAACATTTACACCACTGCATGTCTGCACATCTTCACGATGATACAGCAGCACCATCAGGGCAAAGGGTTACCCCTGCTGTAAATAAAAACTCACGCATCCTTTCAGTTGGGCAATCATAAACCCGATAAAAGATCTCCCAGGTTTTTCAGCCGCCACTGTGACAACTTAAAACATCTGGTCTTCAGGTCACAGCCCCTTGTTATGGAGAGACCTGAGAGCAAGGTCAGAAGGAAAAGTCCTGTTTGCTAACCCCGAACGCCGCTCAGACACAAGGGGATCTCGCGGCTGCTGCTCCGGCTCCGAGGGCAGTGTGGGAATTTGATTTCCAGCCTGATCCTGCTGCTGGGTTTTCTTGAACGAAGCTCTTTATTAAGCACTTCTCATCTCATCTCATCTCATTATCTGTAGCCGCTTTATCCTGTTCTACAGGGTCACAGGCAAGCTGGAGCCTATTCCAGCTGACTACGGGCGAAAGGCGGGGTACACCCTGGACAAGTCGCCAGGTCATCACAGGGCTGACACATAGACACAGACAACCATTCACACTCACATTCACACCTACGCTCAATTTAGAGTCACCAGTTAACCTAACCTGCATGTCTTTGGACTGTGGGGGAAACCGGAGCACCCGGAGGAAACCCACGCGGACACGGGGAGAACATGCAAACTCCGCACAGAAAGGCCCTCGTCGGCCACGGGGCTCGAACCCGGACCTTCTTGCTGTGAGGCGACAGCACTAACCATTACACCACCGTGCCACCTTTGTTTTGTTTTTTTTAATCCATCCATCCATTATCCCTAACCGCTTATCCTGTGCAGGGCAAACTGGAGCCTATCCCAGCTGACTACAGGGTACGTCCTGGACAAGTCACCAGATCATTGCAGGGCTGACACATAGAGACAAACAACCATTTACACTTATGGTCAATTTAGAGCCACCAATTAGCCTAACCTGCATGTCTTTGGACTGTGTGGAAAACCGAAGCACCCGGAGGAAACCCACACAGACATGGGAAGAACATGCAAACTCCACACAGAAAGGTCCCCGTCAGCCACTGGGCTCAAACCCAGAACCTTCTTGCTGTGAGGCGGCAGTGCTAACCACTACACCACTGTGCCGCCAGTTTAACACCAGATCTCATGAAACCTACAGTACACTCCTGAATCACTTACTGCAGGTTCTTTGGTTGCCCTTCTATGTAAAACCTTATACCCAGGTCAGACGGCAGGCTGCAACTAGTTTTCAACTACTTGCGTCTACCTGCGATCAAAGAAATTGCAGGTAGACGTAAGACTGGTCTTGCGTCAACGCACGACGGCGCAGAGTGTTGCAGAGGGTCTTTAGTACGGGCAGGTTGACGCAAGTGGATCACGATCTGTTCACATTTCAACTGCGATTCGCTTCCAATCGGTGCAAATAGCAGGTTGGCGCATATAGAAGACAGGTCTTAATCCGGATGGTGGAGGAGTGGAGGGGAGGAGAGGGGAGGAGCCAACAGGAGTAATACAGGAACGGGTAATTAGGGAAAAAACGGAGATTAGAGGTCAGCTGCCAAATGAGGGCAAAAGGGAAGAAAGCATGATATGCCGCTTTTCCACTACCAACGCGGCTGAGCCGGGCTGAGCCGTGCCGTGCTGAGTCGGGCTGAGTGGGGCTGTTGGAGTTGCATTTCGACTACAACCGCGCTGAACCGTGCTGGCTGGAAGTGGGTGGACACATTGGGTGGAGTTAGCGAAAGTGGGTGGACGTCAGGTGATGTCGTTATGCAGCGCAAACAGTGACATCAGTGAGCTTTTAAGCGGTAGTCTCACAACCCGAATAGTAAACAATAAACATGGAGGACATGGAGTCGTTAGTGTTGCTGGTCTTGGTGCTGTGGCTTGTTGTCACCGACAACGCCAACAGATACTGGCAAGAGCGTATAGATGAGGCGAGGCGCATAAGGCTTCAGAAATTCTCGTAATTCGTAATTCTTCTCCTTCCGGGTTTACGGTGTTTACAGATCCCAGCGTGCTCGCGGGGCGTGTGTGGGCATGTGAGGACACTCCTCCTCACCAATCAGTGCACAGGGGAGTGTCTGCTCACGCCCCCAGCCTCACTCGGCTCGCTTTGGCTCGCTTCAGCCCCACTCCAGAACGGTGCGAGTTTTAGGGGCTAAGCAGGGCTGAAGCGAGCTGAGTCGTGCTGTTTTTTGGTAGCCGAAACGCGAGCCGTGTCGGGCTGAAGCGAGCTGAAGTGAGCTGAAAAAGGGTAGTGGAAAAGGGCCAATAGAGTCCAGAAATGCAACCCCGCAACAGGAAAGAGCTCCCAGTTCAAAGAACACAGTTCAGAAGTTCAAAAGTTCAAACTGCTTCCATGTCGGGAAAACAACGCACTCACAGTCCCAATAAAGATATTGACAGAAGAGTGAAATACTCCACAGCACGCAGCAAAGTAACAAAATAATACAACACAAAAACCAGGAGGAAAAAGGGGCGAAAACCATATCGTAAGGCAAAGACAATCCCTCACCGAATGAATATCCGAGCGGTATAACATAGAGTCGTGGATGAGCTGATGAGAGACAGCTCATATCGAGGATAACCAGGGAAAGGGATGAAGGATCGGATATGGACCTAGATGTTCCTGACTGGCTCGTGACAAGATTCAGTTTAAAATCTCTGCGTCTTGCAGTACGTCTGATCACAATGAAGGCTTTGACGCAAAACACCTGCATCCACCTGTGGTCGGTTGCCACCCGACCGATCGTAGGTCACAGCTTGCGTCTTTCTGCTGTCTGACCTGGGCATTACAACAGCTTGTTTCTCTAGAGCCCTTTTAGGATGCTAAGAACCTTTGATCCAGTGAAAAAGCCATTTTTTCAAAAAGCGTACCAATTACCAAGATTAGAGGTTCTGGGGATTAAGAAGAATTTAATTACCATTAATTTGAACCATACAGTCCACTCTTATAAAAGAGCCTATTATAAAGCCACATGATGAACATGATGTTTGCGGATGATATTGTGATATGTGGTGAAAGTAGAAAGGAGGTTGAGTTGGGTTTGGAGAGATGGAGGGATGCATTGGAACGAAGAGGAATGAAGGTGAGCAGGAGCAAAACAGAATGCATGTGCATCAGTGGGGATGGGGATGAGAGTGAGTGAAGATGCAAGGAGTAGACGTAAAGAAAGTTGGTGAATTCAAGTACCTGGGGTCAACTGTGCAGGAAAATGGGGGCTGCGATAGTGAGGTGAGAAAGAGAGTGCAGGCAGGGTGGAGCAGTTGGAGAAGGATTTTGGGAGTCATTTGTGATAGGAAAGTCCCAGCAAAAGTGAAAGATAAGGTGTATAAGACAGTAGTGAGACCAGCTGTGATGTACGGATTGGAGACCGTACCCTTAACGAAGAAACAGAAGGCAAAGTTGGAGGTGGCGGAGTTGAGGATGTTAAGGTTTGCGATGGGAATGACAAGGTTGGACAGTATAAGGAATGAGCGCATCAGAGGGACAGCGCATGTGGAGAGCTTGGGAATTAAGCTAAGAGAGATGAGACTGAGATGGTACGGGCACATCCTGAGAAGAGATGCAGAGCATGTTGGAAGGAGAATGCTGAGGATGGAGCTGCCAGGCACACGGAAACAAGGAAGGCCAAAGAGGAGATACATGGATGTGGTGAGAGAGGACATGAAAGTGGTAGGTGTGGTAGAGAAGGATGCGGAAGACAGGGAGCAATGGAGATGAAAGATCCGCTGTGGCAACCCCTAATTGGGAGCAGCCAAAAGAAGATGTCCACTCTTATTTTAAAAAAAAGGGTTCTTCAAGGGTTCATAGGTTAATTAAAGATTGTTAGTTTCCAAAAATGTGATTCTTCTTGGAAACCTTTCTGATAGTGAAACACTTGTTGTAGGAGTCTGTGTACAACCTTTAATGGGTTTCCCAAGAAAGACAATCGAAGAGCCCAATCATGTTCCCTATCGTCTTATAAAGGATCTATAGGCTTACTCCATACGGGTTATAGTTCTACATTCCTAGAGTTTAAAGCCACAACGTTCCCAAGACCAACTGGTTGGAACCAAAAGGTTGCTGGACCAACAGGAATGGCTGAAGTGCCCTTGAGCAAGGCACCTAACCCACAATTGCTTCCCAGGCTGCTCTGGGTATGTTGTATGTCGCTCTGGATAAGAGCGTCTGCTAAATGCCAGTAATGTAATGTAATGTAACTGGTTCCACCTTGGTTTTGTACATCCTCAATGGTTCCAGTGCTCCAGTGCTCTAACTCCAGCTTTGCTCCAAGATTGGTATATGTAGGAAAAAAAATGACTGGCATTTTGTGGATAAATAAAGTCAATTCAAAAAAGAAGTCAAGATCCTCAGGCAGCATGGTGCTCTGAAATAGAGGTGTGCATCAGAACTGGCAACCCACTCAGACCTGCATGAAAAGAAGGGCCAGAAATGAAACTCTTGGGACAAAAAAATCTTATACTGTACATCTTATAGCATTCGTTCGTCCTTAATAACTGCTCAGTCCTGTGGTGGTTTAATTTGTTAACTAATTTGTTTCTATTTGGGAAACATATCCAATTAAGTTCATTCAAAAATAGTGCAAACAAATCTCATCTCATTATCTCTAGCCGCTTTATCCTTCTACAGGGTCGCAGGTAAGCTGGAGCCTATCCCAGCTGACTATGGGCGAAAGGCGGGGTACACCCTGGACAAGTCGCCAGGTCATCACAGGGCTGACACATAGACACAGACAACCATTCACACTCACACCTACGGTCAATTTAGAGTCACCAGTTAACCTAACCTGCATGTCTTTGGACTGTGGTGGAAACCAGAGCACCCGGAGGAAACCCACACAGACACAACATGCAAACTCCACACAGAAAGGCCCTCGCCGGCCCCGGGGCTCGAACCCAGGACCTTCTTGCTGTGAGGCGACAGCGCTAACCACTACACCACCGTGCCGCCCGTGCAAACAAATAAAAACAAAAATAACTGAGTCAGGATTCCTTGGGGAGATGGAGTGGGGTTAAAAAACGGTCATCCAATCCAAAGGTTGTTGTTTTTCTTCTTCATTCCGCATTGTTTGGAGGGTGAATGGTAGCACCTGTTTGGTGCATGAACAAAAAACATTTTAATCTGTTCATCTTGAGTGGTGGAGCGGAATAGCAGTATGGCACTGTGTGCAGTGGCAGGGTCAAAGTTGCAGAGAAAAGTAATTGTTAGAAAATGGCAGCTCCTGGAGCTGATCTGTTGCTTAAGAAATTGGAATTGAGGTTTGTATTGCTACTTTTCAGGAGCACACAGAGTAGGAGATTGTCTTTTCAGTCAGGTAACAAAGAGAGGTAGGAGAAGGGAAGGTACACACCAACCCCGCTATAACGAATTCCTTAGGGGACGTCTAAATAGTTCGTTATACCGAAAAGTCCGTAATAATGAAATGAGCCCACTTGTCACACCAAATACACTTTATATGCAAAATTTCTTCATCTGTGATGGAAATGCCGAAGGTTACCGGTGCATCTTTGTCAATGTCCACCCACTGACTCACTATGTTTTCTAAATTTTCACCATTCAGTTCATTCATGTGTTGCAAATCACCGATGATGGTATTTATGTCATGCCGCAGGGCTGGGCAGGGCAGGGGGTATACAGTAAAAACACCACTAGTACGCTTTAACTAGGTGTTAAGTTTAGCGGTATCAGCAGTCATTTCATCCTTTTATCGATCTTTTGATCACCGTTCTCAATAATTATTCATGATCGATACCTAAGCAAGGCTCGTTAAGCCTTTGTTTTATGGCATTAACATGTATTGTTAACTTGACTGTGGACTTGATTCGTTATTGTTTGTCTCTGGTGGGAAGAGGAGCGCATGGCACAGTGTGTCATGTAAGCAGGTAAATGATAGATGTAATTGCAGGAAGTGTGTTTATTTACAGACAGGCAAACAGTTCAAAAATATAAGACAAAGAAAGACAGGGTCGTGAAACGGGTAATGGTCACGCGAGACACAAACAGGATGGCGGAGGCAAAGATGAAAGGCGGAGTCCAAATACACAAAACAAGGTCAAAACCAAAAAGGCAATCCACAGATAACAAGGATTGGTAATGTGAGACACTCGGTACAGAACATATATTTCACCAAGTCTGTGTGTTTAGAGAGTCCTTATAAGCGTGCGCTGTGATTGTGCTCTAATCTGGACCAGGTACATAGCACTGTAATTAGTCCTAATGGCACTGTGCATGCGCTCCAAGCACCAATGTGCATGGACGTGATGCAGTGATGTTTTTTATGAAGACTCCGACTCATTGTTTCTAAAGGCGGGGGAGACGAACTTAGTTAATTAATAATTAGTTCAACTTACTGTATATAGCGCCTTTCTCATACCCAAGGTTGCTTTACAATTACAAAAAAAAGTCCTCTAAAAAAGGGTCAGGATGTAATTCCAATGGCGTAGCTACCCGCAGTCCCACCAAAAGGCGCACGAAGGTATGTCCCACACTGCCTGCACAGCCGCCGCGACGCCACCAGGCAACATCGCTCAGAACACCGCAACAAGCACAGAAGCACCGCCACACAGAGCGCTGGACAACTCCAATGTTAAAATGTTATTTTTACACTGCAGTCCATAGCGAGGAGCACAGGCATCACCCACGGCACACCAAGGCCTGAAGGGAACCAACGCCCAAAACTGGGTCCGGAGCTACACAACAACTGGCGGACAAAACATTTAAAAAAAAGTTCAAACAAAGAACAAACATCAAACTGTACAAACACAAAAACAAGAGTCATCAGGAGATGATGTATCCCCCCCAGCCCCCACATGAAACCCCACTCCAAATTTTCCGAAATCGAACTGGTTGCCATGGAAATACGGGAAAAATAAAAATCACAGAAATCCCAAAATGTCAAAAGGCACAACTCTGGGCACTTAACATAACTGTGAAAAATTCCTCATAGTTTTTGAGTTATACTCCGGAAACTAAAATGTTTAAAGATGGATGGACGGAGAGACGGAGGGACAGATGGACAGAGTGATAGCTATATCCCCCTATATTATATGCCGGGGGATAAAAACAAAGGGGGGAAAAATAAAAATAAAAAGCTCTGGTGAGAAGCGGCAGCCAAAAATGTGCACAGCGTACTCTCAACCTGAAACGGAAAAACTAAGCTTATTATATGCGAATGTTCATAGTAAAAGAGTTTGTTACAGCAGGGTTGCAGTGTATAAACATCTTCCTTTTCTTTTTTCCTTGTTTTCATGATCTCTTTAGATTTATATTTCTCCCACCCACCAGCCTCTCTTCACAAGTCTTTTTAACTGATATACATGACAGAATTCATGATACAGTGGTGCTTGAAAGTTTGTGAACCCTTTAGAATTTTCTATATTTCTGCATAAATATGACCTAAAACATCATCAGATTTTCACACAAGTCCTAAAAGTAGATAAAGAGAACCCAGTTAAACAAATGAGACAAAAATATTATACTTGGTCATTTATTTATTGAGGAAAATGATCCAATATTACATATCTGTGAGTGGCAAAAGTATGTGAACCTCTAGGATTAGCAGTTAATTTGAAGGTGAAATTAGAGTCAGGTGTTTTCAATCAATGGGATGACAATCAGGTGTGAGTGGGCACCCTGTTTTATTTAAAGAACAGGGATCTATCAAAGTCTGATCTTCACAACACATGTTTGTGGAAGTGTATCATGGCACAAACAAAGGAGATTTCTGAGGACCTCAGAAAAAGCATTGCTGATGCTCATCAGGCCGGAAAAGGTTACAAAACCATCTCTAAAGAGTTTGGACTCCACCAATCCACAGTCAGACAGATCATGTCCAAGTGGAGGAAATTCAAGACCATAGTTACCCTCCCCAGGAGTGGTCGACCAACAAAGATCACTCCAAGAGCAAGGCATGTAATAGTCACCGAGGTAACAAAGGACCCCAGGGTAACTTCTAAGGCCCTGTCCACACGGCAATGGATTCAGGTGAATCCGATACAATTGTTTATCGTTTCGGCCTGGCGTCCACACGGCACCGGCGTTTTGGGTGCCCCAAAACGCAATCTTTTGAGAACGGGTTCCAGAGTGGAAAGATCTGGCAATGTTGCCGTTGCGAAGTCGTCTGGATGAGTAGAACAGATTTGTTTACAATGACGTCACAACCACATGACTGTGAGTGCTTCACGCCAGGTAGAAGTGTAATGAACTCGATGCGAGTTGTCAACAAATCCTATAACTTGGTTCATGAATCGCGCTTACAAAATATTTTCACTGTGAATATTTATTGTGTAATGGTGCAAAGTGAGAGAGAGAGAGAGAGAAAGAGAGAATAGCCCTTAGGGCAGAGTCAATCCTGCCAGCAAAAATAGGGAAAAAAAGGAGCGATCTCACCTCTTCAGATGTTGGTTTAAGTCCTACAATACATTCCTCAAAAAGGGCATAGAAGAACAAATTAATCCATCAACGTGTAGCATTCAATTTATTCCGGACCATTAAAGACGCCGCCTTCGCGTAGAATCATACGTCATCCTCACCGCCATATTGGATGGGTCAAAGCGGAGAATAAAGATGCCTCATTCATGTGCTGCGTTTAACTGTACCAACAGGTTTGCCGTCCAAACGAGATCACATGGGATTACCTTCCACAGGTGAGACTGGAAAAATACTTTTCATTGTATTTGATCATTATAACGTAATTTTACGAACAGATTTTTCTGACTTTGTGGCTAATATGAAGTCTCGCGCATAATAGTTTATGCGCATGCGTCCTTACTTCTTCTATTGTTCTGGTGTCTCCGAAGGGACCGTCTTACAGCGCCCCTAGAGGTGTGGCATGTGTATTGCATCGTTTTCAGCAAGCGTTGCGTTGCCATATGTACCTGATATTTTACTGATTGTTGCCCATTTGGACGAGATATTTTTTTAAATAACATCTCGTTGCCGTTGTCGTGTGGATGTAGCCTAAGCAACTGAAGGCCTCTCTCACATTGGCTAATGTTAATGTTCATGAGTCCACCATCAGAAGAACACTGAACAACAATGGTGTGCATGGCAGGGTTGCAAGGAGAAAGCCACTGCTCTCCAAAAAGAACATTTCTGCTTGTCTGCAGTTTGCTAAAGATCATGTGGACAAGCCAGAAGGCTATTGGAAAAATGTTTTGTGGACAGATGAGACCAAAATAGAACTTTTTGGTTTAAATGAGAAGCATTATGTTTGGAGAAAGGAAAACACTGCATTCCAGCAGAAGAACCTTATCCCATCTGTGTAGTATCATGGTTTGGGCCTGTTTTGCTGCATCTGGGCCAGGATGGCTTGCCATCATTGATGGAACAATGAATTCTGAATTATACCAGCGAATTCTAAAGGAAAATGTCAGGACATCTGTCCATAAACTGAATCTCAAGAGAAGGTGGGTCATGCAGCAAAACAACGACCCTAAACACACAAGTCGTTCTACCAAAGAATGGTTAAAGAATAAAGTTAATGTTTTGGAATGGCCAAGTCAAAGTCCTGGCCTTAATCCAATCAAAATGTTGTGGAAGGACCTGAAGCGAGCAGTTCATGTGAGGAAACCCACCAACATCCCAGAGTTGAAGCTGTTCTGTACGGAGGAATGGGCTAAAATTCCTCCAAGCCGGTGTGCAGGACTGATCAACAGTTAGCGGAAACGTTTAGTTGCAGTTATTGCTGCACAAGGGGGTCACACCAGATACTGAAAGCAAAGGTTCACATACTTTTGCCACTCACAGATATGTAATATTGGATCATTTTCCTCAATAAATAAATGACCAAGTATCATATTTTTGTCTCATTTGTTTAACTGGGTTCTCGTTATCTACTTTTAGGACTTGTGTGAAAATCTGATGATGTTTTAGGTCATATTTATGCAGAAATATAGAAAATTCTAAAGGGTTCACAAACTTTCAAGCACCACTGTAATTTTCTGATTTAACTGAATATAAAGCAACCATCCTGACACATCAGGTATGAACCAGGCATAAGCATTTACTCTATCCCTGTGAGGTCACAAATTCAAATTGATGCCACAGACATTGATGGCCAGGAGTCCAAGAGAGCATCGTTGGCTCTTCTCTGTGGGTGGGAATGGATGGAATTACTCTCATCCCTGTCAATCAGAGTGACATCAGCCAGTCACGCAATAACCTCATGCCATCTCATTTGGACTTTTCGTTCCATTTTTTTTCTGTGCCCTTGAGAGCTTCATTCGCTGTTTATGAAGACATGGAATTAGTATTTCCTTCAAGGGACTATCACCAACTGAAGGAACATGTCAGAGATAATTACTTAATCAGCATTTTATTGATTTCCTTATAAGACATGATCACAGCAGGTGGCGCTTGGAAAATGGGAAGTCTAGGGAATGAGTTTGGCTAATACAAATTAGGAAAACTTACTGACATTTCTTTCTTTCGGTGTTGGAGCCTGGACTGGGCTGAAAGTGTTTAACCTGGGATCGAGTCCAAAATCGTCAGGAGGATCTTGATGCTAATAATCACAGTAAATCATTCTCTCTGAAGATGTGTCTATTCCATCAGGAAAATATTAATACATGGATGAAATCAGTCTTTCTCTGGAGCATCAATCCTCCAAGTCGGGAAATGTATGGAACGAACATTTCTAATGGTTGTGTCAAATATCTCTTTGATGTAAGGAATAAAACACTTGTCGGAATGCAATTATAGGAAAATAATCAATGAGCAGAGTTACTCTTACCACACAAAGTTAATTACTTTCCAATAACAGCACCTCCTGAAAGGTTTTCCTCCTATCTTTTTTTTTTTTTTTGCTCCAGCAATTTCCCAAAATTAACATAAAGGTTTATTTATTAAGAAATGACGTCATACATTCTATCCAATTCTTGTTAATATTGTGTAACCTCTGCAACAAATCAGGGGTGGGTTTCCCAAAAGCATTGTAGCACAAAGATCATCGTTAAATGGTAGAGCGAGCATCGCAATGAACACTCTCTCCCCTAGTTAAGATGCTCTTAGCCAGAGGTCACCAAACTATGGCCCGCGGGCCAGATCCGGCCCGCCACCCCCCTTTGACCGGCCCCCCAGCCCCTCTGCCCCCCATCACTTGAACCGGCCCTATGAGGCAATCCCCAAAAGTGGTCATGGCTTATTTTTTTTAATTGCTTTTTGGCAAATAATAACATGTCTGCATCTTGTATTTTGTTGATTTTATCAATTAAAATTGATATTTAGTTATAAAATAAACTATTCATATTTTCCGAATTTTCGTCATATGCTCGCGATCAAGCAGTGACAGGCAGCGCACGCGCAGAGAACTGTCAGTGTTCAGGACAGCAAAATGGCGAGCGGTCAGCGAAAAGCTGACAGAGAGTGCAGAGTTTTTAAAGAACAGTGGACCACCGATTATTTTTTTCGTTCAGTGTAAGGACCGTGCAGTTTGTCTTGTATGTAAAGAAAGTGTGTCGGTTTTCAAAGAATATAATCTGCGTCGTCACTACGAAACCCGCCACAAAGAGTATGCTAGTTTGCGAGGGCAAACAAGAGAAGACAGGATTCGGAGGATGAAATGCGGACTGGCTGCACAACAGAATGTATTCCTTCACCAAACCCAGATCAACCAGGCTGCTGTCCGAGCTAGCTATAAGGTAGCTCACCTACTAGCTACCCATGGAAAGCCGTTTACTGATGGGGACTTTGTTAAAGTATGCATGCTTGCTGTGGCCGAGGAGGCGTGTCCCGACAAAAAGGATGCGCTCAATGCGGTGAGTCTCTCCGCACCTACTATGACCAGGCGAACCGAAGATTTGGGGGACAACGTGTATGACCAGCTGAATGAGAAAGCATCAGAATTCGAGTTTTTTGCTTTGGCCATGGATGAGAGCAATGACGTGCAGGACACAGAACAACTGCTGTGATCTATTGATCTATTGCTCATATTATTATAATTTCACTGTTTTTTAAAATGTATTTATTTTATAGGCCTCTTTATTTGACCTTTATTAAGTGCTGCATACAATTATTATTAATATTATTAATAATATCAACAGGCCTACCTACAATTTATAATTTTCCACTCACCTTTGCCAGTGTCAATCACCTCAACTAGGCAGATGTTTCTTACCTTGACAGCTTTGATATTATTTTTATTAGAAAATAAATAAATGGAATATCTGTGGTATTTCAAATTAAAACAAAGTGTGAAGACTTGATTACTACTTTTGCAAACCACTAGTAAAGATAAACAAATATGTGCCAGGAATCAAGTGTGGATATAGTAGTGGGGATAAAGTAGTGGGGATATAGTAGTGTGGGTATAGTAGTGTGGATATAGTACTGGGGATATAGTAGTGTGGGTATAGTAGTGTGGGTATAGTAGTGTGGATATAGTAGTGTGGATATAGTACTGGGGATATAGTAGTGTGGGTATAGTAGTGTGGGTATAGTAGTGTGGATATAGTACTGGGGGTATAGTAGTGTGGGTATAGTAGTGGGGATATAGTAGTGTGGATATAGTACTGGGGATATAGTAGTGTGGGTATAGTAGTGTGGGTATAGTAGTGTGGATATAGTAGTGTGGATATAGTAGTGGGGATATAGTAGTGTGGGTATAGTAGTGTGGATATAGTACTGGGGATGGCTGTGCCAGGCTAGTAATCTCTACTACACAATGAGGCCTGCTGGTGGTCATATTTGTCTGGGTCATACAATTCTATGTGATATAGCTGACCCGACCCCGGCCCCCCATCACAGTCAGGAACGACAATGTGGCCCCCAGAGAAAAAAGTTTGGTGACCCCTGCTCTTAGCGTTAAGAGGCTTTTGGGAAACCCACCCCAGTGCAGTGCATTAGCTCATGTTACATCTGTGACTTTTCTATGGTGGAAAACTTTAAATTGACAGCTTTACCTCTGACAGTTACAAAGCACTGACGCTGAAGACTCCTTCCAAAAATCCTAAATAAACCGCTCCTGAGAGAAAACTTCACTCTATCGACAATTTCATATATATATATTTTTTAATGATTTTATGTGGTGGTGTAGTGGTTAGCGCTGTCGCCTCACAGCAAGAAGGTCCGGGTTCGAGCCCCGTGGCCGACGAGGGCCTTTCTGTGCGGAGTTTGCATGTTCTCCCCGTGTCCGCGTGGGTTTCCTCCGGGTGCTCCGGTTTCCCCCACAGTCCAAAGACATGCAGGTTAGGTTAACTGGTGACTCTAAATTGAGCGTAGGTGTGAATGTGAGTGTGAATGGTTGTCTGTGTCTATGTGTCAGCCCTGTGATGACCTGGCGACTTGTCCAGGGTGTACCCCGCCTTTCGCCCGTAGTCAGCTGGGATAGGCTCCAGCTTGCCTGCGACCCTGTAGAACAGGAGAAAGCGGCTACAGATAATGAGATGAGATGAGATGAGATGATTGGTTGAGAAATTTGGATTATTTCTTGATCATCACCACGAGTGACTCAGCAAAATGGCGGCCGATCACTTCGTCACTGTACGTGAGGAAGGATTACAAATTATGAAAGAAAACGCTGTTCCTGAAAGCACTAAAGATGCGATGAAGTTTGGTCTAAAACTATTCAAAGGTAAAGTGGAATTATGATTTATTTTATCAGTTTCAAAACAAAGTATTTTATGTGACTCACCGTAGATAAGTGATACAAGTCTGTGCACATTATGTTTCCATACCGCTTTTGAAGATTGAAATAAATGGTTATTTTTTTATATGAATTTTTTTTATTATTATTTTCTTTAAATAACACCTGTGTATTTATATTAAAACAATTATCTGCCTCAGGCTCAGTGAATATCAGTGATTATTCTATTCACATTCGCTGGATATGAGCAATCGTGCGCTCTGATTGGCTACTCTACTACTAGGCTATCAGCTCATATACCGTGAGTAGAGGAAAAACAAAATGGCAGAGCACTTCAAGTCAGATATATCACTTTGTTATCAAGTATTTTAAAGAAATAGAAATAGCTAAAAGAATATACCGTAGCTCCTCCCCCCCAATCTCCTATTCCACACTCCAGTCCAGTGGGTGGCAGTAATTCACTTTTAAGTTGGTTCGCCAATTGTCAAAAAAAAAAACCTAAAGAAGAAGAAGAAAATGGCGGAGCGTATTGCTGAACCCATAGATTTACATAGAAGACTAGATGCCTCGTACGCATTGCCTGTCAACGAAGTCGAACGTCCGCACATGGCGGCCATCTTACCTCAGACAGCTGGCTTACCCATTACATTGTGTTGGTAGCGATATGTACTTTTCAGATGACCGTAACTTCCTCAAATTTCAATCGATATTCAAACAGTTTGGTTTGTTATATAAAAAAAACAAACGGAAGTATGTATTTATGATATTAATGATGAATAATCATTTTATGTTTTAAAAAAATACGCATAGCTTGGCGAAAATATTTCAGTATACTACAGACTGAGACAGGATGCATGCTGAAATTCCTATACTTATGGATAACTGCGGCCTTAGGACAAATAACCATACAATTTATTTCCAATTTTTAGTGAAAATATTTTTACATGTGATAGGGCCGTAGGGGAAGCTAAAGTTAAATAAACAGCTTACTCACTTCTGAAACTTCAGAAATACTTCATCCACCTCAAAAACCTAATGCACTCACATCATAGCATAATAACAAATGTAAACTCACATCATAGCATAATAACAAACGCAAACTCACATCATAGCATAATAACAAATGCACTGCCCGAGTAAGTAATAGTATAAAACAGTGACAGCGACTCACGGTAGTTTGTGACAAAAAAAAGCATTTAATTAATCACACGTGGTTATACTTCCAAGGATAAAAAGATATCTTTACATTTACAAAAAGAACATTCGAAGCTGATTATCATGTCAAAGTCAATATATGTTAGCACAGAAGATTGAAATTTCATTTGACTAGGCTCCAATGTGCAGTTAAAATAAAACTAAACATACTGATATAAACATCTACAATTAAAACACACACAGACACACACATCATCTTGTCATCAAAGTCAGTACTTTGATTTCCTGTCAATCATAATGTGAGTGCTGGGCTGTGCTGTGCTTGCGTAAGTCTTCATACCACTTGTCTGTGGTAAGATGGCCGCCCTGTGCGGACGTTCTGGAATACGCGGTGAGGAATCTAGTCTTCTATGTAAATCTATGGCTGAACCAACCAGGGATGAAATAAAAACTCTACTCAAAAACAACCCCCCCCAAAAAAAAAAATAAAAAAAAAAGGCAAGAAAATATGGAATGAAAGAATTTGATGG
Organism: Neoarius graeffei; assembly: GCF_027579695.1. Lineage (NCBI taxonomy): Eukaryota > Metazoa > Chordata > Actinopteri > Siluriformes > Ariidae > Neoarius > Neoarius graeffei. The sequence continues at coordinate 53,186,411 of NC_083586.1, forward strand.
TAAGAGCTCATTAAAAAGGAAGTTTTATTACAGGTAGAAGAATTTTTAGACCCCCTGCAATTTGCTTATAGGCCAGGTATAGGTGTGGAGGATGCCACCGTCACACTGCTACATTTTCTGTATCGCCACCTTGAGGGATCCAAAGCTCAGGCAAGACTGTTGTTTGTAGATTTCTCATCTGCTTTTAACACTATCCAGCCACATCTGTTAGCAGAGAAGCTAATCAGTCTTTTTAAATCGGATTTGTTGGTCGGATACTTAGACTACGTTCAGACTGCAACCTGAAACGACCCATATCTGATTTGTTGTGAAATCCGATTTTTTTGTTAGGCCGTTCACATTACCAATTATATGAGACTTGTATGCGATCTCCAATATGAACGGAAAACGACCTAAAAGTGTCCCGCATGAGCAAATTGACACATAATAAGCACATCTACGTAATATGTAAACAAAAAAAAAGCGCACTCTTCAAGTTTGCAAGTAGAGGTCTGCGCGGGTCGGATTTTTCAGTCCCGCTCCCGCCCGCGCCCGCATTGTGCAGTCCCACTCCCGCCCGCGCCCGCAAAGAATTATGATTTTCAGTCCCGCTCCCGCCCGCGCCCACAAAAAAATTATGATTTTCAGTCCCGCTCCCGCCCGCGCCTGCCATATTTTGTCCCGCTCCCGCCCGCAAATCCCGCATGATGCAGACGTTCACGTTATTTCTCAGGAAAGTTCTTGTCTTGACAGCGTAATGGTGCCCCGCCCCCTAATTTGAGTGGATTTCAGCATAAATATCTACAGCTCACGTTATTATTTGCCTTGTTTCGGAATTCAGCATATACTGTCTCTAATAATAATAATTAGTGCTGCCAAATGATTAAAATATTTAATCACGAATCACACATTTTTATCATATGAGAAACCATTGTAATTCCCTGATAGTATAAAAAAGTGAATGGGCTTGTTTTGAACCAGTGGTGGTGGGTTTTTTTTTTTTTTTGTAAAGCAGAGCTAGTAAGAGAAATAAATTGTTTTACTGGTTGAGTTAGTCTACAACTTTAGTCAGAGAGACATGTTACACAGTGACGGTAGGCTTGACTCAATGCTATCCCAGAAATCCTTCCTGTAATATGCAAATTTGGCTGTCCAATCAGAGGCGGCCAAATTTGCATATTACAGGAAGGATTTCTGGGATAGCATTGAGTCAAGCCTACCATCACTGTGTAACATGTCTCTCTGACTAAAGTTGTAGACTAATGCAAGCCGTAAATCACTTCACTCATGGTTCTCTTGTTAGCTGGGTGTGACCTGCGAGTTATTAGAGTGATCAAATGATTTAAAATGCCATTCTTCTAGCAATCTAACTCTCTCTACAAATTTAGGCATCTTAAAATGTTTCTATTAATACCAAATAAAATATCCAGCACAACTTATGTATGATAGACATAAATTAATAATTTATATATTTTATTTCAAACACATTTTTACTTAGCGGGACTGCAGCTTATCACGGCCCGCGCGCGCATATGTGCACTTCCGGTCCCGCCCGCGTCCGCAATGAGCTTTCGAAATTTGTCCCGCGCCGCACTGCTTTGCGGCGGGTCCCGCGAGTCCCGCGGGAGTGCAGGGCTCTATTTGCAAGTAAAGCATGGAGATGAGGCGAGACCTGGCGATGTGGTTTTTGTGGCGGCGGCGGAACTCGCACAATAATCTGATTAATGTGGGCAGCAGACTAATGAGACCGAAGGTGTCAAATTACTGGAAATTTCTAGAACAATCTTATAATCTTGTAATACAGGATGGTTTAAGTTATAAATCAGTTATAGAAACTGTTTTATTTAATCAGGCTAACAGATCAACATCCAGGTCCCTACCAAATCCACCGTTAGCTTGATAAATTCTATAAAAGTCTATTTAAATTCTGAAAACTGTACAAATGTTGTTGCTTTCCACCAAAGAGGCGGGATTAGCCAACGCAGAATAGTGACGTTTGTCTCTTGTTGATGACGTGTAGGTGGCATGAATGCGACCTGTCCGGTCAGACTACAGTCGCATGTGAAAATAACGGATATGCATCGGAATTAGGACCACATATCCAAGCGGCCTGGGTCGCATGTGAAAAAAATCGGATCTGTGTCGTTCAGATTGTCAATAACAAATCGGATACAGGTCGCATATGGGCAAAAAAATCGGATATGGGTCGTTTCAGGGTGCAGTCTGAACGTAGCCTGGGAAATCCCATGCTGCTTTGCACAATCGTTCCGATCTGAAAAGACAGCATGGAAACTATGGTCTAAAGGCTCGCCTGAGTTAGGGAGCCAATCAGAGAGTGGGGAGGGGTGGAAAGACGGTGACGCGTACTACTCGACAAACGGAAGCTTGTAGTTTATTTGGGACTGTTTACGGATCACATTTAACATGGCGGCGAGCGATACGAACTAAACTTTCGATCAAGCTTTAGACACTGTTCTGAATAGTTTAGAGCGAAAATTTGTTTTAAAAAAAGAACAGCGTTTGGTGTTACAGTCTTTCTTCGCCTCTTCGTCTTCTTCATCGCTCTAACTACGTCACCGGGTACAACTGCCATGATTGGCCATGGGCTACGTATACGCCAAATGATAGACATTCGCAACGTCCAATAAACGGCCATTGACAATCGTAAACCACACCTCCCCTATGAGAAATTCAATAGGCGGAGTCCAGACCATATTTCACTTGTGATATGGTCTGGTGTTAACGAGACTAGTCTGAACGTAGTCCTAGTGTAGCAGATTAGGTCCAAATTTTACAGGAATACTTCACTTAATGATACAAGCACCAAAATTTGCACAGACTTAGTTTAGATACCCCTCCTTCAGAAAAGCCCAGTAGCCACCTGAAAATTTCAAGATGGCGGCCAAAATGGCGGCCGAAAAAGCGGGAAAGCATAATATCTATATTTTGACCTGCAATTAACATTTTACAGTTTATTACATCATATACACATAATTAAATGATGCATTTCACATGATTTTGTTTATTCTTCACCAAATTCACACATTTGATCAGTGTATATTTTATTTTAGGCAACAATAAATAAATGGTATTGATATTTAAAGAAAAATAAAATTACAGACTCCTCAAGGGCCCTCCCCCCACTTGGGGCCCTGGTAACTCCGTCCCCCTTTTCCCCCCACTATGACGCCCCTGGCTCTGCCTCTTGTACATGACAAGAAGATCTCTTGGTGGAAAAAGTGCATGTGTTATTTTTTTCTTTCCTTTATATAAAAGCAATAATACAGCGGGTGGCCCGGTGGTGTAGTGGTTAGCGCTGTCGCCTCACAGCAAGAAGGTCCTGGGTTCGAGCCCCGGGGCTGGCGAGGGCCTTTCTGTGCGGAGTTTGCATGTTCTCCCCGTGTCTGCGTGGGTTTCCTCCGGGTGCTCCAGTTTCCGGGTTCGAGCCCCGGGGCCGGCGAGGGCCTTTCTGTGCGGAGTTTGCATGTTGTCCGCGTGGGTTTCCTCCGGGTGCTCCGGTTTCCCCCACAGTCCAAAGACATGCAGGTTAGGTTAACTGGTGACTCTAAATTGACCGTGAGTGTGAATGGTTGTCTGTGTCAGCCCTGTGATGACCTGGGGACTTGTCCAGGGTGTACCCTGCCTTTTGCCCATAGTCAGCTGGGATAGGCTCCAGCTTGCCTGCGACCCTGTAGAAGGATAAAGCAGCTAGAGATAATGAGATGAATAATACAGTGATGGCACATGAAATGCTCCTCAGATTCAGCTGAACATCTGAATATCATGCCTTTTATGTACAGTGTTTACAGGTTAAACAGGAATTATAACCCATTCTATCAGGGCTCGACATTAATTTTTAAACCCACTTACCCTGGGGTGCAGAAGTATCTGAAGTGTTCACTAAGCTGAGTCAATACCCTGCCAATATTGAAGAGAATGACTTCAAACTTCTTGAAAAGTTTGTTATCTTGTTGTTTGACAAAAACTGTCCCTTAGATAGTGTTGATGAGGCCCGTCTTGAGTTGTTTGCTCGAAAACAGAGGGCATATGATGCAATCCCCCCTACAAAAGGAGCACTGGTGCAACAAACAAATCGTGCAACACATCAGGAGCTAATTCATGGGCCTGTTGTAAATGATTTTGTATCTTGGTGCGATGAATCCTTTCTCCAACTAAATGTGTCTAAAACAAAGGATATGATGATCAGCTTTAGAACATCCAGTCCTTGTCCTGTAGTAGCCAGCATTAAAGGTGTAGATATTGAGCTGGTAAACAGCTATTGAGGTTTTTCACCCACGTGACCAAGTCATGTGATGCATCGTTAGGCTGCCATTTTGGACGTCACGGCTCGAATCAGTTTGAATGCGAGGAAGGCGACAAACGAAAAACATAAAAGAAAAAGGAGCGAGATGCAGAAAACACCTTCACTATCCAGCGACGTAGGGCATTTACAGGGCGAGCAGAGGGAGAGGTATTTGCAAAAATTGAGGTTAGCAGGCTTAGAGAACGACGTTTACCTGCTTCCACCAGGATTGTTCACTGACGTACGGAAGTACACGAAGCCCTCGTCTTTACCTGACTTCGGCCCACATGATCTGTATACCTATGTCGTTAAAAACCCATCGCCATACACAGGTATTGATCTGAAAGCGTATAAGAGTTTGGATGCCTACAAATATTTTGTGTCAGGCTGGGTAACATGCCTACATCAGCGGGTCGTCCCTGGAGCCGGTGGTCGCCATCTTATTACAGCTAAGGTTTGTTCACATTTTCATTTACTTTTGGTCCTCAGGATAAACAAAATGTTATTAAATGTCATTGAAATAACTTCTTAGTCTGTTGAGACATGGCCCGTTATAAATTTGCTGTTACCAGGCAATGACCAAGAACTGTATTATTAGGGTCGGTGTCTGTGTTGCAGCAGTGTACTAGCAGCTAGCTGTTAGCACTAGCTAATGTCAACAACATCATAGCTGGTATGTTACTGTTGCAATGTTTACGTTCAGTCATTTGGATGACTGTTAAAACCTTTCAGTCTCAAGTTTTTCCTTTACTGTATTTACTAGTTTACTGTAATTATGATCCGACAGCTATTTACAACGGATCCAGTGTAAATAGCTGCCGGAGCGCGCACCGGCTTGCTCCCCCTCAAATTAAGAAGCGCGCTCCGGCTTGCTCCCAGAGCACTCCGGGAGCAAGCCGGAGCGCGCTGCTTAATTTGAGGGGGAGCAAGCCGGAGTGCGCTCCAGAACCTCGGCCGGAGCACTCCGGGAGCAAGCCGGAGCGTGCTGCTTAATTTGAGGGGGAGCAAGCCAGAGCACGCACCGGCAGCTATTTACACTGGATCCGGTGTAAATAGCTGCCGGATCATAATTACAGTAAACTAGTAAATACAGTAAAGGAAAAACTTGAGACTGAAAGGTTTTAACAGTCATCCAAATGACTGAACGTAAACATTGCTACAGTAACATACTAGCTACTATGTTGTTGACATTAGCTAGCTTGACCTTCAAAATGGCGGACACCGGGGCGTCACGTGACCCTGTGACGTCAGGTGAAATACCTCAATAGAGATCTTACAGTCACGTGACCGGAAAGTACACAGCCGCCATCTTGTCGGTAAAAAACACAGCTGAATACTGCTGCACTCGTGTACAGAATGGATCAATTTCAACCGACGGACTACACGGCTCATTTTTCTAATGAACAGATAACTAGATATATGTCTAAAATAAACAATCTACAGATTAGTGACCCTTATGGCTTACCGGACGGAGTTTTCACGACCGGATTTTGAACTGCCAGTGGAATACCCGGACGTGTATAATTACCTCATTAACTTTCACTCGCTGTTCAGTGGTGAAGCACTGCGTGCTTATAAATCTCTGGACAGTTATCTTTACAGAAATTCAGGATTTGTCAGCGACTCAGATGTGGCATCTTGTAAACAAGAATCCTCATTGGACGGGTAAGTCACTTAAGTATTGAGTATAGCACTGACCAGCCGATTATAGAATAGAATAAGGTAATTCCAGCTGTAATTCCAAATCGTCCGTGTTGTTTACCATGGATCTGGCGTTGGAGAGGTAGAGGCTTAGCAGTGGAGATTTGAGTGGCTGTCTTCTGAGCTTAGTCAACAGGCCGGCTCTGCCTGCAGCCTCGCTTTTGCTCCCGGCGCCGCCTCCTTCGCTTTGCTTCCGATAACAATCCACGGAGACCCCGCTGGTCTCGCTATCTCGTCCGGAATGTTTTTTTTTTTTTCCTTGTCCGGAATGTCGTGCATGCGATGGAAATCACTACAAACCGTCATTTTCTGCTGGAAACCCATGTCCAGTAAGTCCATACAGTTGTAGTGGATATTGAAGTCTGGTACAGACGAACAACACGCAAAAATACACACAAAAAACATAAAAAACGTGCACAGGTAGGGAGAGCTTGTAGCCGCAGCCATTGTAGTAGAATTGTATATAGTAGGGTTTTCCAGAAGAAAAGGTAGAAGTAGAACCAGAAGTAGAAGGCGGAAATATGGCGTTTGACCAACAAGATGGCGTCTGTCACAATCTGGATCGGCTGTGACGTCACATGCAAGTGCTCCATAAATACCTGGGAGTGGTTGTGGACAACAAATTAAGCTTTGATGCTCATGTTGCCGCCACAGGAAAAAAAAAGTTCAGCAACGGCTCTAGTTTTTGAGGAAAATGTACTCTTTTAATGTTCGCTCAGAGATGATGACCCTCTTTTATAGAAGTTTTACTGAATCAGTTTTTATGTTCTGCATTGTTGCTTGGTATGGAAATCTGACCCTGGCCAATAAAAACAGGCTTGGTAACCTTGTTAAAGTGGCCAGTAAGGTTACAGGAAGGAGTCAAGTTCAGTTAACTGATCTGTATAACAGAAAAGTGTTCAGGAAGGCTTCTTTGATCTTCGAGTGTGGAGATCATCCCCTTCAGTCTGAATTTGTATTGTTGCCCTCAGGCCGTCGGTGGAAGGTGCCTGCTCTTCGGACTAAGAGATTTAAGGTTTCCTTTGTCCCTACTGCCATCCAGGTGCTGAATGGCAGTTAGCTCCATGTTTGTAATTGTCTAGTGCTCATGTTTAATTTGTACAGACTCTGCCCATGACGTGTAATCTGTTGTTGTGCATTGTGTGTGAATATCTTTGTGTGCATCTTTCTGGCTGCAAACCCATTTCCCTGTTTTGGGACAATAAAGATACTTTGACTTTGAGAACACGGACCCGGCGCCGTGGGGGGGCAAAAAGGGGCATCGCCCCCTCGTGGCTACAGCCCCGCCCCTTCAGCGGAGACTCAGATCACTTCATTGTTTTCTTATGAAAATATTTTGTATTATAGACGTATTAATAATTTGCATTTTCAAATACGAAATATTAAGTGGTTGCGCATTGCACAAAAATACATTTCACATAAATCACCACGGCGGCACGGTGGTGTAGTGGTTAGCGCTGTCGCCTCACAGCAAGAAGGTCCGGGTTCGAGCCCCGTGGCCGGCGAGGGCCTTTCTGTGCGGAGTTTGCATGTTCTCCCCGTGTCCGCGTGGGTTTCCTCCGGGTGCTCCGGTTTCCCCCACAGTCCAAAGACATGCAGGTTAGGTTAACTGGTGACTCTAAAATTGACTGTAGGTGTGAATGTGAGTGTGAATGGTTGTCTGTGTCTATGTGTCAGCCCTGTGATGACCTGGCGACTTGTCCAGGGTGTACCCCGCCTTTCGCCCGTAGTCAGCTGGGATAGGCTCCAGCTTGCCTGCGACCCTGTAGAACAGGATAAAGCGGCTAGAGATAATGAGATGAGAAGAATTATTATTATAGCATTTTTTCACAAATTGCTGCTGTCATTTTGCTGGTTTGTTGACATTCTAAGCGGAAATTATTTTGTCGGACGTTTCGTATCAAGTTTTTATTTATCGAATTTGCAAAAAATAAAAATGCTCTGTTTCTCTAAATCTAGTGAATGGGGATAGAATAAAACAGTGCTACGCACCTCATCGGTGATCAGTTCATGTACGACTCGATTTCATGGAATAACTCATCTCATCTCATTCATTATCTCTAGCCGCTTTATCCTTCTACAGGGTCGCAGGCAAGCTGGAGCCTATCCCAGCTGACTACGGGCGAAAGGCGGGGTACACCCTGGACAAGTCGCCAGGTCATCACAGGGCTGACACATAGACACAGACAACCATTCACACTCACATTCACACCTACGGTCAATTTAGAGTCACCAGTTAACCTAACCTGCATGTCTTTGGACTGTGGGGGAAACCGGAGCACCCGGAGGAAACCCACGCGGACACGGGGAGAACATGCAAACTCCGCACAGAAAGGCCCGCGCCAGCCCCAGGGCTCGAACCCAGGACCTTCTTGCTGTGAGGTGACAGCGCTAACCACTACACCACCGTGCCGCCTCATGGAATAACTGTTAAATATAATCTTGGGAATAACCAGTATTTTAAATGTCAGAGCTGCTGTTAGGGAAAATTATTCAACACCTTTTGACTAGTGAGAATCGAGAATTCGACAGGACTGTGGCATAAAATAAAAACAACAACAACTTCCTCACATCCATATATTTTCTTTCTTTTTCACTTCTTGTGCATGCGTTTTGCGTCTCTGCTCAGAAATGAGTTTTGCGTCTGTCTTTGTTTTTGAAATCTGCTTTTCCTCATGCTGTAATAATTTCATTGCTTACAATAACACAGTTAGGGGCATTCTTTTAAGAAAATAGATTTTTTTTCCTTCACTCCCATCTTATTACCCATTCTGGCTGTTGGTCTGTCTGATTGCTTTGCGAATTGAATTTGCGAGAGAAACCATTTTTGGTTGATATACTTTAGTAATCCCCTCAAGGAAATTGCTTTTTTTCCTTCAAATATCCCACTGTGAAAGAAAGTACAGTATGGTACAACCATGCTTCAAGATCAGATGAGGATTATTTATGGCAGTCATGAATCTTGAACTCACAACCTTCTGATTCCTAAACACTGAAGATGTTGAACAACCCTCACTTATGTACCTGCCTATTGGGTTTCACAAGAGTAAGACATGAATGGAGGTTTAATAGAGCTGGTCACATAAATAAACATGCTAGAGACTTAGGCGACAAAATGCACTTCACTGAAGCACTCATACACTAGATGGTCAAATGTATGTGGACACCTGACCATTACACCTTGTTGGACATTCCATTTCAAAATCATGGGCATTACCATGGAGTAGCTGTTCTACAGCTGATGTTTGCCTGTGGAGGGTCCATGGATTTATACTTGATTTCGTGCACCTGTTAACAGTGGTGTCAATCATAAAGGGTGTCCACATACTTTTGGTCATATAATGTTGGTCCACTCAGGCTGCAGCATGGATCCTCTCACACACCAAAAGGTGTTTTATTATTGTTACCATAATGGCACAAATACGCCCAATGCCAAAAACAAACAAACAAACAAACAAAAAAAACACCCAATACCAATGAACTTCCAACACAAAACAATATCCCAGAATTCCATCCATCCATTATCTGTAGCCACTTATCCTGTTCTACAGGGTCACAGGCAAGCTGGAGCCTATCCCAGCTGACTATGGGTGAGAGGCAGGGTACACCCTGGACAAGTCACCAGGTTATCACAGGGCTGATACATAGAGACAAACAACCATTCACACCTACGGTCAATTTAGAGCCACCAATTAACCTAACCTGCATGTCTTTGGACTGTGAGGGAAACCGGAGCACCCAGAGGAAACCCACACAGACAACATGTAAACTCCACACAGAAAGGCCCTTGTCGGCCGCTGGGCTTGAACCCAGGACCTTCTTGCTGTGAGGCAACAGTGCTAACCACTACACCACCGTGCCGCCCATCCCAGAATTCCCTGCAGCTAAATAAAAGTAGGAATAAACACATGGTGACATGGTGATTATATCGGAGTCTACTAAGCAAGTGGTCTTCCTGGAATTGACTGTCCCCTGGGAAGACCATTTAGAAGAAGCCAACGAGCGCAAAAGGGCAAAGGATACCTACCTCATCTTGGAATGCAGGGGCAATGCCTGGAGAGCCCATTGCGAGCCAGTTGAGGACGGGTGCCAGGGCTTTGCTGGACACTCATTGATAAGGACGCTAAAACTCCTTGGATTGAAAGGGCCGCAGTGCAGAAGAGCTACCAAGAGCATCCTGGAGGTTGCAGAACGGGCCTCAAGGTGGCTGTGTATCAGGAGGCAGGGGATCCGTGGAGCAGTGTGCCACTTGGACACAAGTCGAGGTCATCTGATCATCCCTGACTCGGTCACCTGGGTGATGGGGTCTAATAATTTAAGACCCAAAACACCCTATGACCCTGGGTTCATCATTGATGATGTGTCCAAGGAGCACCAGTAGGTGTATTAAGAACTATCACCAAACGCTTTATTTGGAACAGTGTAATAATACTGGATAGGGCCTTCCTTTGCTCTCAAAACAGCCTCAATTCTTCATGGTATGGATTCCACAAGACGCTGGATGTTCCATATTCCTTTGAGATTCTGGTCCATGTTGACATGATTGCATCATGCAGATTTTTTTCAGTGGCACTTTCAAGCTGTGACTCTCCCATTCACGTCCCAAAGGTGTTCCACTGGATTCAGATCCAGTGACTGGGAAGGCCACTGAAGAACCATTAGAAGATGTGTAAGTTGTGTCCATGGAGTGATGCACATGGTCTGCAACAATACTTAATTAAACTATGGCATTCAAGTATCACTGATTGATGGTAACAGGCCCAAAGTGTGCCAAAAAACATTCCCCACACCGTTATATCGCCTCCACCAGTCTGGACTGTAGATACAAGGTAGGTTGGATCCATGGATTCATGCTGTTGGTGCCAAATTCTGACCCTACTATCTGTGTGCCTCCGCAGAGATCAAGATACATCAGACCAGGCTACGTTTTTCCAGTCTTCATCTGTCCAGTTTTGGTGATCTTGTTCCCAGTGCAGCCTCAGCTTTCTGTTCTTGGCTGACAGGATTGGAACTCGACATGGTCTTCTGCTTTATAGCCCATCTGCCTCAAGTTTTGACATGTTGTTCATTCTGATATGCTTTTCTGCTCACTGCAATTTTACAGAGTGGTTCTCCGAGTTACTGTAGCCTTTCTGTTAGCTCGACCCAGTTTGGCCATTCTCCTTCGACCTCTTTCATCAACAAGGTATCTCCGTCTGCAGAACTGACGCTCACCGGATGTTTTTCTTTATTGCATCATTCTGAGTAAACTGTAGAGACTGTTGTGTGTGGAAATCCCAGGACATCAGCAGTTATAGAAATACTCACACCAGCCCATCTGACACCAGCAATCACGCCACGATCAAAAAGTCACTGAGATCACCATTTTTTCCCCGTTCTGATGTTTGAAGTGAACATTACCTGAAGCTGTTTGCCCGTGCCGCATGATTTTATGCATTGCACTCCTGCCACATGATCAGCTGATTACATAACTGCATGAATGAGTCGGTGTACAGGTGTTAGAATAGAATAGAATACCTTTATTTATTTTGGCTCATAAAGGTATTATTTATTATTTCCTAATAAAGTGATCAATGAGTGTATGGTCATATTATGATATTACATTGTTGTCATTAAATCATGACAGATTTATGTTTGTAATTTAAAATGATTAATTATACACACCCTTTGTACAGATTTATGGAAGAAGAAAAAAAGTGATATTTTATTGTTTTGCTCTTTTATGAGTGGCTTTGAAAATAGGAAACATCACCTGTACATCTATCTACCCATCCATCCATCCATCCATCCATCCATCCATCCATCCATCCATCTGTCTATATCTGCATCTACGATTGATTAATTGACTGATTGATTGATTTATTCTGAACAGTAAAGAAGAAAGATAAAAAATAAAATAAAAAATGCAGGGCGGCACGGTGGTGTAGTGGTTAGCGCTGTCGCCTCACAGCAAGAAGGTCCGGGTTCGAGCCCCGTGGCCGGCGAGGGCCTTTCTGTGTGGAGTTTGCATGTTCTCCCCGTGTCCGCGTGGGTTTCCTCCGGGTGCTCCGGTTTCCCCCACAGTCCAAAGACATGCAGGTTAGGTTAACTGGTGACTCTAAGGCCCAATCCCAATTCTAATTTCTACCCCTACCCCTCCGCCTTCCCCTCCGCCTTCCCCTTGGCCCTTCCCCTTGAAACTGAGCTACAAGGGATAGGGCTTGAAATTCAACCCTTACGTATTGGGATAGCCCTTCAACGATCGCATACGTCATCGCGTACCTCCGTCAGCGTTTACGTTAGCAAAACACGACCAAATGCGTCATTGGCTGCGACCAGCCGCTACAGTCAGAGCCAGAACAGAAATCTCTGCTGGCAGGGTGTGATTTGTTAACTAACACCACTGAATGGGATATCTTTGGCGCTTCGTGCACCACATCCGACAGAATGAGGTGTCAGAACACTCATGTAAACAATAAAAGCGAGAATAACAGAACAAAACGTACGCAGTAAAGCAACCGAAAACAATACTCACTCCCAAAGCTTTTTAGCAGCAGCTTGGATTTCAGAAATCGCTGCTCATTCTCAGCTCGAAAGCGAATCAAGCGGCGTGTTTCCTCTGGATAACAACTTAAAACACGTAAATAATGGAGAAAATACATTTATGACAATCTTTCGCCGCGGGAACCGCCATCTTTCTGAAATCCGCATGAAATCTCGCTGAAATCCGCATGGCATTGTGGGAAGTCACTCAAACCCCTTCGTTCGGAGTCTGCTCCAGGAAAATCTCCGTTTGGAGGGGTACAGAAGCCCTCCCCCTTCCCCTACCCCTCCGCGTTAACTGGGATTGGGATACCCCTACCCCTTCACGTGAACGCGCAAAATGGAGGGGAAGGGCTAAGGGGTTGGTCCAAGGGGTGAAATGGGATTCGGCCTAAATTGAGCGTAGGTGTGAATGTGAGTGTGAATGGTTGTCTGTGTCTATGTGTCAGCCCTGTGATGACCTGGCGACTTGTCCAGGGTGTACCCCGCCTTTCACCCGTAGTCAGCTGGGATAGGCTCCAGCTCGCCTGCGACCCTGTAGAACAGGAGAAAGCGGCTACAGATAATGAGATGAGATAAAAAATGCAATAATCAAAGCATTGTCATAAACAAACAGAATAGCGTAGCCACAAGGCAGTAACATAATAATGTTCGGAAAGGATTAGGAAGAAGTAAATAACTTATCAAATCCTAACCCTCTATACCACCGCTAATCAAACGTCACTTTCCGCCATAATAAACTACAACCCCGATTCCAAAAAAGTTGGGACAAAGTACAAATTGTAAATAAAAATGGAATGCAATAATTTACAAATCTCAAA